>NC_140169.1:58819696-59062196 GCF_963971535.1 Notolepis coatsorum
TCCATCTCATCATATCTTATCTCTCTCTCCCTCTCTCTCTCACTCACCTCCCTCCATCTCATCTCATCGTATCTTATCTCACCCCTCTCTCCCTCTCTCTCACCTCCCTCCATCTCATCATATCTTATCTCTCTCTCCCTCTCTCTCTCTCTCACCTCCCTCCATCTCATCTCATCGTATCTTATCTCACCTCTCTCTCTCTCTCTCTCACCTCCCTCCATCTCATCTCATCGTATCTTATCTCACCTCTCTCCATCTCTCTCTCACCTCCCTCCATCTCATCTCATCGTATCTTATCTCACCCCTCTCCCTCTCTCTCTCACCTCCCTCCATCTCATCTCATCGTATCTTATCTCACCCCTCTCCCTCTCTCTCTCACCTCCCTCCATCTCATCTCATCGTATCTTATCTCACCCCTCTCCCTCTCTCTCTCACCTCCCTCCATCTCATCTCATCGTATCTTATCTCACCTCTCTCCATCTCTCTCTCACCTCCCTCCATCTCATCTCATCGTATCTTATCTCACCCCTCTCCCTCTCTCTCTCTCTCACCTCCCTCCATCTCATCTCATCGTATCTTATCTCACCCCTCTCCCTCTCTCTCTCACCTCCCTCCATCTCATCTCATCGTATCTTATCTCACCTCTCTCCATCTCTCTCTCTCCCTCCCTCTCTCTCTCACCTCTCCCCCTCCCTCCATCTCATCTCATCGTATCTTATCTCACCTCTCTCCATCTCTCTCTCTCCCTCCCTCTCTCTCACCTCTCCCCCTCCCTCCATCTCATCTCATCGTATCTTATCTCACCTCTCTCCCTCCGTCTCTCTCTCACCTCTCTCTCTCCCTCCCTCCCTCTCTCTCACCTCCCTCCATCTCATCGTATCTTATCTCACCTCTCTCCCTCCCTCTCTCTCACCTCCCTCCATCTCATCGTATCTTATCTCACCTCTCTCCCTCCTCTCCCCCTCCCTCAATCTCATCTCATTGTATCTTATCTCACCCCATCTCCCTCCCTCCCTCCCTCCCTCTCTCTCACCTCCCTCCATCTCATCATATCTTATCTCACCTCTCTCCATCTCTCTCTCCCTCCCTCTCTCTCTCACCTCTCCCCCTCCCTCCATCTCATCTCATTGTATCTTATCTCACCCCTCTCCCTCCCTCCCTCCCTCCCTCTCACCTCCCTCCATCTCTCCCTCTCACCTCTCTCCATCTCTCTCCCCCTCCCTCCATCTCATCTCATTGTATCTTATCTCACCCCTCTCCCTCCCTCCCTCCCTCCCTCTCACCTCCCTCCATCTCTCCCTCTCACCATCTCTCTCTCCCTCCCTCTCTCTCTCACCTCTCCCCCTCCCTCCATCTCATCGTATTATCTCACCTCTCTCACTCCCGCCCATCTCTCTCTCTCTCTCTCTCTCTCTCTCTCTCTCTCTGCACGGTTATCAAAGGGCAACTCGATGTACTAGCGCACAAAAGAAGAAAAGATCTGAGGGTGCTTTCACATATAGTTTTGGTGGACTCTGTGCGGTTCTGGTGGTGAAGTTGCAACATTGTTGCATTCGTCATTTGGTTCGTCTGCATTCACACAGCAATTTGTCAAGCGCACCAAACTTTCTGAACAATGTCACGAGGTCGAAAAGGGCGCTCGTCTATTGGACACAATGGAGAGTGGAAATCCCTCCCCTTCAGGAAGTGAAATCCGCGAAAACACAAACAGCCGCAAGAAGCGCGATAGTAGAGGAGACGTGGCATTGATCCATCGTTCAATTCTAACCCATTACCGCCATCCTCTCGCTAAACAACTTGTACACCTCGTTGTTTTTTGTGAGTGCCCACAAGCAGCTGTTTTATTTGGTCTTCTGCCCATATGTCGATCAGGGCTTTCACTTCATCATTCGCCCAAGTCTGTCCACGAGACATGTTTACAGTGTGCTTGTTTTGCAGTGAATGCCGCGCGCCCCGGTAATAATAATAATAATAAGTGTTTTTTTCTTCCTTCTACCCAAGATGCAGTTTATCAGGTGACTTCCTATATTTGGTCCGCGTTTGGTCCGATGAAGCGAACCGAGACCTATGTTTTTGGCGGAGCAGAGTTCGCGTGTTTGGCCCGCACCAGAGTTCGACTGCGCATTCACACCACCCCAAAAAAGCGGACTATCGAATTCTGGTCCGATAGTCCGGACCAAACCGCTCTGGTGTGAAAGCACCCTTAGTGACTAAGTGACCTTTGAGATGCCCTCGCTCGTTAGATTCTTACACCAAATCTGCCATTAAAACACATCTACCGGTGCGTTACTGGATGTGACTGTGTGTGTTTAATAAAGCAGTGTGTGTGTGTGTGTGTGTTTTTGTATGTACGTAATACTATATTTTGTATTTTTTTGCAGAACTCTGCATAACACCTTCCCTTTGAAGAAAAACATCCAATTATTACGTGGCTTTTTTTCCATCTCACTTTTACAACTATTTCCACTTCTCCAAATCAAGTGAAAATAATTGGTCACAGGTCAGGGGAGTAACGATGCGACCTCACAACGATTCAGTTCAATTACGATTAATTCAGGCAACGATTCAATGCATCATGAAATCTCTTCATTTGACCACGATTCGATTCGATACATTTTCGATACATTTTCTATCAGTTAATTCCCCCAAAAATTTTGAATACACAAATGTGGTTGGGGTAACTGATTCACTCAGCATGAATGGACTATAGGTCAATCAAAACAATACACACAAAAAAAAACATAAAGAAATAAAAATAAAAAGAAATTATTTTTTAAATTTCTATTATAATCGATTCTAACATATTCAAATCGATGCAGTTGAATCGTCACATTAGAATCGATGCATTTCGATTAATCGATGCATCGCTACACCCCTAGTGACGGGTATCTTTTGACAGCAGTGTGGACGTTTTCCTCCGTTCACACCTCCCCCTTATCCTCCCGTTATCCTCCCCTCCCTCTCCCCTCACACCCTATTCTTTCTTTCACCTGCTCATCCCTCCCCACAAACCCCGCCCCCCTTTCCCACAAAGCTCAAGAGACGAGCTCACAGACGTGGGGGATCTTGGTCCTTCTCGCGGCCAGAGAAGGCTACTCTCTACCAAACTCCTGAACCTAAATTTGTATTTGATTAGTCATGTTTTAAGTTAACAATACATTTGTATCAACCATGAAGATTTGACCACAAACATAATGAACCTCCCTGGTTCCACCTCAGCAGACACAATGATTATGTCAGTTTAACAATCGGATATACGGCGAAACTGCTCAACAGACAAACCGGGCAATACCCCGCTTTTCATTCCGCGTTTGTTTCCTCTGCAGCCGCGGTCGGTCCCCATGTCAAAATGTAGGAGAGACCCGTCTGGTTACGGAGAACCGACCGACCGTGTTTCTTAACTCGCAGGTGTTGCAGAGATATTGAGGATTAAAAAACGCTGAATTGTGTGGCTTGTTCTCTCCTTTCTCTCCAGGCATGGTGATGCAGACACGTTCTGAATAAACAAACTGATCGCACTACGAAATTAAGTTTGCTGTCAGAGCATATTCTGGCACTCAAAGAGGCAATGTTTCAAGCTTTGTGTCCCGAGTCCCGACATAACACATCTGTAAATATATGTAAGCATCTCTTTCCGACAGAATCTAATACCTTCCATCAATTTTCTATCCGTTCATTGACAGATCAGTGTAGCCGCAGCCTGTTTATTTGACGTGGTCATTAGTACCCATTGTACTTTTTCTAGCCTGCAGCAAATAATTTCAGCACCACACAGCAGCCCATTGAAAGTGGACAGCTCCTACTCACAGACACACAGAGGGAGAGAGAGAGATACAGGGGGAGAGAGAGAGAGAGGGGGGGGGGGGAGAGATAGAGAGAGATACAGGGGGAGAAAGATAGGCTGCAGAGAGAGGGACGGACACACACACACACACACACACACACACACACACACACACACACACACACACACACACACACACACACACACACACACACACACACACACACACACACACACACACACACTTTAGATGGGAGAACTCTAGTGTGACAGAAAGGAGAGACACACGAGGAAAGGGGGGATATGCATTTGTTCCACTCTCTCTCCATTGTCCGCCTGGGCGGTTCTTACATGTATGTTGACAGGTACCGGAGGTGGGCGTGGCATGGAGCGCTAATCAGTGGCACGGGAAACACCTGGGCCCGGTGTGCCCGGTGCTCCCGTTAAAAGACTTGCGGAGCTCAGATGCTGGGCAGGGCACTCTCTCCGTTAGTTTAGTTAGGTGCTTATGATTTCTGTTTGCATTATACAACGTGACACCTATACACTTTACAATGCATGCACTCACTTACACTACCGATATCACTGACTTCACACGCCAATGTTAGTTTAGTTATAGGTATCCTTTTATGTCTTTATTAATTAAATAAATCCTTTGTTAATTGACCTCGGTTGTCTGCGTCTCCCTCGTTGTCATCGCCGTACGGCCGGTTTGTGACACATTGCATACAAAGGGGGAGAGAGAAGGGAGAGGTTCTACCGTACAAAAGAATATTAGTCTGTAAAAGTTTGGCAAGAGAGCCAGTGAGTTGGATTTGTGAAACTGTTTTGTTTCCACATAGTGAGGAGGGGATGTTTTTGTGAGCCTTTATATTTCCCCACGTGAGGTTGGACACCTTTAAATTGTGTGAGTTGCTTTAGAAGTGCGAGAGGGATCCGGGCGGTCGGGTGGCGTAGCGGAGATTGCGCTCGTCACCAATGCAAGAGGCTGTGGTCTCGACTCCCGGAGTCAGCGTTGCCCTGCGGCTCGGGCCGGTCGTCATACTAACTCGTTTGGCTGAGTTAGGGGGAGGGAAGTCGTGGGTGGTAATCTGGCGTTGTGGACAGCGACACCTACAGGTCAGGTCTGGGGCGCCTGCTCAGCGAAAGGCAGGAAGTGGTGAAGGCAGCGTGACCTCCCACGCGTTACACTTCACCAATGAGAGTCCTCGCTGCCAGGTGAGAAGAAGAGAGCCACTGGCTGTCTCCACATGTGTCGGAGGAAGAAGGTGGTAGACTTCAGGGTTCCATTGTACCTACCAGTAGGGGGAACATGCGCACAACAACCAGGTAGGGGAGGGGGGGAATTGGCATAACGACTAAAATTGGGATGGGAGAAAAACATAGAAAATCAGGCGGAGAAAAAGAGGATATAAAAAAGAAAAAGAAAAAAGAAGTGCGAGGGATCCAGGGAATCATCTTTGAGTCATGGAAATCTGGCTGACCAATGTAGAGTTCCTAACGCACACCTTGATGTCACTACTGTAGTCTCTAGTTCATAACACACCTTGATGTCACTACTGTAGTCTCTAGTTCCTAACTCACCTTGATGTCACTACTGTAGTCTCTAGTTCCTAACTCACACCTTGATGTCACTACTGTAGTCTCTAGTTCCTAACACACACCTTGATGTCACTACTGTAGTCTCTAGTTCCTAACTCACCTTGATGTCACTACTGTAGTCTCTAGTTCCTAACACACACCTTGATGTCACTACTGTAGTCTCCAGTTCCTAACTCACACATTGATGTCACTACTGTAGTCTCTAGTTCCTAACTCACACCTTGATGTCACTACTGTAGTCTCCAGTTCCTAACTCACACATTGATGTCACTACTGTAGTCTCTAGTTCCTAACACACACCTTGATGTCACTACTGTAGTCTCCAGTTCCTAACACACACCTTGATGTCACTACTGTAGTCTCTAGTTCATAACACACACCTTGATGTCACCACTGTAGTCTCTAGTTCCTAACACACCTTGATGTCACTACTGTAGTCTCCAGTTCCTAACTCACACATTGATGTCACTACTGTAGTCTCTAGTTCCTAACACACCTTGATGTCATTACTGTAGTCTCTAGTTCCTAACACACACCTTGATGTCAGTACTGTAGTCTCTAGTTCCTAACTCACACATTGATGTCACTACTGTAGTCTCTAGTTCCTAACACACACCTTGATGTCACTACTGTAGTCTCCAGTTCCTAACACACCTTGATGTCACTACTGTAGTCTCTAGTTCATAACACACACCTTGATGTCACTACTGTAGTCTCCAGTTCCTAACACACCTTGATGTCACTACTGTAGTCTCTAGTTCCTAACTCACACCTTGATGTCACTACTGTAGTCTCCAGTTCCTAACACACACATTGATGTCACTACTGTAGTCTCTAGTTCCTAACACACCTTGATGTCACTACTGTAGTCTCTAGTTCCTAACACACCTTGATGTCACTACTGTAGTCTCTAGTTCCTAACTCACACCTTGATGTCACTACTGTAGTCTCTAGTTCCTAACACACACATTGATGTCACTACTGTAGTCTCCAGTTCATAACACACATTGATGTCATTACTGTAGTCTCTAGTTCATAACACACACCTTGATGTCACTACTGTAGTCTCTAGTTCCTAACGCACACCTTGATGTCACTACTGTAGTCTCCAGTTCATAACACACACATTGATGTCATTACTGTAGTCTCTAGTTCATAACACACACCTTGATGTCACTACTGTAGTCTCTAGTTCCTAACGCACACCTTGATGTCACTACTGTAGTCTCTAGTTCCTAACACACATTGATGTCATTACTGTAGTCTCTAGTTCATAACACACACATTGATGTCACTACTGTAGTCTCCAGTTCATAACACACACCTTGATGTCACTACTGTAGTCTCTAGTTCCTAACTCACACCTTGATGTCACTACTGTAGTCTCTAGTTCCTAACTCACCTTGATGTCACTACTGTAGTCTCTAGTTCCTAACTCACACATTGATGTCACTACTGTAGTCTCTAGTTCCTAACACACATTGATGTCACTACTGTAGTCTCTAGTTCCTAACTCACACCTTGATGTCACTACTGTAGTCTCTAGTTCCTAACACACACCTTGATGTCACTACTGTAGTCTCTAGTTCCTAACACACACCTTGATGTCACTACTGTAGTCTCTAGTTCCTAACACACACATTGATGTCACTACTGTAGTCTCTAGTTCCTAACACACACCTTGATGTCACTACTGTAGTCTCTAGTTCCTAACGCACACCTTGATGTCATTACTGTAGTCTCTAGTTCATAACACACACCTTGATGTCATTACTGTAGTCTCTAGTTCATAACACACACCTTGATGTCACTACTGTAGTCTCTAGTTCCTAACACACACATTGATGTCACTACTGTAGTCTCTAGTTCCTAACACACACCTTGATGTCACTACTGTAGTCTCTAGTTCCTAACTCACACCTTGATGTCACTACTGTAGTCTCTAGTTCCTAACTCACCTTGATGTCACTACTGTAGTCTCTAGTTCCTAACACACACCTTGATGTCACTACTGTAGTCTCTAGTTCCTAACTCACACCTTGATGTCACTACTGTAGTCTCTAGTTCCTAACTCACCTTGATGTCACTACTGTAGTCTCTAGTTCCTAACACACACCTTGATGTCACTACTGTAGTCTCTAGTTCCTAACACACCTTGATGTCATTACTGTAGTCTCTAGTTCCTAACACACCTTGATGTCACTACTGTAGTCTCTAGTTCCTAACACACCTTGATGTCACTACTGTAGTCTCTAGTTCCTAACTCACACCTTGATGTCACTACTGTAGTCTCCAGTTCCTAACACACACCTTGATGTCACTACTGTAGTCTCTAGTTCCTAACTCACACCTTGATGTCACTACTGTAGTCTCTAGTTCCTAACACACCTTGATGTCATTACTGTAGTCTCTAGTTCATAACACACACCTTGATGTCATTACTGTAGTCTCTAGTTCCTAACACACACCTTGATGTCATTACTGTAGTCTCTAGTTCCTAACACCTTGATGTCACTACTGTAGTCTCTAGTTCATAACACGCACCTTGATGTCACTACTGTAGTCTCTAGTTCCTAACGCACACCTTGATGTCACTACTGTAGTCTCTAGTTCCTAACACACACCTTGATGTCACTACTGTAGTCTCTAGTTCCTAACACACACCTTGATGTCACTACTGTAGTCTCTAGTTCCTAACACACCTTGATGTCACTACTGTAGTCTCTAGTTCCTAACTCACACATTGATGTCACTACTGTAGTCTCTAGTTCCTAACACACCTTGATGTCACTACTGTAGTCTCTAGTTCCTAACACACACCTTGATGTCACTACTGTAGTCTCTAGTTCCTAACTCACACCTTGATGTCATTACTGTAGTCTCTAGTTCCTAACACACACCTTGATGTCACTACTGTAGTCTCTAGTTCCTAACTCACACCTTGATGTCATTACTGTAGTCTCTAGTTCCTAACACACACCTTGATGTCACTACTGTAGTCTCTAGTTCCTAACGCACCTTGATGTCACTACTGTAGTCTCTAGTTCCTAACACACACCTTGATGTCACTACTGTAGTCTCTAGTTCCTAACACACACCTTGATGTCACTACTGTAGTCTCTAGTTCCTAACACACACCTTGATGTCACTACTGTAGTCTCTAGTTCCTAACACACACCTTGATGTCACTACTGTAGTCTCTAGTTCCTAACACACACCTTGATGTCACTACTGTAGTCTCTAGTTCCTAACTCACACCTTGATGTCACTACTGTAGTCTCTAGTTCCTAACTCACACCTTGATGTCACTACTGTAGTCTCTAGTTCCTAACACACACCTTGATGTCATTACTGTAGTCTCTAGTTCCTAACACACACCTTGATGTCATTACTGTAGTCTCTAGTTCCTAACACACACCTTGATGTCACTACTGTAGTCTCTAGTTCCTAACACACACCTTGATGTCACTACTGTAGTCTCTAGTTCCTAACACACACCTTGATGTCACTACTGTAGTCTCTAGTTCCTAACGCACACCTTGATGTCACTACTGTAGTCTCTAGTTCCTAACTCACACCTTGATGTCACTACTGTAGTCTCTAGTTCCTAACTCACACATTGATGTCACTACTGTAGTCTCTAGTTCCTAACACACCTTGATGTCACTACTGTAGTCTCTAGTTCCTAACACACACCTTGATGTCACTACTGTAGTCTCTAGTTCCTAACACACACCTTGATGTCACTACTGTAGTCTCTAGTTCATAACACACACCTTGATGTCACTACTGTAGTCTCCAGTTCCTAACACACACCTTGATGTCACTACTGTAGTCTCTAGTTCATAACACACACCTTGATGTCACTACTGTAGTCTCTAGTTCCTAACTCACCTTGATGTCACTACTGTAGTCTCTAGTTCCTAACACACACCTTGATGTCACTACTGTAGTCTCCAGTTCCTAACTCACACATTGATGTCACTACTGTAGTCTCTAGTTCCTAACTCACACCTTGATGTCACTACTGTAGTCTCCAGTTCCTAACTCACACATTGATGTCACTACTGTAGTCTCTAGTTCCTAACACACACCTTGATGTCACTACTGTAGTCTCTAGTTCATAACACACACCTTGATGTCACCACTGTAGTCTCTAGTTCCTAACACACCTTGATGTCACTACTGTAGTCTCCAGTTCCTAACTCACACATTGATGTCACTACTGTAGTCTCTAGTTCCTAACACACACCTTGATGTCATTACTGTAGTCTCTAGTTCCTAACACACACCTTGATGTCAGTACTGTAGTCTCTAGTTCCTAACTCACACATTGATGTCACTACTGTAGTCTCTAGTTCCTAACACACACCTTGATGTCACTACTGTAGTCTCCAGTTCCTAACACACCTTGATGTCACTACTGTAGTCTCTAGTTCATAACACACACCTTGATGTCACTACTGTAGTCTCCAGTTCCTAACACACCTTGATGTCACTACTGTAGTCTCTAGTTCCTAACTCACACCTTGATGTCACTACTGTAGTCTCCAGTTCCTAACACACACATTGATGTCACTACTGTAGTCTCTAGTTCCTAACACACCTTGATGTCACTACTGTAGTCTCTAGTTCCTAACACACCTTGATGTCACTACTGTAGTCTCTAGTTCCTAACTCACACCTTGATGTCACTACTGTAGTCTCTAGTTCCTAACACACACATTGATGTCACTACTGTAGTCTCCAGTTCATAACACACATTGATGTCATTACTGTAGTCTCTAGTTCATAACACACACCTTGATGTCACTACTGTAGTCTCTAGTTCCTAACGCACACCTTGATGTCACTACTGTAGTCTCCAGTTCATAACACACACATTGATGTCATTACTGTAGTCTCTAGTTCATAACACACACCTTGATGTCACTACTGTAGTCTCTAGTTCCTAACGCACACCTTGATGTCACTACTGTAGTCTCTAGTTCCTAACACACATTGATGTCATTACTGTAGTCTCTAGTTCATAACACACACATTGATGTCACTACTGTAGTCTCCAGTTCATAACACACACCTTGATGTCACTACTGTAGTCTCTAGTTCCTAACTCACACCTTGATGTCACTACTGTAGTCTCTAGTTCCTAACTCACCTTGATGTCACTACTGTAGTCTCTAGTTCCTAACTCACACATTGATGTCACTACTGTAGTCTCTAGTTCCTAACACACATTGATGTCACTACTGTAGTCTCTAGTTCCTAACTCACACCTTGATGTCACTACTGTAGTCTCTAGTTCCTAACACACACCTTGATGTCACTACTGTAGTCTCTAGTTCCTAACACACACCTTGATGTCACTACTGTAGTCTCTAGTTCCTAACACACACATTGATGTCACTACTGTAGTCTCTAGTTCCTAACGCACACCTTGATGTCATTACTGTAGTCTCTAGTTCATAACACACACCTTGATGTCACTACTGTAGTCTCTAGTTCCTAACACACACATTGATGTCACTACTGTAGTCTCTAGTTCCTAACACACACCTTGATGTCACTACTGTAGTCTCTAGTTCCTAACTCACACCTTGATGTCACTACTGTAGTCTCTAGTTCCTAACTCACCTTGATGTCACTACTGTAGTCTCTAGTTCCTAACACACACCTTGATGTCACTACTGTAGTCTCTAGTTCCTAACTCACACCTTGATGTCACTAATGTAGTCTCTAGTTCCTAACTCACCTTGATGTCACTACTGTAGTCTCTAGTTCCTAACACACACCTTGATGTCACTACTGTAGTCTCTAGTTCCTAACACACCTTGATGTCATTACTGTAGTCTCTAGTTCCTAACACACCTTGATGTCACTACTGTAGTCTCTAGTTCCTAACACACCTTGATGTCACTACTGTAGTCTCTAGTTCCTAACTCACACCTTGATGTCACTACTGTAGTCTCCAGTTCCTAACACACACCTTGATGTCACTACTGTAGTCTCTAGTTCCTAACACACCTTGATGTCATTACTGTAGTCTCTAGTTCATAACACACACCTTGATGTCATTACTGTAGTCTCTAGTTCATAACACACACCTTGATGTCATTACTGTAGTCTCTAGTTCCTAACACACCTTGATGTCACTACTGTAGTCTCTAGTTCATAACACGCACCTTGATGTCACTACTGTAGTCTCTAGTTCCTAACGCACACCTTGATGTCACTACTGTAGTCTCTAGTTCCTAACACACACCTTGATGTCACTACTGTAGTCTCTAGTTCCTAACACACACCTTGATGTCACTACTGTAGTCTCTAGTTCCTAACTCACACATTGATGTCACTACTGTAGTCTCTAGTTCCTAACACACCTTGATGTCACTACTGTAGTCTCTAGTTCCTAACACACACCTTGATGTCACTACTGTAGTCTCTAGTTCCTAACTCACACCTTGATGTCATTACTGTAGTCTCTAGTTCCTAACACACACCTTGATGTCACTACTGTAGTCTCTAGTTCCTAACTCACACCTTGATGTCATTACTGTAGTCTCTAGTTCCTAACACACACCTTGATGTCACTACTGTAGTCTCTAGTTCCTAACGCACCTTGATGTCACTACTGTAGTCTCTAGTTCCTAACACACACCTTGATGTCACTACTGTAGTCTCTAGTTCCTAACTCACACATTGATGTCACTACTGTAGTCTCTAGTTCCTAACACACACATTGATGTCATTACTGTAGTCTCTAGTTCCTAACACACACCTTGATGTCATTACTGAAGTCTCTAGTTCCTAACACACACCTTGATGTCACTACTGTAGTCTCTAGTTCCTAACACACACCTTGATGTCACTACTGTAGTCTCTAGTTCCTAACACACACCTTGATGTCACTACTGTAGTCTCTAGTTCCTAACGCACACCTTGATGTCACTACTGTAGTCTCTAGTTCCTAACTCACACCTTGATGTCACTACTGTAGTCTCTAGTTCCTAACTCACACATTGATGTCACTACTGTAGTCTCTAGTTCCTAACACACCTTGATGTCACTACTGTAGTCTCTAGTTCCTAACACACACCTTGATGTCACTACTGTAGTCTCTAGTTCCTAACACACACCTTGATGTCACTACTGTAGTCTCTAGTTCATAACACACACCTTGATGTCACTACTGTAGTCTCCAGTTCCTAACACACACCTTGATGTCACTACTGTAGTCTCTAGTTCATAACACACACCTTGATGTCACTACTGTAGTCTCTAGTTCCTAACTCACCTTGATGTCACTACTGTAGTCTCTAGTTCCTAACACACACCTTGATGTCACTACTGTAGTCTCCAGTTCCTAACTCACACATTGATGTCACTACTGTAGTCTCTAGTTCCTAACTCACACCTTGATGTCACTACTGTAGTCTCCAGTTCCTAACTCACACATTGATGTCACTACTGTAGTCTCTAGTTCCTAACACACACCTTGATGTCACTACTGTAGTCTCTAGTTCCTAACTCACACATTGATGTCACTACTGTAGTCTCTAGTTCCTAACACACCTTGATGTCACTACTGTAGTCTCTAGTTCCTAACACACACCTTGATGTCACTACTGTAGTCTCTAGTTCCTAACACACACCTTGATGTCACTACTGTAGTCTCTAGTTCCTAACTCACACCTTGATGTCACTACTGTAGTCTCTAGTTCCTAACTCACACCTTGATGTCACTACTGTAGTCTCTAGTTCCTAACACACACCTTGATGTCATTACTGTAGTCTCTAGTTCCTAACACACACCTTGATGTCATTACTGTAGTCTCTAGTTCCTAACACACACCTTGATGTCACTACTGTAGTCTCTAGTTCCTAACACACACCTTGATGTCACTACTGTAGTCTCTAGTTCCTAACACACACCTTGATGTCACTACTGTAGTCTCTAGTTCCTAACGCACACCTTGATGTCACTACTGTAGTCTCTAGTTCCTAACTCACACCTTGATGTCACTACTGTAGTCTCTAGTTCCTAACTCACACATTGATGTCACTACTGTAGTCTCTAGTTCCTAACACACCTTGATGTCACTACTGTAGTCTCTAGTTCCTAACACACACCTTGATGTCACTACTGTAGTCTCTAGTTCCTAACACACACCTTGATGTCACTACTGTAGTCTCTAGTTCATAACACACACCTTGATGTCACTACTGTAGTCTCCAGTTCCTAACACACACCTTGATGTCACTACTGTAGTCTCTAGTTCATAACACACACCTTGATGTCACTACTGTAGTCTCTAGTTCCTAACTCACCTTGATGTCACTACTGTAGTCTCTAGTTCCTAACACACACCTTGATGTCACTACTGTAGTCTCCAGTTCCTAACTCACACATTGATGTCACTACTGTAGTCTCTAGTTCCTAACTCACACCTTGATGTCACTACTGTAGTCTCCAGTTCCTAACTCACACATTGATGTCACTACTGTAGTCTCTAGTTCCTAACACACACCTTGATGTCACTACTGTAGTCTCTAGTTCATAACACACACCTTGATGTCACCACTGTAGTCTCTAGTTCCTAACACACCTTGATGTCACTACTGTAGTCTCCAGTTCCTAACTCACACATTGATGTCACTACTGTAGTCTCTAGTTCCTAACACACACCTTGATGTCATTACTGTAGTCTCTAGTTCCTAACACACACCTTGATGTCAGTACTGTAGTCTCTAGTTCCTAACTCACACATTGATGTCACTACTGTAGTCTCTAGTTCCTAACACACACCTTGATGTCACTACTGTAGTCTCCAGTTCCTAACACACCTTGATGTCACTACTGTAGTCTCTAGTTCATAACACACACCTTGATGTCACTACTGTAGTCTCCAGTTCCTAACACACCTTGATGTCACTACTGTAGTCTCTAGTTCCTAACTCACACCTTGATGTCACTACTGTAGTCTCCAGTTCCTAACACACACATTGATGTCACTACTGTAGTCTCTAGTTCCTAACACACCTTGATGTCACTACTGTAGTCTCTAGTTCCTAACACACCTTGATGTCACTACTGTAGTCTCTAGTTCCTAACTCACACCTTGATGTCACTACTGTAGTCTCTAGTTCCTAACACACACATTGATGTCACTACTGTAGTCTCCAGTTCATAACACACATTGATGTCATTACTGTAGTCTCTAGTTCATAACACACACCTTGATGTCACTACTGTAGTCTCTAGTTCCTAACGCACACCTTGATGTCACTACTGTAGTCTCCAGTTCATAACACACACATTGATGTCATTACTGTAGTCTCTAGTTCATAACACACACCTTGATGTCACTACTGTAGTCTCTAGTTCCTAACGCACACCTTGATGTCACTACTGTAGTCTCTAGTTCCTAACACACATTGATGTCATTACTGTAGTCTCTAGTTCATAACACACACATTGATGTCACTACTGTAGTCTCCAGTTCATAACACACACCTTGATGTCACTACTGTAGTCTCTAGTTCCTAACTCACACCTTGATGTCACTACTGTAGTCTCTAGTTCCTAACTCACCTTGATGTCACTACTGTAGTCTCTAGTTCCTAACTCACACATTGATGTCACTACTGTAGTCTCTAGTTCCTAACACACATTGATGTCACTACTGTAGTCTCTAGTTCCTAACTCACACCTTGATGTCACTACTGTAGTCTCTAGTTCCTAACACACACCTTGATGTCACTACTGTAGTCTCTAGTTCCTAACACACACCTTGATGTCACTACTGTAGTCTCTAGTTCCTAACACACACATTGATGTCACTACTGTAGTCTCTAGTTCCTAACGCACACCTTGATGTCATTACTGTAGTCTCTAGTTCATAACACACACCTTGATGTCACTACTGTAGTCTCTAGTTCCTAACACACACATTGATGTCACTACTGTAGTCTCTAGTTCCTAACACACACCTTGATGTCACTACTGTAGTCTCTAGTTCCTAACTCACACCTTGATGTCACTACTGTAGTCTCTAGTTCCTAACTCACCTTGATGTCACTACTGTAGTCTCTAGTTCCTAACACACACCTTGATGTCACTACTGTAGTCTCTAGTTCCTAACTCACACCTTGATGTCACTAATGTAGTCTCTAGTTCCTAACTCACCTTGATGTCACTACTGTAGTCTCTAGTTCCTAACACACACCTTGATGTCACTACTGTAGTCTCTAGTTCCTAACACACCTTGATGTCATTACTGTAGTCTCTAGTTCCTAACACACCTTGATGTCACTACTGTAGTCTCTAGTTCCTAACACACCTTGATGTCACTACTGTAGTCTCTAGTTCCTAACTCACACCTTGATGTCACTACTGTAGTCTCCAGTTCCTAACACACACCTTGATGTCACTACTGTAGTCTCTAGTTCCTAACACACCTTGATGTCATTACTGTAGTCTCTAGTTCATAACACACACCTTGATGTCATTACTGTAGTCTCTAGTTCATAACACACACCTTGATGTCATTACTGTAGTCTCTAGTTCCTAACACACCTTGATGTCACTACTGTAGTCTCTAGTTCATAACACGCACCTTGATGTCACTACTGTAGTCTCTAGTTCCTAACGCACACCTTGATGTCACTACTGTAGTCTCTAGTTCCTAACACACACCTTGATGTCACTACTGTAGTCTCTAGTTCCTAACACACACCTTGATGTCACTACTGTAGTCTCTAGTTCCTAACTCACACATTGATGTCACTACTGTAGTCTCTAGTTCCTAACACACCTTGATGTCACTACTGTAGTCTCTAGTTCCTAACACACACCTTGATGTCACTACTGTAGTCTCTAGTTCCTAACTCACACCTTGATGTCATTACTGTAGTCTCTAGTTCCTAACACACACCTTGATGTCACTACTGTAGTCTCTAGTTCCTAACTCACACCTTGATGTCATTACTGTAGTCTCTAGTTCCTAACACACACCTTGATGTCACTACTGTAGTCTCTAGTTCCTAACGCACCTTGATGTCACTACTGTAGTCTCTAGTTCCTAACACACACCTTGATGTCACTACTGTAGTCTCTAGTTCCTAACTCACACATTGATGTCACTACTGTAGTCTCTAGTTCCTAACACACACATTGATGTCATTACTGTAGTCTCTAGTTCCTAACACACACCTTGATGTCATTACTGAAGTCTCTAGTTCCTAACACACACCTTGATGTCACTACTGTAGTCTCTAGTTCCTAACACACACCTTGATGTCACTACTGTAGTCTCTAGTTCCTAACACACACCTTGATGTCACTACTGTAGTCTCTAGTTCCTAACGCACACCTTGATGTCACTACTGTAGTCTCTAGTTCCTAACTCACACCTTGATGTCACTACTGTAGTCTCTAGTTCCTAACTCACACATTGATGTCACTACTGTAGTCTCTAGTTCCTAACACACCTTGATGTCACTACTGTAGTCTCTAGTTCCTAACACACACCTTGATGTCACTACTGTAGTCTCTAGTTCCTAACACACACCTTGATGTCACTACTGTAGTCTCTAGTTCATAACACACACCTTGATGTCACTACTGTAGTCTCCAGTTCCTAACACACACCTTGATGTCACTACTGTAGTCTCTAGTTCATAACACACACCTTGATGTCACTACTGTAGTCTCTAGTTCCTAACTCACCTTGATGTCACTACTGTAGTCTCTAGTTCCTAACACACACCTTGATGTCACTACTGTAGTCTCCAGTTCCTAACTCACACATTGATGTCACTACTGTAGTCTCTAGTTCCTAACTCACACCTTGATGTCACTACTGTAGTCTCCAGTTCCTAACTCACACCTTGATGTCACTACTGTAGTCTCCAGTTCCTAACACACACATTGATGTCACTACTGTAGTCTCTAGTTCCTAACACACCTTGATGTCACTACTGTAGTCTCTAGTTCCTAACACACCTTGATGTCACTACTGTAGTCTCTAGTTCCTAACTCACACCTTGATGTCACTACTGTAGTCTCTAGTTCCTAACACACACATTGATGTCACTACTGTAGTCTCCAGTTCATAACACACATTGATGTCATTACTGTAGTCTCTAGTTCATAACACACACCTTGATGTCACTACTGTAGTCTCTAGTTCCTAACGCACACCTTGATGTCACTACTGTAGTCTCCAGTTCATAACACACACATTGATGTCATTACTGTAGTCTCTAGTTCATAACACACACCTTGATGTCACTACTGTAGTCTCTAGTTCCTAACGCACACCTTGATGTCACTACTGTAGTCTCTAGTTCCTAACACACATTGATGTCATTACTGTAGTCTCTAGTTCATAACACACACATTGATGTCACTACTGTAGTCTCCAGTTCATAACACACACCTTGATGTCACTACTGTAGTCTCTAGTTCCTAACTCACACCTTGATGTCACTACTGTAGTCTCTAGTTCCTAACTCACCTTGATGTCACTACTGTAGTCTCTAGTTCCTAACTCACACATTGATGTCACTACTGTAGTCTCTAGTTCCTAACACACATTGATGTCACTACTGTAGTCTCTAGTTCCTAACTCACACCTTGATGTCACTACTGTAGTCTCTAGTTCCTAACACACACCTTGATGTCACTACTGTAGTCTCTAGTTCCTAACACACACCTTGATGTCACTACTGTAGTCTCTAGTTCCTAACACACACATTGATGTCACTACTGTAGTCTCTAGTTCCTAACGCACACCTTGATGTCATTACTGTAGTCTCTAGTTCATAACACACACCTTGATGTCACTACTGTAGTCTCTAGTTCCTAACACACACATTGATGTCACTACTGTAGTCTCTAGTTCCTAACACACACCTTGATGTCACTACTGTAGTCTCTAGTTCCTAACTCACACCTTGATGTCACTACTGTAGTCTCTAGTTCCTAACTCACCTTGATGTCACTACTGTAGTCTCTAGTTCCTAACACACACCTTGATGTCACTACTGTAGTCTCTAGTTCCTAACTCACACCTTGATGTCACTAATGTAGTCTCTAGTTCCTAACTCACCTTGATGTCACTACTGTAGTCTCTAGTTCCTAACACACACCTTGATGTCACTACTGTAGTCTCTAGTTCCTAACACACCTTGATGTCATTACTGTAGTCTCTAGTTCCTAACACACCTTGATGTCACTACTGTAGTCTCTAGTTCCTAACACACCTTGATGTCACTACTGTAGTCTCTAGTTCCTAACTCACACCTTGATGTCACTACTGTAGTCTCCAGTTCCTAACACACACCTTGATGTCACTACTGTAGTCTCTAGTTCCTAACACACCTTGATGTCATTACTGTAGTCTCTAGTTCATAACACACACCTTGATGTCATTACTGTAGTCTCTAGTTCATAACACACACCTTGATGTCATTACTGTAGTCTCTAGTTCCTAACACACCTTGATGTCACTACTGTAGTCTCTAGTTCATAACACGCACCTTGATGTCACTACTGTAGTCTCTAGTTCCTAACGCACACCTTGATGTCACTACTGTAGTCTCTAGTTCCTAACACACACCTTGATGTCACTACTGTAGTCTCTAGTTCCTAACACACACCTTGATGTCACTACTGTAGTCTCTAGTTCCTAACTCACACATTGATGTCACTACTGTAGTCTCTAGTTCCTAACACACCTTGATGTCACTACTGTAGTCTCTAGTTCCTAACACACACCTTGATGTCACTACTGTAGTCTCTAGTTCCTAACTCACACCTTGATGTCATTACTGTAGTCTCTAGTTCCTAACACACACCTTGATGTCACTACTGTAGTCTCTAGTTCCTAACTCACACCTTGATGTCATTACTGTAGTCTCTAGTTCCTAACACACACCTTGATGTCACTACTGTAGTCTCTAGTTCCTAACGCACCTTGATGTCACTACTGTAGTCTCTAGTTCCTAACACACACCTTGATGTCACTACTGTAGTCTCTAGTTCCTAACTCACACATTGATGTCACTACTGTAGTCTCTAGTTCCTAACACACACATTGATGTCATTACTGTAGTCTCTAGTTCCTAACACACACCTTGATGTCATTACTGAAGTCTCTAGTTCCTAACACACACCTTGATGTCACTACTGTAGTCTCTAGTTCCTAACACACACCTTGATGTCACTACTGTAGTCTCTAGTTCCTAACACACACCTTGATGTCACTACTGTAGTCTCTAGTTCCTAACGCACACCTTGATGTCACTACTGTAGTCTCTAGTTCCTAACTCACACCTTGATGTCACTACTGTAGTCTCTAGTTCCTAACTCACACATTGATGTCACTACTGTAGTCTCTAGTTCCTAACACACCTTGATGTCACTACTGTAGTCTCTAGTTCCTAACACACACCTTGATGTCACTACTGTAGTCTCTAGTTCCTAACACACACCTTGATGTCACTACTGTAGTCTCTAGTTCATAACACACACCTTGATGTCACTACTGTAGTCTCCAGTTCCTAACACACACCTTGATGTCACTACTGTAGTCTCTAGTTCATAACACACACCTTGATGTCACTACTGTAGTCTCTAGTTCCTAACTCACCTTGATGTCACTACTGTAGTCTCTAGTTCCTAACACACACCTTGATGTCACTACTGTAGTCTCCAGTTCCTAACTCACACATTGATGTCACTACTGTAGTCTCTAGTTCCTAACTCACACCTTGATGTCACTACTGTAGTCTCCAGTTC
Organism: Notolepis coatsorum; assembly: GCF_963971535.1. Taxonomy (NCBI): domain Eukaryota; kingdom Metazoa; phylum Chordata; class Actinopteri; order Aulopiformes; family Paralepididae; genus Notolepis; species Notolepis coatsorum. The sequence goes on from NC_140169.1 coordinate 58,839,886, forward strand.
CTAACTCACACATTGATGTCACTACTGTAGTCTCTAGTTCCTAACACACACCTTGATGTCACTACTGTAGTCTCTAGTTCCTAACTCACACATTGATGTCACTACTGTAGTCTCTAGTTCCTAACACACCTTGATGTCACTACTGTAGTCTCTAGTTCCTAACACACACCTTGATGTCACTACTGTAGTCTCTAGTTCCTAACTCACACCTTGATGTCATTACTGTAGTCTCTAGTTCCTAACACACACCTTGATGTCACTACTGTAGTCTCTAGTTCCTAACTCACACCTTGATGTCATTACTGTAGTCTCTAGTTCCTAACACACACCTTGATGTCATTACTGTAGTCTCTAGTTCCTAACACACACCTTGATGTCACTACTGTAGTCTCTAGTTCCTAACGCACCTTGATGTCACTACTGTAGTCTCTAGTTCCTAACACACACCTTGATGTCACTACTGTAGTCTCTAGTTCCTAACTCACACATTGATGTCACTACTGTAGTCTCTAGTTCCTAACACACACCTTGATGTCACTACTGTAGTCTCTAGTTCCTAACACACACATTGATGTCACTACTGTAGTCTCTAGTTCCTAACACACACCTTGATGTCACTACTGTAGTCTCTAGTTCCTAACTCACACCTTGATGTCACTACTGTAGTCTCTAGTTCCTAACTCACACCTTGATGTCACTACTGTAGTCTCTAGTTCCTAACACACACCTTGATGTCATTACTGTAGTCTCTAGTTCCTAACACACCTTGATGTCATTACTGTAGTCTCTAGTTCCTAACACACACCTTGATGTCACTACTGTAGTCTCTAGTTCCTAACACACACCTTGATGTCACTACTGTAGTCTCTAGTTCCTAACACACACCTTGATGTCACTACTGTAGTCTCTAGTTCCTAACGCACACCTTGATGTCACTACTGTAGTCTCTAGTTCCTAACTCACACCTTGATGTCACTACTGTAGTCTCTAGTTCCTAACTCACACATTGATGTCACTACTGTAGTCTCCAGTTCCTAACACACACCTTGATGTCACTACTGTAGTCTCTAGTTCATAACACACACCTTGATGTCACTACTGTAGTCTCTAGTTCCTAACTCACCTTGATGTCACTACTGTAGTCTCTAGTTCCTAACACACACCTTGATGTCACTACTGTAGTCTCCAGTTCCTAACTCACACATTGATGTCACTACTGTAGTCTCTAGTTCCTAACTCACACCTTGATGTCACTACTGTAGTCTCCAGTTCCTAACTCACACATTGATGTCACTACTGTAGTCTCTAGTTCCTAACACACACCTTGATGTCACTACTGTAGTCTCCAGTTCCTAACACACACCTTGATGTCACTACTGTAGTCTCTAGTTCATAACACACACCTTGATGTCACCACTGTAGTCTCTAGTTCCTAACACACCTTGATGTCACTACTGTAGTCTCCAGTTCCTAACTCACACATTGATGTCACTACTGTAGTCTCTAGTTCCTAACTCACACCTTGATGTCACTACTGTAGTCTCTAGTTCCTAACACACACCTTGATGTCACTACTGTAGTCTCTAGTTCCTAACACACACCTTGATGTCACCACTGTAGTCTCTAGTTCCTAACACACCTTGATGTCACTACTGTAGTCTCTAGTTCCTAACACACCTTGATGTCACTACTGTAGTCTCCAGTTCCTAACTCACACATTGATGTCACTACTGTAGTCTCTAGTTCCTAACTCACACCTTGATGTCACTACTGTAGTCTCTAGTTCCTAACACACACCTTGATGTCACTACTGTAGTCTCTAGTTCCTAACACACACCTTGATGTCATTACTGTAGTCTTTAGTTCCTAACACACCTTGATGTCACTACTGTAGTCTCTAGTTCCTAACGCACACCTTGATGTCACTACTGTAGTCTCTAGTTCCTAACTCACACCTTGATGTCACTACTGTAGTCTCTAGTTCCTAACTCACACATTGATGTCACTACTGTAGTCTCTAGTTCCTAACACACCTTGATGTCACTACTGTAGTCTCTAGTTCCTAACACACACCTTGATGTCACTACTGTAGTCTCTAGTTCCTAACACACAGCTTGATGTCACTACTGTAGTCTCTAGTTCCTAACTCACCTTGATGTCACTACTGTAGTCTCTAGTTCCTAACTCACCTTGATGTCACTACTGTAGTCTCTAGTTCCTAACACACCTTGATGTCACTACTGTAGTCTCTAGTTCCTAACTCACACATTGATGTCACTACTGTAGTCTCTAGTTCCTAACACACCTTGATGTCACTACTGTAGTCTCTAGTTCCTAACACACCTTGATGTCACTACTGTAGTCTCTAGTTCCTAACTCACACATTGATGTCACTACTGTAGTCTCTAGTTCCTAACACACCTTGATGTCACTACTGTAGTCTCTAGTTCCTAACACACACCTTGATGTCACTACTGTAGTCTCTAGTTCCTAACTCACACCTTGATGTCATTACTGTAGTCTCTAGTTCCTAACTCACACCTTGATGTCATTACTGTAGTCTCTAGTTCCTAACACACACCTTGATGTCACTACTGTAGTCTCTAGTTCCTAACGCACCTTGATGTCACTACTGTAGTCTCTAGTTCCTAACAAACACCTTGATGTCACTACTGTAGTCTCTAGTTCCTAACTCACACATTGATGTCACTACTGTAGTCTCTAGTTCCTAACACACACCTTGATGTCACTACTGTAGTCTCTAGTTCCTAACACACACCTTGATGTCACTACTGTAGTCTCTAGTTCCTAACACACACCTTGATGTCACTACTGTAGTCTCTAGTTCCTAACTCACACCTTGATGTCACTACTGTAGTCTCTAGTTCCTAACTCACACCTTGATGTCACTACTGTAGTCTCTAGTTCCTAACACACACCTTGATGTCATTACTGTAGTCTCTAGTTCCTAACACACACCTTGATGTCATTACTGAAGTCTCTAGTTCCTAACACACACCTTGATGTCACTACTGTAGTCTCTAGTTCCTAACACACACCTTGATGTCACTACTGTAGTCTCTAGTTCCTAACACACACCTTGATGTCACTACTGTAGTCTCTAGTTCCTAACGCACACCTTGATGTCACTACTGTAGTCTCTAGTTCCTAACTCACACCTTGATGTCACTACTGTAGTCTCTAGTTCCTAACTCACACATTGATGTCACTACTGTAGTCTCTAGTTCCTAACACACCTTGATGTCACTACTGTAGTCTCTAGTTCCTAACACACACCTTGATGTCACTACTGTAGTCTCTAGTTCCTAACACACACCTTGATGTCACTACTGTAGTCTCTAGTTCATAACACACACCTTGATGTCACTACTGTAGTCTCCAGTTCCTAACACACACCTTGATGTCACTACTGTAGTCTCTAGTTCATAACACACACCTTGATGTCACTACTGTAGTCTCTAGTTCCTAACTCACCTTGATGTCACTACTGTAGTCTCTAGTTCCTAACACACACCTTGATGTCACTACTGTAGTCTCCAGTTCCTAACTCACACATTGATGTCACTACTGTAGTCTCTAGTTCCTAACTCACACCTTGATGTCACTACTGTAGTCTCCAGTTCCTAACTCACACATTGATGTCACTACTGTAGTCTCTAGTTCCTAACACACACCTTGATGTCACTACTGTAGTCTCTAGTTCCTAACTCACACATTGATGTCACTACTGTAGTCTCTAGTTCCTAACACACCTTGATGTCACTACTGTAGTCTCTAGTTCCTAACACACACCTTGATGTCACTACTGTAGTCTCTAGTTCCTAACTCACACCTTGATGTCATTACTGTAGTCTCTAGTTCCTAACACACACCTTGATGTCACTACTGTAGTCTCTAGTTCCTAACTCACACCTTGATGTCATTACTGTAGTCTCTAGTTCCTAACACACACCTTGATGTCACTACTGTAGTCTCTAGTTCCTAACGCACCTTGATGTCACTACTGTAGTCTCTAGTTCCTAACAAACACCTTGATGTCACTACTGTAGTCTCTAGTTCCTAACTCACACATTGATGTCACTACTGTAGTCTCTAGTTCCTAACACACACCTTGATGTCACTACTGTAGTCTCTAGTTCCTAACACACACCTTGATGTCACTACTGTAGTCTCTAGTTCCTAACACACACCTTGATGTCACTACTGTAGTCTCTAGTTCCTAACTCACACCTTGATGTCACTACTGTAGTCTCTAGTTCCTAACTCACACCTTGATGTCACTACTGTAGTCTCTAGTTCCTAACACACACCTTGATGTCATTACTGTAGTCTCTAGTTCCTAACACACACCTTGATGTCATTACTGTAGTCTCTAGTTCCTAACACACACCTTGATGTCACTACTGTAGTCTCTAGTTCCTAACACACACCTTGATGTCACTACTGTAGTCTCTAGTTCCTAACACACACCTTGATGTCACTACTGTAGTCTCTAGTTCCTAACGCACACCTTGATGTCACTACTGTAGTCTCTAGTTCCTAACTCACACCTTGATGTCACTACTGTAGTCTCTAGTTCCTAACTCACACATTGATGTCACTACTGTAGTCTCTAGTTCCTAACACACCTTGATGTCACTACTGTAGTCTCTAGTTCCTAACACACACCTTGATGTCACTACTGTAGTCTCTAGTTCCTAACACACACCTTGATGTCACTACTGTAGTCTCTAGTTCATAACACACACCTTGATGTCACTACTGTAGTCTCCAGTTCCTAACACACACCTTGATGTCACTACTGTAGTCTCTAGTTCATAACACACACCTTGATGTCACTACTGTAGTCTCTAGTTCCTAACTCACCTTGATGTCACTACTGTAGTCTCTAGTTCCTAACACACACCTTGATGTCACTACTGTAGTCTCCAGTTCCTAACTCACACATTGATGTCACTACTGTAGTCTCTAGTTCCTAACTCACACCTTGATGTCACTACTGTAGTCTCCAGTTCCTAACTCACACATTGATGTCACTACTGTAGTCTCTAGTTCCTAACACACACCTTGATGTCACTACTGTAGTCTCCAGTTCCTAACACACACCTTGATGTCACTACTGTAGTCTCTAGTTCATAACACACACCTTGATGTCACCACTGTAGTCTCTAGTTCCTAACACACCTTGATGTCACTACTGTAGTCTCCAGTTCCTAACTCACACATTGATGTCACTACTGTAGTCTCTAGTTCCTAACTCACACCTTGATGTCACTACTGTAGTCTCTAGTTCCTAACACACACCTTGATGTCACTACTGTAGTCTCTAGTTCCTAACACACACCTTGATGTCACCACTGTAGTCTCTAGTTCCTAACACACCTTGATGTCACTACTGTAGTCTCTAGTTCCTAACACACCTTGATGTCACTACTGTAGTCTCCAGTTCCTAACTCACACATTGATGTCACTACTGTAGTCTCTAGTTCCTAACTCACACCTTGATGTCACTACTGTAGTCTCTAGTTCCTAACACACACCTTGATGTCACTACTGTAGTCTCTAGTTCCTAACACACACCTTGATGTCATTACTGTAGTCTTTAGTTCCTAACACACCTTGATGTCACTACTGTAGTCTCTAGTTCCTAACGCACACCTTGATGTCACTACTGTAGTCTCTAGTTCCTAACTCACACCTTGATGTCACTACTGTAGTCTCTAGTTCCTAACTCACACATTGATGTCACTACTGTAGTCTCTAGTTCCTAACACACCTTGATGTCACTACTGTAGTCTCTAGTTCCTAACACACACCTTGATGTCACTACTGTAGTCTCTAGTTCCTAACACACAGCTTGATGTCACTACTGTAGTCTCTAGTTCCTAACTCACCTTGATGTCACTACTGTAGTCTCTAGTTCCTAACTCACCTTGATGTCACTACTGTAGTCTCTAGTTCCTAACACACCTTGATGTCACTACTGTAGTCTCTAGTTCCTAACTCACACATTGATGTCACTACTGTAGTCTCTAGTTCCTAACACACCTTGATGTCACTACTGTAGTCTCTAGTTCCTAACACACCTTGATGTCACTACTGTAGTCTCTAGTTCCTAACTCACACATTGATGTCACTACTGTAGTCTCTAGTTCCTAACACACCTTGATGTCACTACTGTAGTCTCTAGTTCCTAACACACACCTTGATGTCACTACTGTAGTCTCTAGTTCCTAACTCACACCTTGATGTCATTACTGTAGTCTCTAGTTCCTAACTCACACCTTGATGTCATTACTGTAGTCTCTAGTTCCTAACACACACCTTGATGTCACTACTGTAGTCTCTAGTTCCTAACGCACCTTGATGTCACTACTGTAGTCTCTAGTTCCTAACAAACACCTTGATGTCACTACTGTAGTCTCTAGTTCCTAACTCACACATTGATGTCACTACTGTAGTCTCTAGTTCCTAACACACACCTTGATGTCACTACTGTAGTCTCTAGTTCCTAACACACACCTTGATGTCACTACTGTAGTCTCTAGTTCCTAACACACACCTTGATGTCACTACTGTAGTCTCTAGTTCCTAACTCACACCTTGATGTCACTACTGTAGTCTCTAGTTCCTAACTCACACCTTGATGTCACTACTGTAGTCTCTAGTTCCTAACACACACCTTGATGTCATTACTGTAGTCTCTAGTTCCTAACACACACCTTGATGTCATTACTGAAGTCTCTAGTTCCTAACACACACCTTGATGTCACTACTGTAGTCTCTAGTTCCTAACACACACCTTGATGTCACTACTGTAGTCTCTAGTTCCTAACACACACCTTGATGTCACTACTGTAGTCTCTAGTTCCTAACGCACACCTTGATGTCACTACTGTAGTCTCTAGTTCCTAACTCACACCTTGATGTCACTACTGTAGTCTCTAGTTCCTAACTCACACATTGATGTCACTACTGTAGTCTCTAGTTCCTAACACACCTTGATGTCACTACTGTAGTCTCTAGTTCCTAACACACACCTTGATGTCACTACTGTAGTCTCTAGTTCCTAACACACACCTTGATGTCACTACTGTAGTCTCTAGTTCATAACACACACCTTGATGTCACTACTGTAGTCTCCAGTTCCTAACACACACCTTGATGTCACTACTGTAGTCTCTAGTTCATAACACACACCTTGATGTCACTACTGTAGTCTCTAGTTCCTAACTCACCTTGATGTCACTACTGTAGTCTCTAGTTCCTAACACACACCTTGATGTCACTACTGTAGTCTCCAGTTCCTAACTCACACATTGATGTCACTACTGTAGTCTCTAGTTCCTAACTCACACCTTGATGTCACTACTGTAGTCTCCAGTTCCTAACTCACACATTGATGTCACTACTGTAGTCTCTAGTTCCTAACACACACCTTGATGTCACTACTGTAGTCTCTAGTTCCTAACTCACACATTGATGTCACTACTGTAGTCTCTAGTTCCTAACACACCTTGATGTCACTACTGTAGTCTCTAGTTCCTAACACACACCTTGATGTCACTACTGTAGTCTCTAGTTCCTAACTCACACCTTGATGTCATTACTGTAGTCTCTAGTTCCTAACTCACACCTTGATGTCACTACTGTAGTCTCCAGTTCCTAACTCACACATTGATGTCACTACTGTAGTCTCTAGTTCCTAACACACACCTTGATGTCACTACTGTAGTCTCCAGTTCCTAACACACACCTTGATGTCACTACTGTAGTCTCTAGTTCATAACACACACCTTGATGTCACCACTGTAGTCTCTAGTTCCTAACACACCTTGATGTCACTACTGTAGTCTCCAGTTCCTAACTCACACATTGATGTCACTACTGTAGTCTCTAGTTCCTAACTCACACCTTGATGTCACTACTGTAGTCTCTAGTTCCTAACACACACCTTGATGTCACTACTGTAGTCTCTAGTTCCTAACACACACCTTGATGTCACCACTGTAGTCTCTAGTTCCTAACACACCTTGATGTCACTACTGTAGTCTCTAGTTCCTAACACACCTTGATGTCACTACTGTAGTCTCCAGTTCCTAACTCACACATTGATGTCACTACTGTAGTCTCTAGTTCCTAACTCACACCTTGATGTCACTACTGTAGTCTCTAGTTCCTAACACACACCTTGATGTCACTACTGTAGTCTCTAGTTCCTAACACACACCTTGATGTCATTACTGTAGTCTTTAGTTCCTAACACACCTTGATGTCACTACTGTAGTCTCTAGTTCCTAACGCACACCTTGATGTCACTACTGTAGTCTCTAGTTCCTAACTCACACCTTGATGTCACTACTGTAGTCTCTAGTTCCTAACTCACACATTGATGTCACTACTGTAGTCTCTAGTTCCTAACACACCTTGATGTCACTACTGTAGTCTCTAGTTCCTAACACACACCTTGATGTCACTACTGTAGTCTCTAGTTCCTAACACACAGCTTGATGTCACTACTGTAGTCTCTAGTTCCTAACTCACCTTGATGTCACTACTGTAGTCTCTAGTTCCTAACTCACCTTGATGTCACTACTGTAGTCTCTAGTTCCTAACACACCTTGATGTCACTACTGTAGTCTCTAGTTCCTAACTCACACATTGATGTCACTACTGTAGTCTCTAGTTCCTAACACACCTTGATGTCACTACTGTAGTCTCTAGTTCCTAACACACCTTGATGTCACTACTGTAGTCTCTAGTTCCTAACTCACACATTGATGTCACTACTGTAGTCTCTAGTTCCTAACACACCTTGATGTCACTACTGTAGTCTCTAGTTCCTAACACACACCTTGATGTCACTACTGTAGTCTCTAGTTCCTAACTCACACCTTGATGTCATTACTGTAGTCTCTAGTTCCTAACTCACACCTTGATGTCATTACTGTAGTCTCTAGTTCCTAACACACACCTTGATGTCACTACTGTAGTCTCTAGTTCCTAACGCACCTTGATGTCACTACTGTAGTCTCTAGTTCCTAACAAACACCTTGATGTCACTACTGTAGTCTCTAGTTCCTAACTCACACATTGATGTCACTACTGTAGTCTCTAGTTCCTAACACACACCTTGATGTCACTACTGTAGTCTCTAGTTCCTAACACACACCTTGATGTCACTACTGTAGTCTCTAGTTCCTAACACACACCTTGATGTCACTACTGTAGTCTCTAGTTCCTAACTCACACCTTGATGTCACTACTGTAGTCTCTAGTTCCTAACTCACACCTTGATGTCACTACTGTAGTCTCTAGTTCCTAACACACACCTTGATGTCATTACTGTAGTCTCTAGTTCCTAACACACACCTTGATGTCATTACTGAAGTCTCTAGTTCCTAACACACACCTTGATGTCACTACTGTAGTCTCTAGTTCCTAACACACACCTTGATGTCACTACTGTAGTCTCTAGTTCCTAACACACACCTTGATGTCACTACTGTAGTCTCTAGTTCCTAACGCACACCTTGATGTCACTACTGTAGTCTCTAGTTCCTAACTCACACCTTGATGTCACTACTGTAGTCTCTAGTTCCTAACTCACACATTGATGTCACTACTGTAGTCTCTAGTTCCTAACACACCTTGATGTCACTACTGTAGTCTCTAGTTCCTAACACACACCTTGATGTCACTACTGTAGTCTCTAGTTCCTAACACACACCTTGATGTCACTACTGTAGTCTCTAGTTCATAACACACACCTTGATGTCACTACTGTAGTCTCCAGTTCCTAACACACACCTTGATGTCACTACTGTAGTCTCTAGTTCATAACACACACCTTGATGTCACTACTGTAGTCTCTAGTTCCTAACTCACCTTGATGTCACTACTGTAGTCTCTAGTTCCTAACACACACCTTGATGTCACTACTGTAGTCTCCAGTTCCTAACTCACACATTGATGTCACTACTGTAGTCTCTAGTTCCTAACTCACACCTTGATGTCACTACTGTAGTCTCCAGTTCCTAACTCACACATTGATGTCACTACTGTAGTCTCTAGTTCCTAACACACACCTTGATGTCACTACTGTAGTCTCTAGTTCCTAACTCACACATTGATGTCACTACTGTAGTCTCTAGTTCCTAACACACCTTGATGTCACTACTGTAGTCTCTAGTTCCTAACACACACCTTGATGTCACTACTGTAGTCTCTAGTTCCTAACTCACACCTTGATGTCATTACTGTAGTCTCTAGTTCCTAACACACACCTTGATGTCACTACTGTAGTCTCTAGTTCCTAACTCACACCTTGATGTCATTACTGTAGTCTCTAGTTCCTAACACACACCTTGATGTCACTACTGTAGTCTCTAGTTCCTAACGCACCTTGATGTCACTACTGTAGTCTCTAGTTCCTAACAAACACCTTGATGTCACTACTGTAGTCTCTAGTTCCTAACTCACACATTGATGTCACTACTGTAGTCTCTAGTTCCTAACACACACCTTGATGTCACTACTGTAGTCTCTAGTTCCTAACACACACCTTGATGTCACTACTGTAGTCTCTAGTTCCTAACACACACCTTGATGTCACTACTGTAGTCTCTAGTTCCTAACTCACACCTTGATGTCACTACTGTAGTCTCTAGTTCCTAACTCACACCTTGATGTCACTACTGTAGTCTCTAGTTCCTAACACACACCTTGATGTCATTACTGTAGTCTCTAGTTCCTAACACACACCTTGATGTCATTACTGTAGTCTCTAGTTCCTAACACACACCTTGATGTCACTACTGTAGTCTCTAGTTCCTAACACACACCTTGATGTCACTACTGTAGTCTCTAGTTCCTAACACACACCTTGATGTCACTACTGTAGTCTCTAGTTCCTAACGCACACCTTGATGTCACTACTGTAGTCTCTAGTTCCTAACTCACACCTTGATGTCACTACTGTAGTCTCTAGTTCCTAACTCACACATTGATGTCACTACTGTAGTCTCTAGTTCCTAACACACCTTGATGTCACTACTGTAGTCTCTAGTTCCTAACACACACCTTGATGTCACTACTGTAGTCTCTAGTTCCTAACACACACCTTGATGTCACTACTGTAGTCTCTAGTTCATAACACACACCTTGATGTCACTACTGTAGTCTCCAGTTCCTAACACACACCTTGATGTCACTACTGTAGTCTCTAGTTCATAACACACACCTTGATGTCACTACTGTAGTCTCTAGTTCCTAACTCACCTTGATGTCACTACTGTAGTCTCTAGTTCCTAACACACACCTTGATGTCACTACTGTAGTCTCCAGTTCCTAACTCACACATTGATGTCACTACTGTAGTCTCTAGTTCCTAACTCACACCTTGATGTCACTACTGTAGTCTCCAGTTCCTAACTCACACATTGATGTCACTACTGTAGTCTCTAGTTCCTAACACACACCTTGATGTCACTACTGTAGTCTCCAGTTCCTAACACACACCTTGATGTCACTACTCTAGTCTCTAGTTCATAACACACACCTTGATGTCACCACTGTAGTCTCTAGTTCCTAACACACCTTGATGTCACTACTGTAGTCTCCAGTTCCTAACTCACACATTGATGTCACTACTGTAGTCTCTAGTTCCTAACACACACCTTGATGTCATTACTGTAGTCTCTAGTTCCTAACACACACCTTGATGTCAGTACTGTAGTCTCTAGTTCCTAACTCACACATTGATGTCACTACTGTAGTCTCTAGTTCCTAACACACACCTTGATGTCACTACTGTAGTCTCCAGTTCCTAACACACCTTGATGTCACTACTGTAGTCTCTAGTTCATAACACACACCTTGATGTCACTACTGTAGTCTCCAGTTCCTAACACACCTTGATGTCACTAAGGTAGTCTCTAGTTCCTAACTCACACCTTGATGTCACTACTGTAGTCTCCAGTTCCTAACACACACATTGATGTCACTACTGTAGTCTCTAGTTCCTAACACACCTTGATGTCACTACTGTAGTCTCTAGTTCCTAACACACCTTGATGTCACTACTGTAGTCTCTAGTTCCTAACTCACACCTTGATGTCACTACTGTAGTCTCTAGTTCCTAACACACACATTGATGTCACTACTGTAGTCTCCAGTTCATAACACACATTGATGTCATTACTGTAGTCTCTAGTTCATAACACACACCTTGATGTCACTACTGTAGTCTCTAGTTCCTAACGCACACATTGATGTCACTACTGTAGTCTCCAGTTCATAACACACACATTGATGTCATTACTGTAGTCTCTAGTTCATAACACACACCTTGATGTCACTACTGTAGTCTCTAGTTCCTAACGCACACCTTGATGTCATTACTGTAGTCTCTAGTTCCTAACACACATTGATGTCATTACTGTAGTCTCTAGTTCATAACACACACATTGATGTCAATACTGTAGTCTCCAGTTCATAACACACACCTTGATGTCACTACTGTAGTCTCTAGTTCCTAACTCACACCTTGATGTCACTACTGTAGTCTCTAGTTCCTAACTCACCTTGATGTCACTACTGTAGTCTCTAGTTCCTAACTCACACATTGATGTCACTACTGTAGTCTCTAGTTCCTAACACACATTGATGTCACTACTGTAGTCTCTAGTTCCTAACTCACACCTTGATGTCACTACTGTAGTCTCTAGTTCCTAACACACACCTTGATGTCACTACTGTAGTCTCTAGTTCCTAACACACACCTTGATGTCACTACTGTAGTCTCTAGTTCCTAACACACACATTGATGTCACTACTGTAGTCTCTAGTTCCTAACACACACCTTGATGTCACTACTGTAGTCTCTAGTTCCTAACGCACACCTTGATGTCATTACTGTAGTCTCTAGTTCATAACACACACCTTGATGTCATTACTGTAGTCTCTAGTTCATAACACACACCTTGATGTCACTACTGTAGTCTCTAGTTCCTAACACACACATTGATGTCACTACTGTAGTCTCTAGTTCCTAACACACACCTTGATGTCACTACTGTAGTCTCTAGTTCCTAACTCACACCTTGATGTCACTACTGTAGTCTCTAGTTCCTAACTCACCTTGATGTCACTACTGTAGTCTCTAGTTCCTAACACACCTTGATGTCACTACTGTAGTCTCTAGTTCCTAACTCACACCTTGATGTCACTACTGTAGTCTCTAGTTCCTAACTCACCTTGATGTCACTACTGTAGTCTCTAGTTCCTAACACACACCTTGATGTCACTACTGTAGTCTCTAGTTCCTAACACACCTTGATGTCATTACTGTAGTCTCTAGTTCCTAACACACCTTGATGTCACTACTGTAGTCTCTAGTTCCTAACACACCTTGATGTCACTACTGTAGTCTCTAGTTCCTAACTCACACCTTGATGTCACTACTGTAGTCTCCAGTTCCTAACACACACCTTGATGTCACTACTGTAGTCTCTAGTTCCTAACTCACACCTTGATGTCACTACTGTAGTCTCTAGTTCCTAACACACCTTGATGTCATTACTGTAGTCTCTAGTTCATAACACACACCTTGATGTCATTACTGTAGTCTCTAGTTCATAACACACACCTTGATGTCATTACTGTAGTCTCTAGTTCCTAACACACCTTGATGTCACTACTGTAGTCTCTAGTTCATAACACGCACCTTGATGTCACTACTGTAGTCTCTAGTTCCTAACGCACACCTTGATGTCACTACTGTAGTCTCTAGTTCCTAACACACACCTTGATGTCACTACTGTAGTCTCTAGTTCCTAACACACACCTTGATGTCACTACTGTAGTCTCTAGTTCCTAACACACCTTGATGTCACTACTGTAGTCTCTAGTTCCTAACTCACACATTGATGTCACTACTGTAGTCTCTAGTTCCTAACACACCTTGATGTCACTACTGTAGTCTCTAGTTCCTAACACACACCTTGATGTCACTACTGTAGTCTCTAGTTCCTAACTCACACCTTGATGTCATTACTGTAGTCTCTAGTTCCTAACACACACCTTGATGTCACTACTGTAGTCTCTAGTTCCTAACTCACACCTTGATGTCATTACTGTAGTCTCTAGTTCCTAACACACACCTTGATGTCACTACTGTAGTCTCTAGTTCCTAACGCACCTTGATGTCACTACTGTAGTCTCTAGTTCCTAACACACACCTTGATGTCACTACTGTAGACTCTAGTTCCTAACTCACACATTGATGTCACTACTGTAGTCTCTAGTTCCTAACACACACCTTGATGTCACTACTGTAGTCTTTAGTTCCTAACACACACCTTGATGTCACTACTGTAGTCTCTAGTTCCTAACACACACCTTGATGTCACTACTGTAGTCTCTAGTTCCTAACTCACACCTTGATGTCACTACTGTAGTCTCTAGTTCCTAACACACACCTTGATGTCACTACTGTAGTCTCTAGTTCCTAACTCACACCTTGATGTCATTACTGTAGTCTCCAGTTCATAACACACACCTTGATGTCACTACTGTAGTCTCTAGTTCCTAACTCACACATTGATGTCACTACTGTAGTCTCTAGTTCCTAACACACCTTGATGTCACTACTGTAGTCTCTAGTTCCTAACACACACCTTGATGTCACTACTGTAGTCTCTAGTTCCTAACTCACACCTTGATGTCATTACTGTAGTCTCTAGTTCCTAACACACACCTTGATGTCACTACTGTAGTCTCTAGTTCCTAACTCACACCTTGATGTCATTACTGTAGTCTCTAGTTCCTAACACACACCTTGATGTCATTACTGTAGTCTCTAGTTCCTAACACACACCTTGATGTCACTACTGTAGTCTCTAGTTCCTAACGCACCTTGATGTCACTACTGTAGTCTCTAGTTCCTAACACACACCTTGATGTCACTACTGTAGTCTCTAGTTCCTAACTCACACATTGATGTCACTACTGTAGTCTCTAGTTCCTAACACACACCTTGATGTCACTACTGTAGTCTCTAGTTCCTAACACACACCTTGATGTCACTACTGTAGTCTCTAGTTCCTAACACACACCTTGATGTCACTACTGTAGTCTCTAGTTCCTAACTCACACCTTGATGTCACTACTGTAGTCTCTAGTTCCTAACTCACACCTTGATGTCACTACTGTAGTCTCTAGTTCCTAACACACACCTTGATGTCACTACTGTAGTCTCTAGTTCCTAACTCAAACCTTGATGTCATTAATGTAGTCTCTAGTTCCTAACACACACCTTGATGTCACTACTGTAGTCTCTAGTTCCTAACTCACACCTTGATGTCATTACTGTAGTCTCTAGTTCCTAACACACACCTTGATGTCACTACTGTAGTCTCTAGTTCCTAACGCACCTTGATGTCACTACTGTAGTCTCTAGTTCCTAACACACACCTTGATGTCACTACTGTAGTCTCTAGTTCCTAACTCACACATTGATGTCACTACTGTAGTCTCTAGTTCCTAACACACACATTGATGTCACTACTGTAGTCTCTAGTTCCTAACACACACCTTGATGTCACTACTGTAGTCTCTAGTTCCTAACTCACACCTTGATGTCATTACTGTAGTCTCCAGTTCATAACACACACCTTGATGTCACTACTGTAGTCTCTAGTTCCTAACTCACACATTGATGTCACTACTGTAGTCTCTAGTTCCTAACACACCTTGATGTCACTACTGTAGTCTCTAGTTCCTAACACACACCTTGATGTCACTACTGTAGTCTCTAGTTCCTAACTCACACCTTGATGTCATTACTGTAGTCTCTAGTTCCTAACACACACCTTGATATCACTACTGTAGTCTCTAGTTCCTAACTCACACCTTGATGTCATTACTGTAGTCTCTAGTTCCTAACACACACCTTGATGTCATTACTGTAGTCTCTAGTTCCTAACACACACCTTGATGTCACTACTGTAGTCTCTAGTTCCTAACGCACCTTGATGTCACTACTGTAGTCTCTAGTTCCTAACACACACCTTGATGTCACTACTGTAGTCTCTAGTTCCTAACTCACACATTGATGTCACTACTGTAGTCTCTAGTTCCTAACACACACCTTGATGTCACTACTGTAGTCTCTAGTTCCTAACACACACATTGATGTCACTACTGTAGTCTCTAGTTCCTAACACACACCTTGATGTCACTACTGTAGTCTCTAGTTCCTTACTCACACCTTGATGTCACTACTGTAGTCTCTAGTTCCTAACACACACCTTGATGTCATTACTGTAGTCTCTAGTTCCTAACACACCTTGATGTCATTACTGTAGTCTCTAGTTCCTAACACACACCTTGATGTCACTACTGTAGTCTCTAGTTCCTAACACACACCTTGATGTCACTACTGTAGTCTCTAGTTCCTAACACACACCTTGATGTCACTACTGTAGTCTCTAGTTCCTAACGCACACCTTGATGTCACTACTGTAGTCTCTAGTTCCTAACTCACACCTTGATGTCACTACTGTAGTCTCTAGTTCCTAACTCACACATTGATGTCACTACTGTAGTCTCTAGTTCCTAACACACCTTGATGTCACTACTGTAGTCTCTAGTTCCTAACACACACCTTGATGTCACTACTGTAGTCTCTAGTTCCTAACACACACCTTGATGTCACTACTGTAGTCTCTAGTTCATAACACACACCTTGATGTCACTACTGTAGTCTCCAGTTCCTAACACACACCTTGATGTCACTACTGTAGTCTCTAGTTCATAACACACACCTTGATGTCACTACTGTAGTCTCTAGTTCCTAACTCACCTTGATGTCACTACTGTAGTCTCTAGTTCCTAACACACACCTTGATGTCACTACTGTAGTCTCCAGTTCCTAACTCACACATTGATGTCACTACTGTAGTCTCTAGTTCCTAACTCACACCTTGATGTCACTACTGTAGTCTCCAGTTCCTAACTCACACATTGATGTCACTACTGTAGTCTCTAGTTCCTAACACACACCTTGATGTCACTACTGTAGTCTCCAGTTCCTAACACACACCTTGATGTCACTACTGTAGTCTCTAGTTCATAACACACACCTTGATGTCACCACTGTAGTCTCTAGTTCCTAACACACCTTGATGTCACTACTGTAGTCTCCAGTTCCTAACTCACACATTGATGTCACTACTGTAGTCTCTAGTTCCTAACTCACACCTTGATGTCACTACTGTAGTCTCTAGTTCCTAACACACACCTTGATGTCACTACTGTAGTCTCTAGTTCCTAACACACACCTTGATGTCACCACTGTAGTCTCTAGTTCCTAACACACCTTGATGTCACTACTGTAGTCTCTAGTTCCTAACACACCTTGATGTCACTACTGTAGTCTCCAGTTCCTAACTCACACATTGATGTCACTACTGTAGTCTCTAGTTCCTAACTCACACCTTGATGTCACTACTGTAGTCTCTAGTTCCTAACACACACCTTGATGTCACTACTGTAGTCTCTAGTTCCTAACACACACCTTGATGTCATTACTGTAGTCTTTAGTTCCTAACACACCTTGATGTCACTACTGTAGTCTCTAGTTCCTAACGCACACCTTGATGTCACTACTGTAGTCTCTAGTTCCTAACTCACACCTTGATGTCACTACTGTAGTCTCTAGTTCCTAACTCACACATTGATGTCACTACTGTAGTCTCTAGTTCCTAACACACCTTGATGTCACTACTGTAGTCTCTAGTTCCTAACACACACCTTGATGTCACTACTGTAGTCTCTAGTTCCTAACACACAGCTTGATGTCACTACTGTAGTCTCTAGTTCCTAACTCACCTTGATGTCACTACTGTAGTCTCTAGTTCCTAACTCACCTTGATGTCACTACTGTAGTCTCTAGTTCCTAACACACCTTGATGTCACTACTGTAGTCTCTAGTTCCTAACTCACACATTGATGTCACTACTGTAGTCTCTAGTTCCTAACACACCTTGATGTCACTACTGTAGTCTCTAGTTCCTAACACACCTTGATGTCACTACTGTAGTCTCTAGTTCCTAACTCACACATTGATGTCACTACTGTAGTCTCTAGTTCCTAACACACCTTGATGTCACTACTGTAGTCTCTAGTTCCTAACACACACCTTGATGTCACTACTGTAGTCTCTAGTTCCTAACTCACACCTTGATGTCATTACTGTAGTCTCTAGTTCCTAACACACACCTTGATGTCACTACTGTAGTCTCTAGTTCCTAACTCACACCTTGATGTCATTACTGTAGTCTCTAGTTCCTAACACACACCTTGATGTCACTACTGTAGTCTCTAGTTCCTAACGCACCTTGATGTCACTACTGTAGTCTCTAGTTCCTAACAAACACCTTGATGTCACTACTGTAGTCTCTAGTTCCTAACTCACACATTGATGTCACTACTGTAGTCTCTAGTTCCTAACACACACCTTGATGTCACTACTGTAGTCTCTAGTTCCTAACACACACCTTGATGTCACTACTGTAGTCTCTAGTTCCTAACACACACCTTGATGTCACTACTGTAGTCTCTAGTTCCTAACTCACACCTTGATGTCACTACTGTAGTCTCTAGTTCCTAACTCACACCTTGATGTCACTACTGTAGTCTCTAGTTCCTAACACACACCTTGATGTCATTACTGTAGTCTCTAGTTCCTAACACACACCTTGATGTCATTACTGTAGTCTCTAGTTCCTAACACACACCTTGATGTCACTACTGTAGTCTCTAGTTCCTAACACACACCTTGATGTCACTACTGTAGTCTCTAGTTCCTAACACACACCTTGATGTCACTACTGTAGTCTCTAGTTCCTAACGCACACCTTGATGTCACTACTGTAGTCTCTAGTTCCTAACTCACACCTTGATGTCACTACTGTAGTCTCTAGTTCCTAACTCACACATTGATGTCACTACTGTAGTCTCTAGTTCCTAACACACCTTGATGTCACTACTGTAGTCTCTAGTTCCTAACACACACCTTGATGTCACTACTGTAGTCTCTAGTTCCTAACACACACATTGATGTCACTACTGTAGTCTCTAGTTCATAACACACACCTTGATGTCACTACTGTAGTCTCCAGTTCCTAACACACACCTTGATGTCACTACTGTAGTCTCTAGTTCATAACACACACCTTGATGTCACTACTGTAGTCTCTAGTTCCTAACTCACCTTGATGTCACTACTGTAGTCTCTAGTTCCTAACACACACCTTGATGTCACTACTGTAGTCTCCAGTTCCTAACTCACACATTGATGTCACTACTGTAGTCTCTAGTTCCTAACTCACACCTTGATGTCACTACTGTAGTCTCCAGTTCCTAACTCACACATTGATGTCACTACTGTAGTCTCTAGTTCCTAACACACACCTTGATGTCACTACTGTAGTCTCTAGTTCCTAACTCACACATTGATGTCACTACTGTAGTCTCTAGTTCCTAACACACCTTGATGTCACTACTGTAGTCTCTAGTTCCTAACACACACCTTGATGTCACTACTGTAGTCTCTAGTTCCTAACTCACACCTTGATGTCATTACTGTAGTCTCTAGTTCCTAACACACACCTTGATGTCACTACTGTAGTCTCTAGTTCCTAACTCACACCTTGATGTCATTACTGTAGTCTCTAGTTCCTAACACACACCTTGATGTCACTACTGTAGTCTCTAGTTCCTAACGCACCTTGATGTCACTACTGTAGTCTCTAGTTCCTAACAAACACCTTGATGTCACTACTGTAGTCTCTAGTTCCTAACTCACACATTGATGTCACTACTGTAGTCTCTAGTTCCTAACACACACCTTGATGTCACTACTGTAGTCTCTAGTTCCTAACACACACCTTGATGTCACTACTGTAGTCTCTAGTTCCTAACTCACACCTTGATGTCACTACTGTAGTCTCTAGTTCCTAACTCACACCTTGATGTCACTACTGTAGTCTCTAGTTCCTAACACACACCTTGATGTCATTACTGTAGTGTCTAGTTCCTAACACACACCTTGATGTCATTACTGTAGTCTCTAGTTCCTAACACACACCTTGATGTCACTACTGTAGTCTCTAGTTCCTAACACACACCTTGATGTCACTACTGTAGTCTCTAGTTCCTAACACACACCTTGATGTCACTACTGTAGTCTCTAGTTCCTAACGCACACCTTGATGTCACTACTGTAGTCTCTAGTTCCTAACTCACACCTTGATGTCACTACTGTAGTCTCTAGTTCCTAACTCACACATTGATGTCACTACTGTAGTCTCTAGTTCCTAACACACCTTGATGTCACTACTGTAGTCTCTAGTTCCTAACACACACCTTGATGTCACTACTGTAGTCTCTAGTTCCTAACACACACCTTGATGTCACTACTGTAGTCTCTAGTTCATAACACACACCTTGATGTCACTACTGTAGTCTCCAGTTCCTAACACACACCTTGATGTCACTACTGTAGTCTCTAGTTCATAACACACACCTTGATGTCACTACTGTAGTCTCTAGTTCCTAACTCACCTTGATGTCACTACTGTAGTCTCTAGTTCCTAACACACACCTTGATGTCACTACTGTAGTCTCCAGTTCCTAACTCACACATTGATGTCACTACTGTAGTCTCTAGTTCCTAACTCACACCTTGATGTCACTACTGTAGTCTCCAGTTCCTAACTCACACATTGATGTCACTACTGTAGTCTCTAGTTCCTAACACACACCTTGATGTCACTACTGTAGTCTCCAGTTCCTAACACACACCTTGATGTCACTACTCTAGTCTCTAGTTCATAACACACACCTTGATGTCACCACTGTAGTCTCTAGTTCCTAACACACCTTGATGTCACTACTGTAGTCTCCAGTTCCTAACTCACACATTGATGTCACTACTGTAGTCTCTAGTTCCTAACACACACCTTGATGTCATTACTGTAGTCTCTAGTTCCTAACACACACCTTGATGTCAGTACTGTAGTCTCTAGTTCCTAACTCACACATTGATGTCACTACTGTAGTCTCTAGTTCCTAACACACACCTTGATGTCACTACTGTAGTCTCCAGTTCCTAACACACCTTGATGTCACTACTGTAGTCTCTAGTTCATAACACACACCTTGATGTCACTACTGTAGTCTCCAGTTCCTAACACACCTTGATGTCACTAATGTAGTCTCTAGTTCCTAACTCACACCTTGATGTCACTACTGTAGTCTCCAGTTCCTAACACACACATTGATGTCACTACTGTAGTCTCTAGTTCCTAACACACCTTGATGTCACTACTGTAGTCTCTAGTTCCTAACACACCTTGATGTCACTACTGTAGTCTCTAGTTCCTAACTCACACCTTGATGTCACTACTGTAGTCTCTAGTTCCTAACACACACATTGATGTCACTACTGTAGTCTCCAGTTCATAACACACATTGATGTCATTACTGTAGTCTCTAGTTCATAACACACACCTTGATGTCACTACTGTAGTCTCTAGTTCCTAACGCACACCTTGATGTCACTACTGTAGTCTCCAGTTCATAACACACACATTGATGTCATTACTGTAGTCTCTAGTTCATAACACACACCTTGATGTCACTACTGTAGTCTCTAGTTCCTAACGCACACCTTGATGTCATTACTGTAGTCTCTAGTTCCTAACACACATTGATGTCATTACTGTAGTCTCTAGTTCATAACACACACATTGATGTCAATACTGTAGTCTCCAGTTCATAACACACACCTTGATGTCACTACTGTAGTCTCTAGTTCCTAACTCACACCTTGATGTCACTACTGTAGTCTCTAGTTCCTAACTCACCTTGATGTCACTACTGTAGTCTCTAGTTCCTAACTCACACATTGATGTCACTACTGTAGTCTCTAGTTCCTAACACACATTGATGTCACTACTGTAGTCTCTAGTTCCTAACTCACACCTTGATGTCACTACTGTAGTCTCTAGTTCCTAACACACACCTTGATGTCACTACTGTAGTCTCTAGTTCCTAACACACACCTTGATGTCACTACTGTAGTCTCTAGTTCCTAACACACACATTGATGTCACTACTGTAGTCTCTAGTTCCTAACACACACCTTGATGTCACTACTGTAGTCTCTAGTTCCTAACGCACACCTTGATGTCATTACTGTAGTCTCTAGTTCATAACACACACCTTGATGTCATTACTGTAGTCTCTAGTTCATAACACACACCTTGATGTCACTACTGTAGTCTCTAGTTCCTAACACACACATTGATGTCACTACTGTAGTCTCTAGTTCCTAACACACACCTTGATGTCACTACTGTAGTCTCTAGTTCCTAACTCACACCTTGATGTCACTACTGTAGTCTCTAGTTCCTAACTCACCTTGATGTCACTACTGTAGTCTCTAGTTCCTAACACACCTTGATGTCACTACTGTAGTCTCTAGTTCCTAACTCACACCTTGATGTCACTACTGTAGTCTCTAGTTCCTAACTCACCTTGATGTCACTACTGTAGTCTCTAGTTCCTAACACACACCTTGATGTCACTACTGTAGTCTCTAGTTCCTAACACACCTTGATGTCATTACTGTAGTCTCTAGTTCCTAACACACCTTGATGTCACTACTGTAGTCTCTAGTTCCTAACACACCTTGATGTCACTACTGTAGTCTCTAGTTCCTAACTCACACCTTGATGTCACTACTGTAGTCTCCAGTTCCTAACACACACCTTGATGTCACTACTGTAGTCTCTAGTTCCTAACTCACACCTTGATGTCACTACTGTAGTCTCTAGTTCCTAACACACCTTGATGTCATTACTGTAGTCTCTAGTTCATAACACACACCTTGATGTCATTACTGTAGTCTCTAGTTCATAACACACACCTTGATGTCATTACTGTAGTCTCTAGTTCCTAACACACCTTGATGTCACTACTGTAGTCTCAAGTTCATAACACGCACCTTGATGTCACTACTGTAGTCTCTAGTTCCTAACGCACACCTTGATGTCACTACTGTAGTCTCTAGTTCCTAACACACACCTTGATGTCACTACTGTAGTCTCTAGTTCCTAACACACACCTTGATGTCACTACTGTAGTCTCTAGTTCCTAACACACCTTGATGTCACTACTGTAGTCTCTAGTTCCTAACTCACACATTGATGTCACTACTGTAGTCTCTAGTTCCTAACACACCTTGATGTCACTACTGTAGTCTCTAGTTCCTAACACACACCTTGATGTCACTACTGTAGTCTCTAGTTCCTAACTCACACCTTGATGTCATTACTGTAGTCTCTAGTTCCTAACACACACCTTGATGTCACTACTGTAGTCTCTAGTTCCTAACTCACACCTTGATGTCATTACTGTAGTCTCTAGTTCCTAACACACACCTTGATGTCACTACTGTAGTCTCTAGTTCCTAACGCACCTTGATGTCACTACTGTAGTCTCTAGTTCCTAACACACACCTTGATGTCACTACTGTAGACTCTAGTTCCTAACTCACACATTGATGTCACTACTGTAGTCTCTAGTTCCTAACACACACCTTGATGTCACTACTGTAGTCTTTAGTTCCTAACACACACCTTGATGTCACTACTGTAGTCTCTAGTTCCTAACACACACCTTGATGTCACTACTGTAGTCTCTAGTTCCTAACTCACACCTTGATGTCACTACTGTAGTCTCTAGTTCCTAACACACACCTTGATGTCACTACTGTAGTCTCTAGTTCCTAACTCACACCTTGATGTCATTACTGTAGTCTCCAGTTCATAACACACACCTTGATGTCACTACTGTAGTCTCTAGTTCCTAACTCACACATTGATGTCACTACTGTAGTCTCTAGTTCCTAACACACCTTGATGTCACTACTGTAGTCTCTAGTTCCTAACACACACCTTGATGTCACTACTGTAGTCTCTAGTTCCTAACTCACACCTTGATGTCATTACTGTAGTCTCTAGTTCCTAACACACACCTTGATGTCACTACTGTAGTCTCTAGTTCCTAACTCACACCTTGATGTCATTACTGTAGTCTCTAGTTCCTAACACACACCTTGATGTCATTACTGTAGTCTCTAGTTCCTAACACACACCTTGATGTCACTACTGTAGTCTCTAGTTCCTAACGCACCTTGATGTCACTACTGTAGTCTCTAGTTCCTAACACACACCTTGATGTCACTACTGTAGTCTCTAGTTCCTAACTCACACATTGATGTCACTACTGTAGTCTCTAGTTCCTAACACACACCTTGATGTCACTACTGTAGTCTCTAGTTCCTAACACACACCTTGATGTCACTACTGTAGTCTCTAGTTCCTAACACACACCTTGATGTCACTACTGTAGTCTCTAGTTCCTAACTCACACCTTGATGTCACTACTGTAGTCTCTAGTTCCTAACTCACACCTTGATGTCACTACTGTAGTCTCTAGTTCCTAACACACACCTTGATGTCATTACTGTAGTCTCTAGTTCCTAACACACCTTGATGTCATTACTGTAGTCTCTAGTTCCTAACACACACCTTGATGTCACTACTGTAGTCTCTAGTTCCTAACACACACCTTGATGTCACTACTGTAGTCTCTAGTTCCTAACACACACCTTGATGTCACTACTGTAGTCTCTAGTTCCTAACGCACACCTTGATGTCACTACTGTAGTCTCTAGTTCCTAACTCACACCTTGATGTCACTACTGTAGTCTCTAGTTCCTAACTCACACATTGATGTCACTACTGTAGTCTCTAGTTCCTAACACACCTTGATGTCACTACTGTAGTCTCTAGTTCCTAACACACACCTTGATGTCACTACTGTAGTCTCTAGTTCCTAACACACACCTTGATGTCACTACTGTAGTCTCTAGTTCATAACACACACCTTGATGTCACTACTGTAGTCTCCAGTTCCTAACACACACCTTGATGTCACTACTGTAGTCTCTAGTTCATAACACACACCTTGATGTCACTACTGTAGTCTCTAGTTCCTAACTCACCTTGATGTCACTACTGTAGTCTCCAGTTCCTAACTCACACATTGATGTCACTACTGTAGTCTCCAGTTCCTAACTCACACATTGATGTCACTACTGTAGTCTCTAGTTCCTAACTCACACCTTGATGTCACTACTGTAGTCTCTAGTTCCTAACACACACCTTGATGTCACTACTGTAGTCTCTAGTTCCTAACACACACCTTGATGTCACCACTGTAGTCTCTAGTTCCTAACACACCTTGATGTCACTACTGTAGTCTCTAGTTCCTAACACACCTTGATGTCACTACTGTAGTCTCCAGTTCCTAACTCACACATTGATGTCACTACTGTAGTCTCTAGTTCCTAACTCACACCTTGATGTCACTACTGTAGTCTCTAGTTCCTAACACACACCTTGATGTCACTACTGTAGTCTCTAGTTCCTAACACACACCTTGATGTCATTACTGTAGTCTTTAGTTCCTAACACACCTTGATGTCACTACTGTAGTCTCTAGTTCCTAACGCACACCTTGATGTCACTACTGTAGTCTCTAGTTCCTAACTCACACCTTGATGTCACTACTGTAGTCTCTAGTTCCTAACTCACACATTGATGTCACTACTGTAGTCTCTAGTTCCTAACACACCTTGATGTCACTACTGTAGTCTCTAGTTCCTAACACACACCTTGATGTCACTACTGTAGTCTCTAGTTCCTAACACACAGCTTGATGTCACTACTGTAGTCTCTAGTTCCTAACTCACCTTGATGTCACTACTGTAGTCTCTAGTTCCTAACTCACCTTGATGTCACTACTGTAGTCTCTAGTTCCTAACACACCTTGATGTCACTACTGTAGTCTCTAGTTCCTAACTCACACATTGATGTCACTACTGTAGTCTCTAGTTCCTAACACACCTTGATGTCACTACTGTAGTCTCTAGTTCCTAACACACCTTGATGTCACTACTGTAGTCTCTAGTTCCTAACTCACACATTGATGTCACTACTGTAGTCTCTAGTTCCTAACACACCTTGATGTCACTACTGTAGTCTCTAGTTCCTAACACACACCTTGATGTCACTACTGTAGTCTCTAGTTCCTAACTCACACCTTGATGTCATTACTGTAGTCTCTAGTTCCTAACACACACCTTGATGTCACTACTGTAGTCTCTAGTTCCTAACTCACACCTTGATGTCATTACTGTAGTCTCTAGTTCCTAACACACACCTTGATGTCACTACTGTAGTCTCTAGTTCCTAACGCACCTTGATGTCACTACTGTAGTCTCTAGTTCCTAACAAACACCTTGATGTCACTACTGTAGTCTCTAGTTCCTAACTCACACATTGATGTCACTACTGTAGTCTCTAGTTCCTAACACACACCTTGATGTCACTACTGTAGTCTCTAGTTCCTAACACACACCTTGATGTCACTACTGTAGTCTCTAGTTCCTAACACACACCTTGATGTCACTACTGTAGTCTCTAGTTCCTAACTCACACCTTGATGTCACTACTGTAGTCTCTAGTTCCTAACTCACACCTTGATGTCACTACTGTAGTCTCTAGTTCCTAACACACACCTTGATGTCATTACTGTAGTCTCTAGTTCCTAACACACACCTTGATGTCATTACTGTAGTCTCTAGTTCCTAACACACACCTTGATGTCACTACTGTAGTCTCTAGTTCCTAACACACACCTTGATGTCACTACTGTAGTCTCTAGTTCCTAACACACACCTTGATGTCACTACTGTAGTCTCTAGTTCCTAACGCACACCTTGATGTCACTACTGTAGTCTCTAGTTCCTAACTCACACCTTGATGTCACTACTGTAGTCTCTAGTTCCTAACTCACACATTGATGTCACTACTGTAGTCTCTAGTTCCTAACACACCTTGATGTCACTACTGTAGTCTCTAGTTCCTAACACACACCTTGATGTCACTACTGTAGTCTCTAGTTCCTAACACACACATTGATGTCACTACTGTAGTCTCTAGTTCATAACACACACCTTGATGTCACTACTGTAGTCTCCAGTTCCTAACACACACCTTGATGTCACTACTGTAGTCTCTAGTTCATAACACACACCTTGATGTCACTACTGTAGTCTCTAGTTCCTAACTCACCTTGATGTCACTACTGTAGTCTCTAGTTCCTAACACACACCTTGATGTCACTACTGTAGTCTCCAGTTCCTAACTCACACATTGATGTCACTACTGTAGTCTCTAGTTCCTAACTCACACCTTGATGTCACTACTGTAGTCTCCAGTTCCTAACTCACACATTGATGTCACTACTGTAGTCTCTAGTTCCTAACACACACCTTGATGTCACTACTGTAGTCTCTAGTTCCTAACTCACACATTGATGTCACTACTGTAGTCTCTAGTTCCTAACACACCTTGATGTCACTACTGTAGTCTCTAGTTCCTAACACACACCTTGATGTCACTACTGTAGTCTCTAGTTCCTAACTCACACCTTGATGTCATTACTGTAGTCTCTAGTTCCTAACACACACCTTGATGTCACTACTGTAGTCTCTAGTTCCTAACTCACACCTTGATGTCATTACTGTAGTCTCTAGTTCCTAACACACACCTTGATGTCACTACTGTAGTCTCTAGTTCCTAACGCACCTTGATGTCACTACTGTAGTCTCTAGTTCCTAACAAACACCTTGATGTCACTACTGTAGTCTCTAGTTCCTAACTCACACATTGATGTCACTACTGTAGTCTCTAGTTCCTAACACACACCTTGATGTCACTACTGTAGTCTCTAGTTCCTAACACACACCTTGATGTCACTACTGTAGTCTCTAGTTCCTAACACACACCTTGATGTCACTACTGTAGTCTCTAGTTCCTAACTCACACCTTGATGTCACTACTGTAGTCTCTAGTTCCTAACTCACACCTTGATGTCACTACTGTAGTCTCTAGTTCCTAACACACACCTTGATGTCATTACTGTAGTGTCTAGTTCCTAACACACACCTTGATGTCATTACTGTAGTCTCTAGTTCCTAACACACACCTTGATGTCACTACTGTAGTCTCTAGTTCCTAACACACACCTTGATGTCACTACTGTAGTCTCTAGTTCCTAACACACACCTTGATGTCACTACTGTAGTCTCTAGTTCCTAACGCACACCTTGATGTCACTACTGTAGTCTCTAGTTCCTAACTCACACCTTGATGTCACTACTGTAGTCTCTAGTTCCTAACTCACACATTGATGTCACTACTGTAGTCTCTAGTTCCTAACACACCTTGATGTCACTACTGTAGTCTCTAGTTCCTAACACACACCTTGATGTCACTACTGTAGTCTCTAGTTCCTAACACACACCTTGATGTCACTACTGTAGTCTCTAGTTCATAACACACACCTTGATGTCACTACTGTAGTCTCCAGTTCCTAACACACACCTTGATGTCACTACTGTAGTCTCTAGTTCATAACACACACCTTGATGTCACTACTGTAGTCTCTAGTTCCTAACTCACCTTGATGTCACTACTGTAGTCTCTAGTTCCTAACACACACCTTGATGTCACTACTGTAGTCTCCAGTTCCTAACTCACACATTGATGTCACTACTGTAGTCTCTAGTTCCTAACTCACACCTTGATGTCACTACTGTAGTCTCCAGTTCCTAACTCACACATTGATGTCACTACTGTAGTCTCTAGTTCCTAACACACACCTTGATGTCACTACTGTAGTCTCCAGTTCCTAACACACACCTTGATGTCACTACTCTAGTCTCTAGTTCATAACACACACCTTGATGTCACCACTGTAGTCTCTAGTTCCTAACACACCTTGATGTCACTACTGTAGTCTCCAGTTCCTAACTCACACATTGATGTCACTACTGTAGTCTCTAGTTCCTAACACACACCTTGATGTCATTACTGTAGTCTCTAGTTCCTAACACACACCTTGATGTCAGTACTGTAGTCTCTAGTTCCTAACTCACACATTGATGTCACTACTGTAGTCTCTAGTTCCTAACACACACCTTGATGTCACTACTGTAGTCTCCAGTTCCTAACACACCTTGATGTCACTACTGTAGTCTCTAGTTCATAACACACACCTTGATGTCACTACTGTAGTCTCCAGTTCCTAACACACCTTGATGTCACTAATGTAGTCTCTAGTTCCTAACTCACACCTTGATGTCACTACTGTAGTCTCCAGTTCCTAACACACACATTGATGTCACTACTGTAGTCTCTAGTTCCTAACACACCTTGATGTCACTACTGTAGTCTCTAGTTCCTAACACACCTTGATGTCACTACTGTAGTCTCTAGTTCCTAACTCACACCTTGATGTCACTACTGTAGTCTCTAGTTCCTAACACACACATTGATGTCACTACTGTAGTCTCCAGTTCATAACACACATTGATGTCATTACTGTAGTCTCTAGTTCATAACACACACCTTGATGTCACTACTGTAGTCTCTAGTTCCTAACGCACACCTTGATGTCACTACTGTAGTCTCCAGTTCATAACACACACATTGATGTCATTACTGTAGTCTCTAGTTCATAACACACACCTTGATGTCACTACTGTAGTCTCTAGTTCCTAACGCACACCTTGATGTCATTACTGTAGTCTCTAGTTCCTAACACACATTGATGTCATTACTGTAGTCTCTAGTTCATAACACACACATTGATGTCAATACTGTAGTCTCCAGTTCATAACACACACCTTGATGTCACTACTGTAGTCTCTAGTTCCTAACTCACACCTTGATGTCACTACTGTAGTCTCTAGTTCCTAACTCACCTTGATGTCACTACTGTAGTCTCTAGTTCCTAACTCACACATTGATGTCACTACTGTAGTCTCTAGTTCCTAACACACATTGATGTCACTACTGTAGTATCTAGTTCCTAACTCACACCTTGATGTCACTACTGTAGTCTCTAGTTCCTAACACACACCTTGATGTCACTACTGTAGTCTCTAGTTCCTAACACACACCTTGATGTCACTACTGTAGTCTCTAGTTCCTAACACACACATTGATGTCACTACTGTAGTCTCTAGTTCCTAACACACACCTTGATGTCACTACTGTAGTCTCTAGTTCCTAACGCACACCTTGATGTCATTACTGTAGTCTCTAGTTCATAACACACACCTTGATGTCATTACTGTAGTCTCTAGTTCATAACACACACCTTGATGTCACTACTGTAGTCTCTAGTTCCTAACACACACATTGATGTCACTACTGTAGTCTCTAGTTCCTAACACACACCTTGATGTCACTACTGTAGTCTCTAGTTCCTAACTCACACCTTGATGTCACTACTGTAGTCTCTAGTTCCTAACTCACCTTGATGTCACTACTGTAGTCTCTAGTTCCTAACACACCTTGATGTCACTACTGTAGTCTCTAGTTCCTAACTCACACCTTGATGTCACTACTGTAGTCTCTAGTTCCTAACTCACCTTGATGTCACTACTGTAGTCTCTAGTTCCTAACACACACCTTGATGTCACTACTGTAGTCTCTAGTTCCTAACACACCTTGATGTCATTACTGTAGTCTCTAGTTCCTAACACACCTTGATGTCACTACTGTAGTCTCTAGTTCCTAACACACCTTGATGTCACTACTGTAGTCTCTAGTTCCTAACTCACACCTTGATGTCACTACTGTAGTCTCCAGTTCCTAACACACACCTTGATGTCACTACTGTAGTCTCTAGTTCCTAACTCACACCTTGATGTCACTACTGTAGTCTCTAGTTCCTAACACACCTTGATGTCATTACTGTAGTCTCTAGTTCATAACACACACCTTGATGTCATTACTGTAGTCTCTAGTTCATAACACACACCTTGATGTCATTACTGTAGTCTCTAGTTCCTAACACACCTTGATGTCACTACTGTAGTCTCAAGTTCATAACACGCACCTTGATGTCACTACTGTAGTCTCTAGTTCCTAACGCACACCTTGATGTCACTACTGTAGTCTCTAGTTCCTAACACACACCTTGATGTCACTACTGTAGTCTCTAGTTCCTAACACACACCTTGATGTCACTACTGTAGTCTCTAGTTCCTAACACACCTTGATGTCACTACTGTAGTCTCTAGTTCCTAACTCACACATTGATGTCACTACTGTAGTCTCTAGTTCCTAACACACCTTGATGTCACTACTGTAGTCTCTAGTTCCTAACACACCTTGATGTCACTACTGTAGTCTCTAGTTCCTAACTCACACCTTGATGTCATTACTGTAGTCTCTAGTTCCTAACACACACCTTGATGTCACTACTGTAGTCTCTAGTTCCTAACTCACACCTTGATGTCATTACTGTAGTCTCTAGTTCCTAACACACACCTTGATGTCACTACTGTAGTCTCTAGTTCCTAACGCACCTTGATGTCACTACTGTAGTCTCTAGTTCCTAACACACACCTTGATGTCACTACTGTAGACTCTAGTTCCTAACTCACACATTGATGTCACTACTGTAGTCTCTAGTTCCTAACACACACCTTGATGTCACTACTGTAGTCTTTAGTTCCTAACACACACCTTGATGTCACTACTGTAGTCTCTAGTTCCTAACACACACCTTGATGTCACTACTGTAGTCTCTAGTTCCTAACTCACACCTTGATGTCACTACTGTAGTCTCTAGTTCCTAACACACACCTTGATGTCACTACTGTAGTCTCTAGTTCCTAACTCACACCTTGATGTCATTACTGTAGTCTCCAGTTCATAACACACACCTTGATGTCACTACTGTAGTCTCTAGTTCCTAACTCACACATTGATGTCACTACTGTAGTCTCTAGTTCCTAACACACCTTGATGTCACTACTGTAGTCTCTAGTTCCTAACACACACCTTGATGTCACTACTGTAGTCTCTAGTTCCTAACTCACACCTTGATGTCATTACTGTAGTCTCTAGTTCCTAACACACACCTTGATGTCACTACTGTAGTCTCTAGTTCCTAACTCACACCTTGATGTCATTACTGTAGTCTCTAGTTCCTAACACACACCTTGATGTCATTACTGTAGTCTCTAGTTCCTAACACACACCTTGATGTCACTACTGTAGTCTCTAGTTCCTAACGCACCTTGATGTCACTACTGTAGTCTCTAGTTCCTAACACACACCTTGATGTCACTACTGTAGTCTCTAGTTCCTAACTCACACATTGATGTCACTACTGTAGTCTCTAGTTCCTAACACACACCTTGATGTCACTACTGTAGTCTCTAGTTCCTAACACACACCTTGATGTCACTACTGTAGTCTCTAGTTCCTAACACACACCTTGATGTCACTACTGTAGTCTCTAGTTCCTAACTCACACCTTGATGTCACTACTGTAGTCTCTAGTTCCTAACTCACACCTTGATGTCACTACTGTAGTCTCTAGTTCCTAACACACACCTTGATGTCATTACTGTAGTCTCTAGTTCCTAACACACCTTGATGTCATTACTGTAGTCTCTAGTTCCTAACACACACCTTGATGTCACTACTGTAGTCTCTAGTTCCTAACACACACCTTGATGTCACTACTGTAGTCTCTAGTTCCTAACACACACCTTGATGTCACTACTGTAGTCTCTAGTTCCTAACGCACACCTTGATGTCACTACTGTAGTCTCTAGTTCCTAACTCACACCTTGATGTCACTACTGTAGTCTCTAGTTCCTAACTCACACATTGATGTCACTACTGTAGTCTCTAGTTCCTAACACACCTTGATGTCACTACTGTAGTCTCTAGTTCCTAACACACACCTTGATGTCACTACTGTAGTCTCTAGTTCCTAACACACACCTTGATGTCACTACTGTAGTCTCTAGTTCATAACACACACCTTGATGTCACTACTGTAGTCTCCAGTTCCTAACACACACCTTGATGTCACTACTGTAGTCTCTAGTTCATAACACACACCTTGATGTCACTACTGTAGTCTATAGTTCCTAACTCACCTTGATGTCACTACTGTAGTCTCCAGTTCCTAACTCACACATTGATGTCACTACTGTAGTCTCCAGTTCCTAACTCACACATTGATGTCACTACTGTAGTCTCTAGTTCCTAACTCACACCTTGATGTCACTACTGTAGTCTCCAGTTCCTAACTCACACATTGATGTCACTACTGTAGTCTCTAGTTCCTAACACACACCTTGATGTCACTACTGTAGTCTCCAGTTCCTAACACACACCTTGATGTCACTACTGTAGTCTCTAGTTCCTAACACACACCTTGATGTCATTACTGTAGTCTTTAGTTCCTAACACACCTTGATGTCACTACTGTAGTCTCTAGTTCCTAACGCACACCTTGATGTCACTACTGTAGTCTCTAGTTCCTAACTCACACCTTGATGTCACTACTGTAGTCTCTAGTTCCTAACTCACACATTGATGTCACTACTGTAGTCTCTAGTTCCTAACACACCTTGATGTCACTACTGTAGTCTCTAGTTCCTAACACACACCTTGATGTCACTACTGTAGTCTCTAGTTCCTAACACACAGCTTGATGTCACTACTGTAGTCTCTAGTTCCTAACTCACCTTGATGTCACTACTGTAGTCTCTAGTTCCTAACTCACCTTGATGTCACTACTGTAGTCTCTAGTTCCTAACACACCTTGATGTCACTACTGTAGTCTCTAGTTCCTAACTCACACATTGATGTCACTACTGTAGTCTCTAGTTCCTAACACACCTTGATGTCACTACTGTAGTCTCTAGTTCCTAACACACCTTGATGTCACTCCTGTAGTCTCTAGTTCCTAAATCACACATTGATGTCACTACTGTAGTCTCTAGTTCCTAACACACCTTGATGTCACTACTGTAGTCTCTAGTTCCTAACACACACCTTGATGTCACTACTGTAGTCTCTAGTTCCTAACTCACACCTTGATGTCATTACTGTAGTCTCTAGTTCCTAACACACACCTTGATGTCACTACTGTAGTCTCTAGTTCCTAACTCACACCTTGATGTCATTACTGTAGTCTCTAGTTCCTAACACACACCTTGATGTCACTACTGTAGTCTCTAGTTCCTAACGCACCTTGATGTCACTACTGTAGTCTCTAGTTCCTAACACACACCTTGATGTCACTACTGTAGTCTCTAGTTCCTAACTCACACATTGATGTCACTACTGTAGTCTCTAGTTCCTAACACACACCTTGATGTCACTACTGTAGTCTCTAGTTCCTAACACACACCTTGATGTCACTACTGTAGTCTCTAGTTCCTAACACACACCTTGATGTCACTACTGTAGTCTCTAGTTCCTAACTCACACCTTGATGTCACTACTGTAGTCTCTAGTTCCTAACTCACACCTTGATGTCACTACTGTAGTCTCTAGTTCCTAACACACACCTTGATGTCACTACTGTAGTCTCTAGTTCCTAACACACACCTTGATGTCACTACTGTAGTCTCTAGTTCCTAACACACACCTTGATGTCACTACTGTAGTCTCTAGTTCCTAACTCACACCTTGATGTCACTACTGTAGTCTCTAGTTCCTAACTCACACCTTGATGTCACTACTGTAGTCTCTAGTTCCTAACACACACCTTGATGTCATTACTGTAGTCTCTAGTTCCTAACACACCTTGATGTCATTACTGTAGTCTCTAGTTCCTAACACACACCTTGATGTCACTACTGTAGTCTCTAGTTCCTAACACACACCTTGATGTCACTACTGTAGTCTCTAGTTCCTAACACACACCTTGATGTCACTACTGTAGTCTCTAGTTCCTAACGCACACCTTGATGTCACTACTGTAGTCTCTAGTTCCTAACTCACACCTTGATGTCACTACTGTAGTCTCTAGTTCCTAACTCACACATTGATGTCACTACTGTAGTCTCTAGTTCCTAACACACCTTGATGTCACTACTGTAGTCTCTAGTTCCTAACACACACCTTGATGTCACTACTGTAGTCTCTAGTTCCTAACACACACCTTGATGTCACTACTGTAGTCTCTAGTTCATAACACACACCTTGATGTCACTACTGTAGTCTCCAGTTCCTAACACACACCTTGATGTCACTACTGTAGTCTCTAGTTCATAACACACACCTTGATGTCACTACTGTAGTCTATAGTTCCTAACTCACCTTGATGTCACTACTGTAGTCTCCAGTTCCTAACTCACACATTGATGTCACTACTGTAGTCTCCAGTTCCTAACTCACACATTGATGTCACTACTGTAGTCTCTAGTTCCTAACTCACACCTTGATGTCACTACTGTAGTCTCCAGTTCCTAGCTCACACATTGATGTCACTACTGTAGTCTCTAGTTCCTAACACACACCTTGATGTCACTACTGTAGTCTCCAGTTCCTAACACACACCTTGATGTCACTACTGTAGTCTCTAGTTCCTAACACACACCTTGATGTCATTACTGTAGTCTTTAGTTCCTAACACACCTTGATGTCACTACTGTAGTCTCTAGTTCCTAACGCACACCTTGATGTCACTACTGTAGTCTCTAGTTCCTAACTCACACCTTGATGTCACTACTGTAGTCTCTAGTTCCTAACTCACACATTGATGTCACTACTGTAGTCTCTAGTTCCTAACACACCTTGATGTCACTACTGTAGTCTCTAGTTCCTAACACACACCTTGATGTCACTACTGTAGTCTCTAGTTCCTAACACACAGCTTGATGTCACTACTGTAGTCTCTAGTTCCTAACTCACCTTGATGTCACTACTGTAGTCTCTAGTTCCTAACTCACCTTGATGTCACTACTGTAGTCTCTAGTTCCTAACACACCTTGATGTCACTACTGTAGTCTCTAGTTCCTAACTCACACATTGATGTCACTACTGTAGTCTCTAGTTCCTAACACACCTTGATGTCACTACTGTAGTCTCTAGTTCCTAACACACCTTGATGTCACTCCTGTAGTCTCTAGTTCCTAAATCACACATTGATGTCACTACTGTAGTCTCTAGTTCCTAACACACCTTGATGTCACTACTGTAGTCTCTAGTTCCTAACACACACCTTGATGTCACTACTGTAGTCTCTAGTTCCTAACTCACACCTTGATGTCATTACTGTAGTCTCTAGTTCCTAACACACACCTTGATGTCACTACTGTAGTCTCTAGTTCCTAACTCACACCTTGATGTCATTACTGTAGTCTCTAGTTCCTAACACACACCTTGATGTCACTACTGTAGTCTCTAGTTCCTAACGCACCTTGATGTCACTACTGTAGTCTCTAGTTCCTAACACACACCTTGATGTCACTACTGTAGTCTCTAGTTCCTAACTCACACATTGATGTCACTACTGTAGTCTCTAGTTCCTAACACACACCTTGATGTCACTACTGTAGTCTCTAGTTCCTAACACACACCTTGATGTCACTACTGTAGTCTCTAGTTCCTAACACACACCTTGATGTCACTACTGTAGTCTCTAGTTCCTAACTCACACCTTGATGTCACTACTGTAGTCTCTAGTTCCTAACTCACACCTTGATGTCACTACTGTAGTCTCTAGTTCCTAACACACACCTTGATGTCATTACTGTAGTCTCTAGTTCCTAACACACACCTTGATGTCATTACTGTAGTCTCTAGTTCCTAACACACACCTTGATGTCACTACTGTAGTCTCTAGTTCCTAACACACACCTTGATGTCACTACTGTAGTCTCTAGTTCCTAACACACACCTTGATGTCACTACTGTAGTCTCTAGTTCCTAACGCACACCTTGATGTCACTACTGTAGTCTCTAGTTCCTAACTCACACCTTGATGTCACTACTGTAGTCTCTAGTTCCTAACTCACACATTGATGTCACTACTGTAGTCTCTAGTTCCTAACACACCTTGATGTCACTACTGTAGTCTCTAGTTCCTAACACACACCTTGCTGTCACTACTGTAGTCTCTAGTTCCTAACACACACCTTGATGTCACTACTGTAGTCTCTAGTTCATAACACACACCTTGATGTCACTACTGTAGTCTCCAGTTCCTAACACACACCTTGATGTCACTACTGTAGTCTCTAGTTCATAACACACACCTTGATGTCACTACTGTAGTCTCTAGTTCCTAACTCACCTTGATGTCACTACTGTAGTCTCTAGTTCCTAACACACACCTTGATGTCACTACTGTAGTCTCTAGTTCCTAACTCACACCTTGATGTCACTACTGTAGTCTCTAGTTCCTAACTCACACCTTGATGTCACTACTGTAGTCTCTAGTTCCTAACACACACCTTGATGTCATTACTGTAGTCTCTAGTTCCTAACACACACCTTGATGTCATTACTGTAGTCTCTAGTTCCTAACACACACCTTGATGTCACTACTGTAGTCTCTAGTTCCTAACACACACCTTGATGTCACTACTGTAGTCTCTAGTTCCTAACACACACCTTGATGTCACTACTGTAGTCTCTAGTTCCTAACGCACACCTTGATGTCACTACTGTAGTCTCTAGTTCCTAACTCACACCTTGATGTCACTACTGTAGTCTCTAGTTCCTAACTCACACATTGATGTCACTACTGTAGTCTCTAGTTCCTAACACACCTTGATGTCACTACTGTAGTCTCTAGTTCCTAACACACACCTTGATGTCACTACTGTAGTCTCTAGTTCCTAACACACACCTTGATGTCACTACTGTAGTCTCTAGTTCATAACACACACCTTGATGTCACTACTGTAGTCTCCAGTTCCTAACACACACCTTGATGTCACTACTGTAGTCTCTAGTTCATAACACACACCTTGATGTCACTACTGTAGTCTCTAGTTCCTAACTCACCTTGATGTCACTACTGTAGTCTCTAGTTCCTAACACACACCTTGATGTCACTACTGTAGTCTCCAGTTCCTAACTCACACATTGATGTCACTACTGTAGTCTCTAGTTCCTAACTCACACCTTGATGTCACTACTGTAGTCTCCAGTTCCTAACTCACACATTGATGTCACTACTGTAGTCTCTAGTTCCTAACACACACCTTGATGTCACTACTGTAGTCTCCAGTTCCTAACACACACCTTGATGTCACTACTGTAGTCTCTAGTTCATAACACACACCTTGATGTCACCACTGTAGTCTCTAGTTCCTAACACACCTTGATGTCACTACTGTAGTCTCCAGTTCCTAACTCACACATTGATGTCACTACTGTAGTCTCTAGTTCCTAACACACACCTTGATGTCACTACTGTAGTCTCTAGTTCCTAACTCACCTTGATGTCACTACTGTAGTCTCTAGTTCCTAACACACACCTTGATGTCACTACTGTAGTCTCCAGTTCCTAACTCACACATTGATGTCACTACTGTAGTCTCTAGTTCCTAACTCACACCTTGATGTCACTACTGTAGTCTCCAGTTCCTAACTCACACATTGATGTCACTACTGTAGTCTCTAGTTCCTAACACACATTGATGTCATTACTGTAGTCTCCAGTTCCTAACACACACCTTGATGTCACTACTCTAGTCTCTAGTTCATAACACACACCTTGATGTCACCACTGTAGTCTCTAGTTCCTAACACACCTTGATGTCACTACTGTAGTCTCCAGTTCCTAACTCACACATTGATGTCACTACTGTAGTCTCTAGTTCCTAACACACACCTTGATGTCATTACTGTAGTCTCTAGTTCCTAACACACACCTTGATGTCAGTACTGTAGTCTCTAGTTCCTAACTCACACATTGATGTCACTACTGTAGTCTCTAGTTCCTAACACACACCTTGATGTCACTACTGTAGTCTCCAGTTCCTAACACACCTTGATGTCACTACTGTAGTCTCTAGTTCATAACACACACCTTGATGTCACTACTGTAGTCTCCAGTTCCTAACACACCTTGATGTCACTAATGTAGTCTCTAGTTCCTAACTCACACCTTGATGTCACTACTGTAGTCTCCAGTTCCTAACACACACATTGATGTCACTACTGTAGTCTCTAGTTCCTAACACACCTTGATGTCACTACTGTAGTCTCTAGTTCCTAACACACCTTGATGTCACTACTGTAGTCTCTAGTTCCTAACTCACACCTTGATGTCACTACTGTAGTCTCTAGTTCCTAACACACACATTGATGTCACTACTGTAGTCTCCAGTTCATAACACACATTGATGTCATTACTGTAGTCTCTAGTTCATAACACACACCTTGATGTCACTACTGTAGTCTCTAGTTCCTAACGCACACCTTGATGTCACTACTGTAGTCTCCAGTTCATAACACACACATTGATGTCATTACTGTAGTCTCTAGTTCATAACACACACCTTGATGTCACTACTGTAGTCTCTAGTTCCTAACGCACACCTTGATGTCATTACTGTAGTCTCTAGTTCCTAACACACATTGATGTCATTACTGTAGTCTCTAGTTCATAACACACACATTGATGTCAATACTGTAGTCTCCAGTTCATAACACACACCTTGATGTCACTACTGTAGTCTCTAGTTCCTAACTCACACCTTGATGTCACTACTGTAGTCTCTAGTTCCTAACTCACCTTGATGTCACTACTGTAGTCTCTAGTTCCTAACTCACACATTGGTCACTACTGTAGTCTCTAGTTCCTAACACACATTGATGTCACTACTGTAGTCTCTAGTTCCTAACTCACACCTTGATGTCACTACTGTAGTCTCTAGTTCCTAACACACACCTTGATGTCACTACTGTAGTCTCTAGTTCCTAACACACACCTTGATGTCACTACTGTAGTCTCTAGTTCCTAACACACACATTGATGTCACTACTGTAGTCTCTAGTTCCTAACACACACCTTGATGTCACTACTGTAGTCTCTAGTTCCTAACGCACACCTTGATGTCATTACTGTAGTCTCTAGTTCATAACACACACCTTGATGTCATTACTGTAGTCTCTAGTTCATAACACACACCTTGATGTCACTACTGTAGTCTCTAGTTCCTAACACACACATTGATGTCACTACTGTAGTCTCTAGTTCCTAACACACACCTTGATGTCACTACTGTAGTCTCTAGTTCCTAACTCACACCTTGATGTCACTACTGTAGTCTCTAGTTCCTAACTCACCTTGATGTCACTACTGTAGTCTCTAGTTCCTAACACACCTTGATGTCACTACTGTAGTCTCTAGTTCCTAACTCACACCTTGATGTCACTACTGTAGTCTCTAGTTCCTAACTCACCTTGATGTCACTACTGTAGTCTCTAGTTCCTAACACACACCTTGATGTCACTACTGTAGTCTCTAGTTCCTAACACACCTTGATGTCATTACTGTAGTCTCTAGTTCCTAACACACCTTGATGTCACTACTGTAGTCTCTAGTTCCTAACACACCTTGATGTCACTACTGTAGTCTCTAGTTCCTAACTCACACCTTGATGTCACTACTGTAGTCTCCAGTTCCTAACACACACCTTGATGTCACTACTGTAGTCTCTAGTTCCTAACTCACACCTTGATGTCACTACTGTAGTCTCTAGTTCCTAACACACCTTGATGTCATTACTGTAGTCTCTAGTTCATAACACACACCTTGATGTCATTACTGTAGTCTCTAGTTCATAACACACACCTTGATGTCATTACTGTAGTCTCTAGTTCCTAACACACCTTGATGTCACTACTGTAGTCTCTAGTTCATAACACGCACCTTGATGTCACTACTGTAGTCTCTAGTTCCTAACGCACACCTTGATGTCACTACTGTAGTCTCTAGTTCCTAACACACACCTTGATGTCACTACTGTAGTCTCTAGTTCCTAACACACACCTTGATGTCACTACTGTAGTCTCTAGTTCCTAACACACCTTGATGTCACTACTGTAGTCTCTAGTTCCTAACTCACACATTGATGTCACTACTGTAGTCTCTAGTTCCTAACACACCTTGATGTCACTACTGTAGTCTCTAGTTCCTAACACACACCTTGATGTCACTACTGTAGTCTCTAGTTCCTAACTCACACCTTGATGTCATTACTGTAGTCTCTAGTTCCTAACACACACCTTGATGTCACTACTGTAGTCTCTAGTTCCTAACTCACACCTTGATGTCATTACTGTAGTCTCTAGTTCCTAACACACACCTTGATGTCACTACTGTAGTCTCTAGTTCCTAACGCACCTTGATGTCACTACTGTAGTCTCTAGTTCCTAACACACACCTTGATGTCACTACTGTAGACTCTAGTTCCTAACTCACACATTGATGTCACTACTGTAGTCTCTAGTTCCTAACACACACCTTGATGTCACTACTGTAGTCTTTAGTTCCTAACACACACCTTGATGTCACTACTGTAGTCTCTAGTTCCTAACACACACCTTGATGTC
Source organism: Notolepis coatsorum (assembly GCF_963971535.1). Taxonomy (NCBI): domain Eukaryota; kingdom Metazoa; phylum Chordata; class Actinopteri; order Aulopiformes; family Paralepididae; genus Notolepis; species Notolepis coatsorum. The sequence continues at coordinate 58,881,510 of NC_140169.1, forward strand.
ACTACTGTAGTCTCTAGTTCCTAACTCACACCTTGATGTCACTACTGTAGTCTCTAGTTCCTAACACACACCTTGATGTCACTACTGTAGTCTCTAGTTCCTAACTCACACCTTGATGTCATTACTGTAGTCTCCAGTTCATAACACACACCTTGATGTCACTACTGTAGTCTCTAGTTCCTAACTCACACATTGATGTCACTACTGTAGTCTCTAGTTCCTAACACACCTTGATGTCACTACTGTAGTCTCTAGTTCCTAACACACACCTTGATGTCACTACTGTAGTCTCTAGTTCCTAACTCACACCTTGATGTCATTACTGTAGTCTCTAGTTCCTAACACACACCTTGATGTCACTACTGTAGTCTCTAGTTCCTAACTCACACCTTGATGTCATTACTGTAGTCTCTAGTTCCTAACACACACCTTGATGTCATTACTGTAGTCTCTAGTTCCTAACACACACCTTGATGTCACTACTGTAGTCTCTAGTTCCTAACGCACCTTGATGTCACTACTGTAGTCTCTAGTTCCTAACACACACCTTGATGTCACTACTGTAGTCTCTAGTTCCTAACTCACACATTGATGTCACTACTGTAGTCTCTAGTTCCTAACACACACCTTGATGTCACTACTGTAGTCTCTAGTTCCTAACACACACCTTGATGTCACTACTGTAGTCTCTAGTTCCTAACACACACCTTGATGTCACTACTGTAGTCTCTAGTTCCTAACTCACACCTTGATGTCACTACTGTAGTCTCTAGTTCCTAACTCACACCTTGATGTCACTACTGTAGTCTCTAGTTCCTAACACACACCTTGATGTCATTACTGTAGTCTCTAGTTCCTAACACACCTTGATGTCATTACTGTAGTCTCTAGTTCCTAACACACACCTTGATGTCACTACTGTAGTCTCTAGTTCCTAACACACACCTTGATGTCACTACTGTAGTCTCTAGTTCCTAACACACACCTTGATGTCACTACTGTAGTCTCTAGTTCCTAACGCACACCTTGATGTCACTACTGTAGTCTCTAGTTCCTAACTCACACCTTGATGTCACTACTGTAGTCTCTAGTTCCTAACTCACACATTGATGTCACTACTGTAGTCTCTAGTTCCTAACACACCTTGATGTCACTACTGTAGTCTCTAGTTCCTAACACACACCTTGATGTCACTACTGTAGTCTCTAGTTCCTAACACACACCTTGATGTCACTACTGTAGTCTCTAGTTCATAACACACACCTTGATGTCACTACTGTAGTCTCCAGTTCCTAACACACACCTTGATGTCACTACTGTAGTCTCTAGTTCATAACACACACCTTGATGTCACTACTGTAGTCTCTAGTTCCTAACTCACCTTGATGTCACTACTGTAGTCTCCAGTTCCTAACTCACACATTGATGTCACTACTGTAGTCTCCAGTTCCTAACTCACACATTGATGTCACTACTGTAGTCTCTAGTTCCTAACTCACACCTTGATGTCACTACTGTAGTCTCCAGTTCCTAACTCACACATTGATGTCACTACTGTAGTCTCTAGTTCCTAACACACACCTTGATGTCACTACTGTAGTCTCCAGTTCCTAACACACACCTTGATGTCACTACTGTAGTCTCTAGTTCCTAACACACACCTTGATGTCATTACTGTAGTCTTTAGTTCCTAACACACCTTGATGTCACTACTGTAGTCTCTAGTTCCTAACGCACACCTTGATGTCACTACTGTAGTCTCTAGTTCCTAACTCACACCTTGATGTCACTACTGTAGTCTCTAGTTCCTAACTCACACATTGATGTCACTACTGTAGTCTCTAGTTCCTAACACACCTTGATGTCACTACTGTAGTCTCTAGTTCCTAACACACACCTTGATGTCACTACTGTAGTCTCTAGTTCCTAACACACAGCTTGATGTCACTACTGTAGTCTCTAGTTCCTAACTCACCTTGATGTCACTACTGTAGTCTCTAGTTCCTAACTCACCTTGATGTCACTACTGTAGTCTCTAGTTCCTAACACACCTTGATGTCACTACTGTAGTCTCTAGTTCCTAACTCACACATTGATGTCACTACTGTAGTCTCTAGTTCCTAACACACCTTGATGTCACTACTGTAGTCTCTAGTTCCTAACACACCTTGATGTCACTCCTGTAGTCTCTAGTTCCTAAATCACACATTGATGTCACTACTGTAGTCTCTAGTTCCTAACACACCTTGATGTCACTACTGTAGTCTCTAGTTCCTAACACACACCTTGATGTCACTACTGTAGTCTCTAGTTCCTAACTCACACCTTGATGTCATTACTGTAGTCTCTAGTTCCTAACACACACCTTGATGTCACTACTGTAGTCTCTAGTTCCTAACTCACACCTTGATGTCATTACTGTAGTCTCTAGTTCCTAACACACACCTTGATGTCACTACTGTAGTCTCTAGTTCCTAACGCACCTTGATGTCACTACTGTAGTCTCTAGTTCCTAACACACACCTTGATGTCACTACTGTAGTCTCTAGTTCCTAACTCGCACATTGATGTCACTACTGTAGTCTCTAGTTCCTAACACACACCTTGATGTCACTACTGTAGTCTCTAGTTCCTAACACACACCTTGATGTCACTACTGTAGTCTCTAGTTCCTAACACACACCTTGATGTCACTACTGTAGTCTCTAGTTCCTAACTCACACCTTGATGTCACTACTGTAGTCTCTAGTTCCTAACTCACACCTTGATGTCACTACTGTAGTCTCTAGTTCCTAACACACACCTTGATGTCACTACTGTAGTCTCTAGTTCCTAACACACACCTTGATGTCATTACTGTAGTCTCTAGTTCCTAACACACACCTTGATGTCACTACTGTAGTCTCTAGTTCCTAACACACACCTTGATGTCACTACTGTAGTCTCTAGTTCCTAACACACACCTTGATGTCACTACTGTAGTCTCTAGTTCCTAACGCACACCTTGATGTCACTACTGTAGTCTCTAGTTCCTAACTCACACCTTGATGTCACTACTGTAGTCTCTAGTTCCTAACTCACACATTGATGTCACTACTGTAGTCTCTAGTTCCTAACACACCTTGATGTCACTACTGTAGTCTCTAGTTCCTAACACACCTTGATGTCACTACTGTAGTCTCTAGTTCCTAACACACACCTTGATGTCACTACTGTAGTCTCTAGTTCATAACACACACCTTGATGTCACTACTGTAGTCTCCAGTTCCTAACACACACCTTGATGTCACTACTGTAGTCTCTAGTTCATAACACACACCTTGATGTCACTACTGTAGTCTCTAGTTCCTAACTCACCTTGATGTCACTACTGTAGTCTCTAGTTCCTAACACACACCTTGATGTCACTACTGTAGTAGGGCGGGCCATACTTTTTTTTTTTTTGAAAATCAATCGAGTGGGGTGTCTAAAATATGTGTTTTTTTGTGGGGAATTCAAATATGGGATTATTTTTCTAATCGGATAACTCCTACCTACATTGTTTTGGATTTCAAAATGGCCGATTTGACAATTTTTCACCCCTTGGCCATACATGGATGCCAACATGAATCTGAAGGAAATCCTAACATGCAAGGTGTCTAAATGATGTGTTTCTTAATGGGGAATTCAAATATGAGTTCATTTTTGGGATAGGATAACTCTAACCTACATCATTTTGGATTTCAAAATGGCCGATTTTACCATTTTTCACCCCTTGGCCATACATGGATGCCAACATGAATCTGAAGGAAATCCTAACATGCAAGGTGTCTAAATTATGTGTTTCTTAATGGGGAATTCAAATATGAGGTCATTTTTGGGATAGGATAAATATAACCTGCATAATTTTGGATTTCAAAATGGCTGATTTTACCATTTGAACCCATTGGTATTGTATTACAAAATTGCAAAGATAAAAAATATATGGGAAATCATTTATAATGACAAAGCCATCAAATGTATTAACAAGTGAACTGTATATAACTGGATACAACTCCAAAGATCAATAATAATAATACTAACAATAATAAATTGTATTTGTAATGCACACAAACACCTAAGTGCTAAATCTCGATCTCCTGACTTCTTGAACTTTGCCAGGTTCCAATATCTTGATTGGACTCATTCTTGGATGGCAAGATCTCCTACTGTACTGCTTTAGCCACCAACCTACAAACACAAACTTAAAGTCAACTTCAGCCATAAATAGGTGAGCTCTTTCCAGAACTACTCAGCAGAAACCTCTGTAACCATTTTAACAAACGTCTCAATGTATTGAGAAAATCCATGGGGCTCCATCAATCCTCTATCTTCTTAAATTTGATCAGGTTGCACAAGTCCTGCTTGGATTCATTCTTGGACATCAGCCTCCTGCTGGTCTCCTGAGCCCTGATCCCTCCATCCCTTTTTTATTGTGAAAAGTATTTAGCAGAGGCCTCGGTCACCATTTTAACAACCCTCTCGATGCTTTGTGTGTGGCAAGGCCAGTCGAGAACCTCCATGGGGGTGTTGATTAAGTTCTTCACCTCGGAAGTGCTTAGGGAGCAGGTGAGAGGTGGCTCTGACAAATCTTCTGACCAGCTGATTAAGCCACCAATGCTGGAAGCGTCACTATTGATGTGAGGTGTTCTTCTGATCCTGACACAGGAGTCTCCCAGCTGAGTGTCTGGATCCCCCTCTCCCCTGATGGCCAGGATTCTCTCCACCCCCTCAATTCTCTCTTTTTGATCCTCAGAGCACAGCAGTGTTTGGAGGATGGCGTCACTGTGGGCATACCAAGCAGATCTTCTCACAGTTGGAATCACAACATCCAGCACCTCCCTCCTCTGAGACTTGAGGCAGTCCAGCTGAAACAGGATGTGGCCCTTCGATCCAGGAGTGCTTGACCTTCATGTTGAACCAACATGGATAATACACTCCAATGATGAATTCCACAATGCATTGTAGATTATTCAGGTTCTTTCTTTTAAGTTGATGCTTTGACACCCAGAGCCTGAGGAGTCTGTTTGCTGTGGTGAGCCAGCGGCTGTGGTTTACCGGTCCAATCTCCAGCAGAGCCAGCCTTGCAGAAAGCACTCCATCCCTGATTGCACAGACCAGCTTATAGCCATAGTGTTGATCAGTTGAGAGATCTTGAATGATCTTCTCAGGCAGCTTGATCAGCGGAGGGCCAAGAAAGATCCTGGTGAAGTTAGGATTGATCTCCAAGTCTGTAACAGAATCAAGGAGCTGTCCTATTGGCCCAGGCAATTTGTTGTCTGACAGAGTAGCCCCATCAACTTCAACAATGAGACGGCGCAGTGGAAGTTCACCAGTGTGCAGGTTGCACACCAACCAGACCAGCTTTCTCCCCAGGTGCAGCTCCAGCATTACACCTGCCTTCACTCCAGTGTTGACATTGGTCGAGTATCCTGCCCACAAGGTCTTATCAGAACCTCTCTCTTTCAGCCAGGCAAACAGGACCTTAGCAATCTTCTCTGCATGGGACTCCTCTTTAGTTGCTTTCTCTGGTGTAAAGTGGAACAGATAGTTGCTGCCAGGCTCACTAGCAACACTATAGTGTTCTTCCTTGATCTTTGCAGGAAAAGATTGGTCACTGCCCTCAGCTTCCATCATCACATTGGTAATGTCAATCCGCCCATCAAAGAGGATACAGGAGATCCCCCCCTCCTCCCTGCACTTCTCCTCAAACTCTTCCCCCAGCTCTTGCATCAACTTTTCTTGTGCTCTCTTAACCTTGTTCTTATCAATCACTTTACTTGTGTCATCTTCTAAGATGAGTCCTGCATCAATCAGAGCTGCAGTTGCTATAGCTGCAGTTGGCCTTAGACCTATGCCATACCTTACACTAGCAAGGGCGATGTTTGGAATCTCATCATAATTTTTCCGTAGCTTTGCTGAAGCTGCAGGGTCAGTTTCAGGAATGAGCTCAACTTCAGGGACTGTAAGGAAGCTCTCAACATCCTTCCTGGCAACCTTGTCTGCTGCTGCAAAGCTTTCTTCTTTGCCCCTTCTCCTTTTCTCTGCCTTCTTTTCCATCCCCTGCCTTTCCAATGTTTTAAGAAGATAGAGGATTGATGGAGCCCCATGGATTTTCTCAATACATTGAGACGTTTGTTAAAATGGTTACAGAGGTTTCTGCTGAGTAGTTCTGGAAAGAGCTCACCTATTTATGGCTGATGTTGACTTTAAGTTTGTGTTTGTAGGTTGGTGGCTAAAGCAGTACAGTAGGAGATCTTGTCATCCAAGAATGAGTCCAATCAAGATATTGGAACATGGCAAAGTTCAAGAAGTCAGGAGATCGAGATTTAGCACTTAGGTGTTTGTGTGCATTACAAATACAATTTATTATTGTTAGTATTATTATTATTGATCTTTGGAGTTGTATCCAGTTATATACAGTTCACTTGTTAATAAATTTGATGGCTTTGTCATTATAAATGATTTCCCATATATTTTTTATCTTTGCAATTTTGTAATACAATACCAATGGGTTCAAATGGTAAAATCAGCCATTTTGAAATCCAAAATTATGCAGGTTATATTTATCCTATCCCAAATGACCTCATATTTGAATTCCCCATTAAGAAACACATCATTTAGACACCTTGCATGTTAGGATTTCCTTCAGATTCATGTTGGTATCCATGTATGGCCAAGGGGTGAAAAATGGTAAAATCTGCCATTTTGAAATCCAAAATGATGTAGGTTAGAGTTATCCTATCCCAAAAATGAACTCATATTTGAATTCCCCATTAAGAAACACATCATTTAGACACCTTGCATGTTAGGATTTCCTTCAGATTCATGTTGGCATCCATGTATGGCCAAGGGGTGAAAAATGGTCAAATCGGCCATTTTGAAATCCAAAACAATGTAGGTAGGAGTTACCCGATTAGAAAAATAATCCCATATTTGAATTCCCCACAAAAAAACACATATTTTAGACACCCCACTCGATTGATTTTCCAAAAAAAAAAAAGTATGGCCCGCCCTACTACTGTAGTCTCTAGTTCCTAACTCACACCTTGATGTCACTACTGTAGTCTCTAGTTCCTAACTCACACCTTGATGTCACTACTGTAGTCTCTAGTTCCTAACACACACCTTGATGTCATTACTGTAGTCTCTAGTTCCTAACACACACCTTGATGTCATTACTGTAGTCTCTAGTTCCTAACACACACCTTGATGTCACTACTGTAGTCTCTAGTTCCTAACACACACCTTGATGTCACTACTGTAGTCTCTAGTTCCTAACACACACCTTGATGTCACTACTGTAGTCTCTAGTTCCTAACGCACACCTTGATGTCACTACTGTAGTCTCTAGTTCCTAACTCACACCTTGATGTCACTACTGTAGTCTCTAGTTCCTAACTCACACATTGATGTCACTACTGTAGTCTCTAGTTCCTAACACACCTTGATGTCACTACTGTAGTCTCTAGTTCCTAACACACACCTTGATGTCACTACTGTAGTCTCTAGTTCCTAACACACACCTTGATGTCACTACTGTAGTCTCTAGTTCATAACACACACCTTGATGTCACTACTGTAGTCTCCAGTTCCTAACACACACCTTGATGTCACTACTGTAGTCTCTAGTTCATAACACACACCTTGATGTCACTACTGTAGTCTCTAGTTCCTAACTCACCTTGATGTCACTACTGTAGTCTCTAGTTCCTAACACACACCTTGATGTCACTACTGTAGTCTCCAGTTCCTAACTCACACATTGATGTCACTACTGTAGTCTCTAGTTCCTAACTCACACCTTGATGTCACTACTGTAGTCTTCAGTTCCTAACTCACACATTGATGTCACTACTGTAGTCTCTAGTTCCTAACACACACCTTGATGTCACTACTGTAGTCTCCAGTTCCTAACACACACCTTGATGTCACTACTGTAGTCTCTAGTTCATAACACACACCTTGATGTTACCACTGTAGTCTCTAGTTCCTAACACACCTTGATGTCACTACTGTAGTCTCCAGTTCCTAACTCACACATTGATGTCACTACTGTAGTCTCTAGTTCCTAACACACACCTTGATGTCATTACTGTAGTCTCTAGTTCCTAACACACACCTTGATGTCAGTACTGTAGTCTCTAGTTCCTAACTCACACATTGATGTCACTACTGTAGTCTCCAGTTCCTAACACACACCTTGATGTCACTACTGTAGTCTCTAGTTCCTAACACACCTTGATGTCACTACTGTAGTCTCTAGTTCCTAACTCACACCTTGATGTCACTACTGTAGTCTCTAGTTCCTAACACACACATTGATGTCACTACTGTAGTCTCCAGTTCATAACACACATTGATGTCATTACTGTAGTCTCTAGTTCATAACACACACCTTGATGTCACTACTGTAGTCTCTAGTTCCTAACGCACACCTTGATGTCACTACTGTAGTCTCCAGTTCATAACACACACATTGATGTCATTACTGTAGTCTCTAGTTCATAACACACACCTTGATGTCACTACTGTAGTCTCTAGTTCCTAACGCACACCTTGATGTCATTACTGTAGTCTCTAGTTCCTAACACACATTGATGTCATTACTGTAGTCTCTAGTTCATAACACACACATTGATGTCAATACTGTAGTCTCCAGTTCATAACACACACCTTGATGTCACTACTGTAGTCTCTAGTTCCTAACTCACACCTTGATGTCACTACTGTAGTCTCTAGTTCCTAACTCACCTTGATGTCACTACTGTAGTCTCTAGTTCCTAACTCACACATTGATGTCACTACTGTAGTCTCTAGTTCCTAACACACATTGATGTCACTACTGTAGTCTCTAGTTCCTAACTCACACCTTGATGTCACTACTGTAGTCTCTAGTTCCTAACACACACCTTGATGTCACTACTGTAGTCTCTAGTTCCTAACACACACCTTGATGTCACTACTGTAGTCTCTAGTTCCTAACACACACATTGATGTCACTACTGTAGTCTCTAGTTCCTAACACACACCTTGATGTCACTACTGTAGTCTCTAGTTCCTAACGCACACCTTGATGTCATTACTGTAGTCTCTAGTTCATAACACACACCTTGATGTCATTACTGTAGTCTCTAGTTCATAACACACACCTTGATGTCACTACTGTAGTCTCTAGTTCCTAACACACACATTGATGTCACTACTGTAGTCTCTAGTTCCTAACACACACCTTGATGTCACTACTGTAGTCTCTAGTTCCTAACTCACACCTTGATGTCACTACTGTAGTCTCTAGTTCCTAACTCACCTTGATGTCACTACTGTAGTCTCTAGTTCCTAACACACCTTGATGTCACTACTGTAGTCTCTAGTTCCTAACTCACACCTTGATGTCACTACTGTAGTCTCTAGTTCCTAACTCACCTTGATGTCACTACTGTAGTCTCTAGTTCCTAACACACACCTTGATGTCACTACTGTAGTCTCTAGTTCCTAACACACCTTGATGTCATTACTGTAGTCTCTAGTTCCTAACACACACCTTGATGTCACTACTGTAGTCTCTAGTTCCTAACACACACCTTGATGTCACTACTGTAGTCTCTAGTTCCTAACACACACCTTGATGTCACTACTGTAGTCTCTAGTTCCTAACGCACACCTTGATGTCACTACTGTAGTCTCTAGTTCCTAACTCACACCTTGATGTCACTACTGTAGTCTCTAGTTCCTAACTCACACATTGATGTCACTACTGTAGTCTCTAGTTCCTAACACACCTTGATGTAACTACTGTAGTCTCTAGTTCCTAACACACACCTTGATGTCACTACTGTAGTCTCTAGTTCCTAACACACACCTTGATGTCACTACTGTAGTCTCTAGTTCATAACACACACCTTGATGTCACTACTGTAGTCTCCAGTTCCTAACACACACCTTGATGTCACTACTGTAGTCTCTAGTTCATAACACACACCTTGATGTCACTACTGTAGTCTCTAGTTCCTAACTCACCTTGATGTCACTACTGTAGTCTCTAGTTCCTAACACACACCTTGATGTCACTACTGTAGTCTCCAGTTCCTAACTCACACATTGATGTCACTACTGTAGTCTCTAGTTCCTAACTCACACCTTGATGTCACTACTGTAGTCTCCAGTTCCTAACTCACACATTGATGTCACTACTGTAGTCTCTAGTTCCTAACACACACCTTGATGTCACTACTGTAGTCTCCAGTTCCTAACACACACCTTGATGTCACTACTGTAGTCTCTAGTTCATAACACACACCTTGATGTCACCACTGTAGTCTCTAGTTCCTAACACACCTTGATGTCACTACTGTAGTCTCCAGTTCCTAACTCACACATTGATGTCACTACTGTAGTCTCTAGTTCCTAACTCACACCTTGATGTCACTACTGTAGTCTCTAGTTCCTAACACACACCTTGATGTCACTACTGTAGTCTCTAGTTCCTAACACACACCTTGATGTCACCACTGTAGTCTCTAGTTCCTAACACACCTTGATGTCACTACTGTAGTCTCTAGTTCCTAACACACCTTGATGTCACTACTGTAGTCTCCAGTTCCTAACTCACACATTGATGTCACTACTGTAGTCTCTAGTTCCTAACTCACACCTTGATGTCACTACTGTAGTCTCTAGTTCCTAACACACACCTTGATGTCACTACTGTAGTCTCTAGTTCCTAACACACACCTTGATGTCATTACTGTAGTCTTTAGTTCCTAACACACCTTGATGTCACTACTGTAGTCTCTAGTTCCTAACGCACACCTTGATGTCACTACTGTAGTCTCTAGTTCCTAACTCACACCTTGATGTCACTACTGTAGTCTCTAGTTCCTAACTCACACATTGATGTCACTACTGTAGTCTCTAGTTCCTAACACACCTTGATGTCACTACTGTAGTCTCTAGTTCCTAACACACACCTTGATGTCACTACTGTAGTCTCTAGTTCCTAACACACAGCTTGATGTCACTACTGTAGTCTCTAGTTCCTAACTCACCTTGATGTCACTACTGTAGTCTCTAGTTCCTAACTCACCTTGATGTCACTACTGTAGTCTCTAGTTCCTAACACACCTTGATGTCACTACTGTAGTCTCTAGTTCCTAACTCACACATTGATGTCACTACTGTAGTCTCTAGTTCCTAACACACCTTGATGTCACTACTGTAGTCTCTAGTTCCTAACACACACCTTGATGTCACTACTGTAGTCTCTAGTTCCTAACTCACACCTTGATGTCACTACTGTAGTCTCTAGTTCCTAACACACACCTTGATGTCATTACTGTAGTCTCTAGTTCCTAACACACACCTTGATGTCATTACTGTAGTCTCTAGTTCATAACACACACCTTGATGTCACTACTGTAGTCTCCAGTTCCTAACACACCTTGATGTCACTACTGTAGTCTCTAGTTCCTAACTCACACCTTGATGTCACTACTGTAGTCTCCAGTTCCTAACACACACATTGATGTCACTACTGTAGTCTCTAGTTCCTAACACACCTTGATGTCACTACTGTAGTCTCTAGTTCCTAACACACCTTGATGTCACTACTGTAGTCTCTAGTTCCTAACTCACACCTTGATGTCACTACTGTAGTCTCTAGTTCCTAACACACACATTGATGTCACTACTGTAGTCTCCAGTTCATAACACACATTGATGTCATTACTGTAGTCTCTAGTTCATAACACACACCTTGATGTCACTATTGTAGTCTCTAGTTCCTAACGCACACCTTGATGTCACTACTGTAGTCTCCAGTTCATAACACACACATTGATGTCATTACTGTAGTCTCTAGTTCATAACACACACCTTGATGTCACTACTGTAGTCTCTAGTTCCTAACGCACACCTTGATGTCACTACTGTAGTCTCTAGTTCCTAACACACATTGATGTCATTACTGTAGTCTCTAGTTCATAACACACACATTGATGTCACTACTGTAGTCTCCAGTTCATAACACACACCTTGATGTCACTACTGTAGTCTCTAGTTCCTAACTCACACCTTGATGTCACTACTGTAGTCTCTAGTTCCTAACTCACCTTGATGTCACTACTGTAGTCTCTAGTTCCTAACTCACACATTGATGTCACTACTGTAGTCTCTAGTTCCTAACACACATTGATGTCACTACTGTAGTCTCTAGTTCCTAACTCACACCTTGATGTCACTACTGTAGTCTCTAGTTCCTAACACACACCTTGATGTCACTACTGTAGTCTCTAGTTCCTAACACACACCTTGATGTCACTACTGTAGTCTCCAGTTCCTAACACACACCTTGATGTCACTACTGTAGTCTCTAGTTCCTAACACACACCTTGATGTCACTACTGTAGTCTCTAGTTCCTAACACACACCTTGATGTCATTACTGTAGTCTCTAGTTCCTAACACACACCTTGATGTCATTACTGTAGTCTCTAGTTCCTAACACACACCTTGATGTCACTACTGTAGTCTCTAGTTCCTAACACACACATTGATGTCACTACTGTAGTCTCTAGTTCCTAACACACACCTTGATGTCACTACTGTAGTCTCTAGTTCCTAACGCACACCTTGATGTCATTACTGTAGTCTCTAGTTCATAACACACACCTTGATGTCATTACTGTAGTCTCTAGTTTATAACACACACCTTGATGTCACTACTGTAGTCTCTAGTTCCTAACACACACATTGATGTCACTACTGTAGTCTCTAGTTCCTAACACACACCTTGATGTCACTACTGTAGTCTCTAGTTCCTAACTCACACCTTGATGTCACTACTGTAGTCTCTAGTTCCTAACTCACCTTGATGTCACTACTGTAGTCTCTAGTTCCTAACACACACCTTGATGTCACTACTGTAGTCTCTAGTTCCTAACTCACACCTTGATGTCACTACTGTAGTCTCTAGTTCCTAACTCACCTTGATGTCACTACTGTAGTCTCTAGTTCCTAACACACACCTTGATGTCACTACTGTAGTCTCTAGTTCCTAACACACCTTGATGTCACTACTGTAGTCTCTAGTTCCTAACACACACCTTGATGTCACTACTGTAGTCTCTAGTTCCTAACACACACCTTGATGTCACTACTGTAGTCTCTAGTTCCTAACACACACCTTGATGTCACTACTGTAGTCTCTAGTTCCTAACACACACCTTGATGTCACTACTGTAGTCTCTAGTTCCTAACACACACCTTGATGTCATTACTGTAGTCTCTAGTTCATAACACACACCTTGATGTCATTACTGTAGTCTCTAGTTCCTAACACACACCTTTTTGATTTGATTTGAAGTCTTTATTTCGAACATGCAATGAATACAACAAACAATAACAAAAAAGAAAAACAACTCAATCTGCATGTTCGAAAAGGAGTAGGAAGAAGTATACACTTATTTAATCCTACCCCTTTTCCACTACTCAAATGAGTACTATTTTAAACATAAAAAAGAAAAGAAAAGAAAAGAAAAAAAAAATACATATATATATATATGCAAAACAAAAAACAAAAACTATATATGTATAAAATAAAATAAAATAGAAACAAAATAAAAATGTAAACACCTGTGAATATCAAGTCCCTTCTTCATCCCTGTACCTTGTGAACATAATTTCCTTATACATCAGTTTGAATTGTCTCATGTTTGGACATTGCTTTAACACCACATTGACACCTTGATGTCACTACTGTAGTCTCTAGTTCCTAACACACACCTTGATGTCACTACTGTAGTCTCTAGTTCCTAACACACACCTTGATGTCACTACTGTAGTCTCCAGTTCCTAACACACCTTGATGTCACTACTGTAGTCTCTAGTTCCTAACACACCTTGATGTCACTACTGTAGTCTCTAGTTCCTAACTCACACCTTGATGTCACTACTGTAGTCTCTAGTTCCTAACTCACACCTTGATGTCACTACTGTAGTCTCTAGTTCCTAACACACACCTTGATGTCACTACTGTAGTCTCCAGTTCCTAACTCACACATTGATGTCACTACTGTAGTCTCTAGTTCCTAACTCACACATTGATGTCACTACTGTAGTCTCTAGTTCCTAACGCACACCTTGATGTCACTACTGTAGTCTCTAGTTCCTAACACACCTTGATGTCACTACTGTAGTCTCTAGTTCCTAACACACACATTGATGTCACTACTGTAGTCTCTAGTTCCTAACACACACCTTGATGTCACTACTGTAGTCTCTAGTTCCTAACGCACACCTTGATGTCATTACTGTAGTCTCTAGTTCATAACACACACCTTGATGTCATTACTGTAGTCTCTAGTTCATAACACACACCTTGATGTCACTACTGTAGTCTCTAGTTCCTAACACACACATTGATGTCACTACTGTAGTCTCTAGTTCCTAACACACACCTTGATGTCACTACTGTAGTCTCTAGTTCCTAACTCACCTTGATGTCACTACTGTAGTCTCTAGTTCCTAACACACACCTTGATGTCACTACTGTAGTCTCTAGTTCCTAACTCACACCTTGATGTCACTACTGTAGTCTCTAGTTCCTAACTCACACCTTGATGTCACTACTGTAGTCTCTAGTTCCTAACACACATTGATGTCACTACTGTAGTCTCTAGTTCCTAACGCACACATTGATGTCACTACTGTAGTCTCTAGTTCCTAACGCACACCTTGATGTCACTACTGTAGTCTCTAGTTCATAACACACACCTTGATGTCACTACTGTAGTCTCTAGTTCCTAACTCACCTTGATGTCACTACTGTAGTCTCTAGTTCCTAACACACACCTTGATGTCACTACTGTAGTCTCCAGTTCCTAACTCACACATTGATGTCACTACTGTAGTCTCTAGTTCCTAACTCACACCTTGATGTCACTACTGTAGTCTCCAGTTCCTAACTCACACATTGATGTCACTACTGTAGTCTCTAGTTCCTAACACACACCTTGATGTCACTACTGTAGTCTCCAGTTCCTAACACACACCTTGATGTCACTACTGTAGTCTCTAGTTCATAACACACACCTTGATGTCACCACTGTAGTCTCTAGTTCCTAACACACCTTGATGTCACTACTGTAGTCTCCAGTTCCTAACTCACACATTGATGTCACTACTGTAGTCTCTAGTTCCTAACTCACACCTTGATGTCACTACTGTAGTCTCTAGTTCCTAACACACACCTTGATGTCACTACTGTAGTCTCTAGTTCCTAACACACACCTTGATGTCACCACTGTAGTCTCTAGTTCCTAACACACCTTGATGTCACTACTGTAGTCTCTAGTTCCTAACACACCTTGATGTCACTACTGTAGTCTCCAGTTCCTAACTCACACATTGATGTCACTACTGTAGTCTCTAGTTCCTAACTCACACCTTGATGTCACTACTGTAGTCTCTAGTTCCTAACACACACCTTGATGTCACTACTGTAGTCTCTAGTTCCTAACACACACCTTGATGGCATTACTGTAGTCTTTAGTTCCTAACACACCTTGATGTCACTACTGTAGTCTCTAGTTCCTAACGCACACCTTGATGTCACTACTGTAGTCTCTAGTTCCTAACTCACACCTTGATGTCACTACTGTAGTCTCTAGTTCCTAACTCACACATTGATGTCACTACTGTAGTCTCTAGTTCCTAACACACCTTGATGTCACTACTGTAGTCTCTAGTTCCTAACACACACCTTGATGTCACTACTGTAGTCTCTAGTTCCTAACACACAGCTTGATGTCACTACTGTAGTCTCTAGTTCCTAACTCACCTTGATGTCACTACTGTAGTCTCTAGTTCCTAACTCACCTTGATGTCACTACTGTAGTCTCTAGTTCCTAACACACCTTGATGTCACTACTGTAGTCTCTAGTTCCTAACTCACACATTGATGTCACTACTGTAGTCTCTAGTTCCTAACACACCTTGATGTCACTACTGTAGTCTCTAGTTCCTAACACACACCTTGATGTCACTACTGTAGTCTCTAGTTCCTAACTCACACCTTGATGTCACTACTGTAGTCTCTAGTTCCTAACACACACCTTGATGTCATTACTGTAGTCTCTAGTTCCTAACACACACCTTGATGTCATTACTGTAGTCTCTAGTTCATAACACACACCTTGATGTCACTACTGTAGTCTCCAGTTCCTAACACACCTTGATGTCACTACTGTAGTCTCTAGTTCCTAACTCACACCTTGATGTCACTACTGTAGTCTCCAGTTCCTAACACACACATTGATGTCACTACTGTAGTCTCTAGTTCCTAACACACCTTGATGTCACTACTGTAGTCTCTAGTTCCTAACACACCTTGATGTCACTACTGTAGTCTCTAGTTCCTAACTCACACCTTGATGTCACTACTGTAGTCTCTAGTTCCTAACACACACATTGATGTCACTACTGTAGTCTCCAGTTCATAACACACATTGATGTCATTACTGTAGTCTCTAGTTCATAACACACACCTTGATGTCACTACTGTAGTCTCTAGTTCCTAACGCACACCTTGATGTCACTACTGTAGTCTCCAGTTCATAACACACACATTGATGTCATTACTGTAGTCTCTAGTTCATAACACACACCTTGATGTCACTACTGTAGTCTCTAGTTCCTAACGCACACCTTGATGTCACTACTGTAGTCTCTAGTTCCTAACACACATTGATGTCATTACTGTAGTCTCTAGTTCATAACACACACATTGATGTCACTACTGTAGTCTCCAGTTCATAACACACACCTTGATGTCACTACTGTAGTCTCTAGTTCCTAACTCACACCTTGATGTCACTACTGTAGTCTCTAGTTCCTAACTCACCTTGATGTCACTACTGTAGTCTCTAGTTCCTAACTCACACCTTGATGTCACTACTGTAGTCTCTAGTTCCTAACTCACACATTGATGTCACTACTGTAGTCTCTAGTTCCTAACACACCTTGATGTCACTACTGTAGTCTCTAGTTCCTAACACACACCTTGATGTCACTACTGTAGTCTCTAGTTCCTAACACACACCTTGATGTCACTACTGTAGTCTCTAGTTCATAACACACACCTTGATGTCACTACTGTAGTCTCCAGTTCCTAACACACACCTTGATGTCACTACTGTAGTCTCTAGTTCCTAACACACACCTTGATGTCACTACTGTAGTCTCTAGTTCATAACACACACCTTGATGTCACTACTGTAGTCTCCAGTTCCTAACACACACCTTGATGTCACTACTGTAGTCTCTAGTTCATAACACACACCTTGATGTCACTACTGTAGTCTCCAGTTCCTAACTCACACATTGATGTCACTACTGTAGTCTCTAGTTCCTAACTCACACCTTGATGTCACTGTACTGTAGTCTCCAGTTCCTAACTCACACATTGATGTCACTACTGTAGTCTCTAGTTCCTAACACACACCTTGATGTCACTACTGTAGTCTCCAGTTCCTAACACACACCTTGATGTCACTACTGTAGTCTCTAGTTCATAACACACACCTTGATGTCACCACTGTAGTCTCTAGTTCCTAACACACCTTGATGTCACTACTGTAGTCTCCAGTTCCTAACTCACACATTGATGTCACTACTGTAGTCTCTAGTTCCTAACACACACCTTGATGTCATTACTGTAGTCTCTAGTTCCTAACACACACCTTGATGTCAGTACTGTAGTCTCTAGTTCCTAACTCACACATTGATGTCACTACTGTAGTCTCCAGTTCCTAACACACACCTTGATGTCACTACTGTAGTCTCTAGTTCCTAACACACCTTGATGTCACTACTGTAGTCTCTAGTTCCTAACTCACACCTTGATGTCACTACTGTAGTCTCTAGTTCCTAACACACACATTGATGTCACTACTGTAGTCTCCAGTTCATAACACACATTGATGTCATTACTGTAGTCTCTAGTTCATAACACACACCTTGATGTCACTACTGTAGTCTCTAGTTCCTAACGCACACCTTGATGTCACTACTGTAGTCTCCAGTTCATAACACACACCTTGATGTCACTACTGTAGTCTCTAGTTCCTAACGCACACCTTGATGTCATTACTGTAGTCTCTAGTTCCTAACACACATTGATGTCATTACTGTAGTCTCTAGTTCATAACACACACATTGATGTCAATACTGTAGTCTCCAGTTCATAACACACACCTTGATGTCACTACTGTAGTCTCTAGTTCCTAACTCACACCTTGATGTCACTACTGTAGTCTCTAGTTCCTAACTCACCTTGATGTCACTACTGTAGTCTCTAGTTCCTAACTCACACATTGATGTCACTACTGTAGTCTCTAGTTCCTAACACACATTGATGTCACTACTGTAGTCTCTAGTTCCTAACTCACACCTTGATGTCACTACTGTAGTCTCTAGTTCCTAACACACACCTTGATGTCACTACTGTAGTCTCTAGTTCCTAACACACACCTTGATGTCACTACTGTAGTCTCTAGTTCCTAACACACACATTGATGTCACTACTGTAGTCTCTAGTTCCTAACACACACCTTGATGTCACTACTGTAGTCTCTAGTTCCTAACGCACACCTTGATGTCATTACTGTAGTCTCTAGTTCATAACACACACCTTGATGTCATTACTGTAGTCTCTAGTTCATAACACACACCTTGATGTCACTACTGTAGTCTCTAGTTCCTAACACACACATTGATGTCACTACTGTAGTCTCTAGTTCCTAACACACACCTTGATGTCACTACTGTAGTCTCTAGTTCCTAACTCACACCTTGATGTCACTACTGTAGTCTCTAGTTCCTAACTCACCTTGATGTCACTACTGTAGTCTCTAGTTCCTAACACACCTTGATGTCACTACTGTAGTCTCTAGTTCCTAACTCACACCTTGATGTCACTACTGTAGTCTCTAGTTCCTAACTCACCTTGATGTCACTACTGTAGTCTCTAGTTCCTAACACACACCTTGATGTCACTACTGTAGTCTCTAGTTCCTAACACACCTTGATGTCATTACTGTAGTCTCTAGTTCCTAACACACACCTTGATGTCACTACTGTAGTCTCTAGTTCCTAACACACACCTTGATGTCACTACTGTAGTCTCTAGTTCCTAACACACACCTTGATGTCACTACTGTAGTCTCTAGTTCCTAACGCACACCTTGATGTCACTACTGTAGTCTCTAGTTCCTAACTCACACCTTGATGTCACTACTGTAGTCTCTAGTTCCTAACTCACACATTGATGTCACTACTGTAGTCTCTAGTTCCTAACACACCTTGATGTCACTACTGTAGTCTCTAGTTCCTAACACACACCTTGATGTCACTACTGTAGTCTCTAGTTCCTAACACACACCTTGATGTCACTACTGTAGTCTCTAGTTCATAACACACACCTTGATGTCACTACTGTAGTCTCCAGTTCCTAACACACACCTTGATGTCACTACTGTAGTCTCTAGTTCATAACACACACCTTGATGTCACTACTGTAGTCTCTAGTTCCTAACTCACCTTGATGTCACTACTGTAGTCTCTAGTTCCTAACACACACCTTGATGTCACTACTGTAGTCTCCAGTTCCTAACTCACACATTGATGTCACTACTGTAGTCTCTAGTTCCTAACTCACACCTTGATGTCACTACTGTAGTCTCCAGTTCCTAACTCACACATTGATGTCACTACTGTAGTCTCTAGTTCCTAACACACACCTTGATGTCACTACTGTAGTCTCCAGTTCCTAACACACACCTTGATGTCACTACTGTAGTCTCTAGTTCATAACACACACCTTGATGTCACCACTGTAGTCTCTAGTTCCTAACACACCTTGATGTCACTACTGTAGTCTCCAGTTCCTAACTCACACATTGATGTCACTACTGTAGTCTCTAGTTCCTAACTCACACCTTGATGTCACTACTGTAGTCTCTAGTTCCTAACACACACCTTGATGTCACTACTGTAGTCTCTAGTTCCTAACACACACCTTGATGTCACCACTGTAGTCTCTAGTTCCTAACACACCTTGATGTCACTACTGTAGTCTCTAGTTCCTAACACACCTTGATGTCACTACTGTAGTCTCCAGTTCCTAACTCACACATTGATGTCACTACTGTAGTCTCTAGTTCCTAACTCACACCTTGATGTCACTACTGTAGTCTCTAGTTCCTAACACACACCTTGATGTCACTACTGTAGTCTCTAGTTCCTAACACACACCTTGATGTCATTACTGTAGTCTTTAGTTCCTAACACACCTTGATGTCACTACTGTAGTCTCTAGTTCCTAACACACCTTGATGTCACTACTGTAGTCTCTAGTTCCTAACACACACCTTGATGTCACTACTGTAGTCTCTAGTTCCTAACTCACCTTGATGTCACTACTGTAGTCTCTAGTTCCTAACACACACCTTGATGTCACTACTGTAGTCTCCAGTTCCTAACTCACACATTGATGTCACTACTGTAGTCTCTAGTTCCTAACTCACACCTTGATGTCACTACTGTAGTCTCCAGTTCCTAACTCACACATTGATGTCACTACTGTAGTCTCTAGTTCCTAACACACACCTTGATGTCACTACTGTAGTCTCCAGTTCCTAACACACACCTTGATGTCACTACTGTAGTCTCTAGTTCCTAACTCACCTTGATGTCACTACTGTAGTCTCTAGTTCCTAACACACACCTTGATGTCACTACTGTAGTCTCCAGTTCCTAACACACACCTTGATGTCATTACTGTAGTCTTTAGTTCCTAACACACCTTGATGTCACTACTGTAGTCTCTAGTTCCTAACACACCTTGATGTCACTACTGTAGTCTCTAGTTCATAACACACACCTTGATGTCACTACTGTAGTCTCTAGTTCCTAACTCACCTTGATGTCACTACTGTAGTCTCTAGTTCCTAACACACACCTTGATGTCACTACTGTAGTCTCCAGTTCCTAACTCACACATTGATGTCACTACTGTAGTCTCTAGTTCCTAACTCACACCTTGATGTCACTACTGTAGTCTCCAGTTCCTAACTCACACATTGATGTCACTACTGTAGTCTCTAGTTCCTAACACACACCTTGATGTCACTACTGTAGTCTCCAGTTCCTAACACACACCTTGATGTCACTACTGTAGTCTCTAGTTCATAACACACACCTTGATGTCACCACTGTAGTCTCTAGTTCCTAACACACCTTGATGTCACTACTGTAGTCTCCAGTTCCTAACTCACACATTGATGTCACTACTGTAGTCTCTAGTTCCTAACTCACACCTTGATGTCACTACTGTAGTCTCTAGTTCATAACACACACCTTGATGTCACTACTGTAGTCTCTAGTTCCTAACACACACCTTGATGTCACTACTGTAGTCTCTAGTTCCTAACACACACCTTGATGTCACCACTGTAGTCTCTAGTTCCTAACACACCTTGATGTCACTACTGTAGTCTCTAGTTCCTAACACACCTTGATGTCACTACTGTAGTCTCCAGTTCCTAACTCACACATTGATGTCACTACTGTAGTCTCTAGTTCCTAACTCACACCTTGATGTCACTACTGTAGTCTCTAGTTCCTAACACACACCTTGATGTCACTACTGTAGTCTCTAGTTCCTAACACACACCTTGATGTCATTACTGTAGTCTTTAGTTCCTAACACACCTTGATGTCACTACTGTAGTCTCTAGTTCCTAACGCACACCTTGATGTCACTACTGTAGTCTCCAGTTCCTAACACACACCTTGATGTCACTACTGTAGTCTCTAGTTCATAACACACACCTTGATGTCACTACTGTAGTCTCTAGTTCCTAACTCACCTTGATGTCACTACTGTAGTCTCTAGTTCCTAACACACACCTTGATGTCACTACTGTAGTCTCCAGTTCCTAACTCACACATTGATGTCACTACTGTAGTCTCTAGTTCCTAACTCACACCTTGATGTCACTACTGTAGTCTCCAGTTCCTAACTCACACATTGATGTCACTACTGTAGTCTCTAGTTCCTAACACACACCTTGATGTCACTACTGTAGTCTCCAGTTCCTAACACACACCTTGATGTCACTACTGTAGTCTCTAGTTCATAACACACACCTTGATGTCACCACTGTAGTCTCTAGTTCCTAACACACCTTGATGTCACTACTGTAGTCTCCAGTTCCTAACTCACACATTGATGTCACTACTGTAGTCTCTAGTTCCTAACACACACCTTGATGTCATTACTGTAGTCTCTAGTTCCTAACACACACCTTGATGTCAGTACTGTAGTCTCTAGTTCCTAACTCACACATTGATGTCACTACTGTAGTCTCCAGTTCCTAACACACACCTTGATGTCACTACTGTAGTCTCTAGTTCCTAACACAC
Organism: Notolepis coatsorum; assembly: GCF_963971535.1. Taxonomy (NCBI): domain Eukaryota; kingdom Metazoa; phylum Chordata; class Actinopteri; order Aulopiformes; family Paralepididae; genus Notolepis; species Notolepis coatsorum. Next base: position 58,904,009 of record NC_140169.1, read on the forward strand.
CTTGATGTCACTACTGTAGTCTCTAGTTCCTAACTCACACCTTGATGTCACTACTGTAGTCTCTAGTTCCTAACACACACATTGATGTCACTACTGTAGTCTCCAGTTCATAACACACATTGATGTCATTACTGTAGTCTCTAGTTCATAACACACACCTTGATGTCACTACTGTAGTCTCTAGTTCCTAACGCACACCTTGATGTCACTACTGTAGTCTCCAGTTCATAACACACACATTGATGTCATTACTGTAGTCTCTAGTTCATAACACACACCTTGATGTCACTACTGTAGTCTCTAGTTCCTAACGCACACCTTGATGTCATTACTGTAGTCTCTAGTTCCTAACACACATTGATGTCATTACTGTAGTCTCTAGTTCATAACACACACATTGATGTCAATACTGTAGTCTCCAGTTCATAACACACACCTTGATGTCACTACTGTAGTCTCTAGTTCCTAACTCACACCTTGATGTCACTACTGTAGTCTCTAGTTCCTAACTCACCTTGATGTCACTACTGTAGTCTCTAGTTCCTAACTCACACATTGATGTCACTACTGTAGTCTCTAGTTCCTAACACACATTGATGTCACTACTGTAGTCTCTAGTTCCTAACTCACACCTTGATGTCACTACTGTAGTCTCTAGTTCCTAACACACACCTTGATGTCACTACTGTAGTCTCTAGTTCCTAACACACACCTTGATGTCACTACTGTAGTCTCTAGTTCCTAACACACACATTGATGTCACTACTGTAGTCTCTAGTTCCTAACACACACCTTGATGTCACTACTGTAGTCTCTAGTTCCTAACGCACACCTTGATGTCATTACTGTAGTCTCTAGTTCATAACACACACCTTGATGTCATTACTGTAGTCTCTAGTTCATAACACACACCTTGATGTCACTACTGTAGTCTCTAGTTCCTAACACACACATTGATGTCACTACTGTAGTCTCTAGTTCCTAACACACACCTTGATGTCACTACTGTAGTCTCTAGTTCCTAACTCACACCTTGATGTCACTACTGTAGTCTCTAGTTCCTAACTCACCTTGATGTCACTACTGTAGTCTCTAGTTCCTAACACACCTTGATGTCACTACTGTAGTCTCTAGTTCCTAACTCACACCTTGATGTCACTACTGTAGTCTCTAGTTCCTAACTCACCTTGATGTCACTACTGTAGTCTCTAGTTCCTAACACACACCTTGATGTCACTACTGTAGTCTCTAGTTCCTAACACACCTTGATGTCATTACTGTAGTCTCTAGTTCCTAACACACACCTTGATGTCACTACTGTAGTCTCTAGTTCCTAACACACACCTTGATGTCACTACTGTAGTCTCTAGTTCCTAACACACACCTTGATGTCACTACTGTAGTCTCTAGTTCCTAACGCACACCTTGATGTCACTACTGTAGTCTCTAGTTCCTAACTCACACCTTGATGTCACTACTGTAGTCTCTAGTTCCTAACTCACACATTGATGTCACTACTGTAGTCTCTAGTTCCTAACACACCTTGATGTCACTACTGTAGTCTCTAGTTCCTAACACACACCTTGATGTCACTACTGTAGTCTCTAGTTCCTAACACACACCTTGATGTCACTACTGTAGTCTCTAGTTCATAACACACACCTTGATGTCACTACTGTAGTCTCCAGTTCCTAACACACACCTTGATGTCACTACTGTAGTCTCTAGTTCATAACACACACCTTGATGTCACTACTGTAGTCTCTAGTTCCTAACTCACCTTGATGTCACTACTGTAGTCTCTAGTTCCTAACACACACCTTGATGTCACTACTGTAGTCTCCAGTTCCTAACTCACACATTGATGTCACTACTGTAGTCTCTAGTTCCTAACTCACACCTTGATGTCACTACTGTAGTCTCCAGTTCCTAACTCACACATTGATGTCACTACTGTAGTCTCTAGTTCCTAACACACACCTTGATGTCACTACTGTAGTCTCCAGTTCCTAACACACACCTTGATGTCACTACTGTAGTCTCTAGTTCATAACACACACCTTGATGTCACCACTGTAGTCTCTAGTTCCTAACACACCTTGATGTCACTACTGTAGTCTCCAGTTCCTAACTCACACATTGATGTCACTACTGTAGTCTCTAGTTCCTAACTCACACCTTGATGTCACTACTGTAGTCTCTAGTTCCTAACACACACCTTGATGTCACCACTGTAGTCTCTAGTTCCTAACACACCTTGATGTCACTACTGTAGTCTCTAGTTCCTAACACACCTTGATGTCACTACTGTAGTCTCCAGTTCCTAACTCACACATTGATGTCACTACTGTAGTCTCTAGTTCCTAACTCACACCTTGATGTCACTACTGTAGTCTCTAGTTCCTAACACACACCTTGATGTCACTACTGTAGTCTCTAGTTCCTAACACACACCTTGATGTCATTACTGTAGTCTTTAGTTCCTAACACACCTTGATGTCACTACTGTAGTCTCTAGTTCCTAACACACCTTGATGTCACTACTGTAGTCTCTAGTTCCTAACACACACCTTGATGTCACTACTGTAGTCTCTAGTTCCTAACTCACCTTGATGTCACTACTGTAGTCTCTAGTTCCTAACACACACCTTGATGTCACTACTGTAGTCTCCAGTTCCTAACTCACACATTGATGTCACTACTGTAGTCTCTAGTTCCTAACTCACACCTTGATGTCACTACTGTAGTCTCCAGTTCCTAACTCACACATTGATGTCACTACTGTAGTCTCTAGTTCCTAACACACACCTTGATGTCACTACTGTAGTCTCCAGTTCCTAACACACACCTTGATGTCACTACTGTAGTCTCTAGTTCCTAACTCACCTTGATGTCACTACTGTAGTCTCTAGTTCCTAACACACACCTTGATGTCACTACTGTAGTCTCCAGTTCCTAACACACACCTTGATGTCATTACTGTAGTCTTTAGTTCCTAACACACCTTGATGTCACTACTGTAGTCTCTAGTTCCTAACACACCTTGATGTCACTACTGTAGTCTCTAGTTCATAACACACACCTTGATGTCACTACTGTAGTCTCTAGTTCCTAACTCACCTTGCTGTCACTACTGTAGTCTCTAGTTCCTAACACACACCTTGATGTCACTACTGTAGTCTCCAGTTCCTAACTCACACATTGATGTCACTACTGTAGTCTCTAGTTCCTAACTCACACCTTGATGTCACTACTGTAGTCTCCAGTTCCTAACTCACACATTGATGTCACTACTGTAGTCTCTAGTTCCTAACACACACCTTGATGTCACTACTGTAGTCTCCAGTTCCTAACACACACCTTGATGTCACTACTGTAGTCTCTAGTTCATAACACACACCTTGATGTCACCACTGTAGTCTCTAGTTCCTAACACACCTTGATGTCACTACTGTAGTCTCCAGTTCCTAACTCACACATTGATGTCACTACTGTAGTCTCTAGTTCCTAACTCACACCTTGATGTCACTACTGTAGTCTCTAGTTCCTAACACACACCTTGATGTCACTACTGTAGTCTCTAGTTCCTAACACACACCTTGATGTCACCACTGTAGTCTCTAGTTCCTAACACACCTCGATGTCACTACTGTAGTCTCTAGTTCCTAACACACCTTGATGTCACTACTGTAGTCTCCAGTTCCTAACTCACACATTGATGTCACTACTGTAGTCTCTAGTTCCTAACTCACACCTTGATATCACTACTGTAGTCTCTAGTTCCTAACACACACCTTGATGTCACTACTGTAGTCTCTAGTTCCTAACACACACCTTGATGTCATTACTGTAGTCTTTAGTTCCTAACACACCTTGATGTCACTACTGTAGTCTCTAGTTCCTAACGCACACCTTGATGTCACTACTGTAGTCTCTAGTTCCTAACTCACACCTTGATGTCACTACTGTAGTCTCTAGTTCCTAACTCACACATTGATGTCACTACTGTAGTCTCTAGTTCCTAACACACCTTGATGTCACTACTGTAGTCTCTAGTTCCTAACACACACCTTGATGTCACTACTGTAGTCTCTAGTTCCTAACACACAGCTTGATGTCACTACTGTAGTCTCTAGTTCCTAACTCACCTTGATGTCACTACTGTAGTCTCTAGTTCCTAACTCACCTTGATGTCACTACTGTAGTCTCTAGTTCCTAACACACCTTGATGTCACTACTGTAGTCTCTAGTTCCTAACTCACACATTGATGTCACTACTGTAGTCTCTAGTTCCTAACACACCTTGATGTCACTACTGTAGTCTCTAGTTCCTAACACACACCTTGATGTCACTACTGTAGTCTCTAGTTCCTAACTCACACCTTGATGTCACTACTGTAGTCTCTAGTTCCTAACACACACCTTGATGTCATTACTGTAGTCTCTAGTTCCTAACACACACCTTGATGTCATTACTGTAGTCTCTAGTTCATAACACACACCTTGATGTCACTACTGTAGTCTCCAGTTCCTAACACACCTTGATGTCACTACTGTAGTCTCTAGTTCCTAACTCACACCTTGATGTCACTACTGTAGTCTCCAGTTCCTAACACACACATTGATGTCACTACTGTAGTCTCTAGTTCCTAACACACCTTGATGTCACTACTGTAGTCTCTAGTTCCTAACACACCTTGATGTCACTACTGTAGTCTCTAGTTCCTAACTCACATCTTGATGTCACTACTGTAGTCTCTAGTTCCTAACACACACATTGATGTCACTACTGTAGTCTCCAGTTCATAACACACATTGATGTCATTACTGTAGTCTCTAGTTCATAACACACACCTTGATGTCACTACTGTAGTCTCTAGTTCCTAACGCACACCTTGATGTCACTACTGTAGTCTCCAGTTCATAACACACACATTGATGTCATTACTGTAGTCTCTAGTTCATAACACACACCTTGATGTCACTACTGTAGTCTCTAGTTCCTAACGCACACCTTGATGTCACTACTGTAGTCTCTAGTTCCTAACACACATTGATGTCATTACTGTAGTCTCTAGTTCATAACACACACATTGATGTCACTACTGTAGTCTCCAGTTCATAACACACACCTTGATGTCACTACTGTAGTCTCTAGTTCCTAACTCACACCTTGATGTCACTACTGTAGTCTCTAGTTCCTAACTCACCTTGATGTCACTACTGTAGTCTCTAGTTCCTAACTCACACCTTGATGTCACTACTGTAGTCTCTAGTTCCTAACACACACATTGATGTCACTACTGTAGTCTCCAGTTCATAACACACATTGATGTCATTACTGTAGTCTCTAGTTCATAACACACACCTTGATGTCACTACTGTAGTCTCTAGTTCCTAACGCACACCTTGATGTCACTACTGTAGTCTCCAGTTCATAACACACACATTGATGTCATTACTGTAGTCTCTAGTTCATAACACACACCTTGATGTCACTACTGTAGTCTCTAGTTCCTAACGCACACCTTGATGTCATTACTGTAGTCTCTAGTTCCTAACACACATTGATGTCATTACTGTAGTCTCTAGTTCATAACACACACATTGATGTCAATACTGTAGTCTCCAGTTCATAACACACACCTTGATGTCACTACTGTAGTCTCTAGTTCCTAACTCACACCTTGATGTCACTACTGTAGTCTCTAGTTCCTAACTCACCTTGATGTCACTACTGTAGTCTCTAGTTCCTAACTCACACATTGATGTCACTACTGTAGTCTCTAGTTCCTAACACACATTGATGTCACTACTGTAGTCTCTAGTTCCTAACTCACACCTTGATGTCACTACTGTAGTCTCTAGTTCCTAACACACACCTTGATGTCACTACTGTAGTCTCTAGTTCCTAACACACACCTTGATGTCACTACTGTAGTCTCTAGTTCCTAACACACACATTGATGTCACTACTGTAGTCTCTAGTTCCTAACACACACCTTGATGTCACTACTGTAGTCTCTAGTTCCTAACGCACACCTTGATGTCATTACTGTAGTCTCTAGTTCATAACACACACCTTGATGTCATTACTGTAGTCTCTAGTTCATAACACACACCTTGATGTCACTACTGTAGTCTCTAGTTCCTAACACACACATTGATGTCACTACTGTAGTCTCTAGTTCCTAACACACACCTTGATGTCACTACTGTAGTCTCTAGTTCCTAACTCACACCTTGATGTCACTACTGTAGTCTCTAGTTCCTAACTCACCTTGATGTCACTACTGTAGTCTCTAGTTCCTAACACACCTTGATGTCACTACTGTAGTCTCTAGTTCCTAACTCACACCTTGATGTCACTACTGTAGTCTCTAGTTCCTAACTCACCTTGATGTCACTACTGTAGTCTCTAGTTCCTAACACACACCTTGATGTCACTACTGTAGTCTCTAGTTCCTAACACACCTTGATGTCATTACTGTAGTCTCTAGTTCCTAACACACACCTTGATGTCACTACTGTAGTCTCTAGTTCCTAACACACACCTTGATGTCACTACTGTAGTCTCTAGTTCCTAACACACACCTTGATGTCACTACTGTAGTCTCTAGTTCCTAACGCACACCTTGATGTCACTACTGTAGTCTCTAGTTCCTAACTCACACCTTGATGTCACTACTGTAGTCTCTAGTTCCTAACTCACACATTGATGTCACTACTGTAGTCTCTAGTTCCTAACACACCTTGATGTCACTACTGTAGTCTCTAGTTCCTAACACACACCTTGATGTCACTACTGTAGTCTCTAGTTCCTAACACACACCTTGATGTCACTACTGTAGTCTCTAGTTCATAACACACACCTTGATGTCACTACTGTAGTCTCCAGTTCCTAACACACACCTTGATGTCACTACTGTAGTCTCTAGTTCATAACACACACCTTGATGTCACTACTGTAGTCTCTAGTTCCTAACTCACCTTGATGTCACTACTGTAGTCTCTAGTTCCTAACACACACCTTGATGTCACTACTGTAGTCTCCAGTTCCTAACTCACACATTGATGTCACTACTGTAGTCTCTAGTTCCTAACTCACACCTTGATGTCACTACTGTAGTCTCCAGTTCCTAACTCACACATTGATGTCACTACTGTAGTCTCTAGTTCCTAACACACACCTTGATGTCACTACTGTAGTCTCCAGTTCCTAACACACACCTTGATGTCACTACTGTAGTCTCTAGTTCATAACACACACCTTGATGTCACCACTGTAGTCTCTAGTTCCTAACACACCTTGATGTCACTACTGTAGTCTCCAGTTCCTAACTCACACATTGATGTCACTACTGTAGTCTCTAGTTCCTAACTCACACCTTGATGTCACTACTGTAGTCTCTAGTTCCTAACACACACCTTGATGTCACCACTGTAGTCTCTAGTTCCTAACACACCTTGATGTCACTACTGTAGTCTCTAGTTCCTAACACACCTTGATGTCACTACTGTAGTCTCCAGTTCCTAACTCACACATTGATGTCACTACTGTAGTCTCTAGTTCCTAACTCACACCTTGATGTCACTACTGTAGTCTCTAGTTCCTAACACACACCTTGATGTCACTACTGTAGTCTCTAGTTCCTAACACACACCTTGATGTCATTACTGTAGTCTTTAGTTCCTAACACACCTTGATGTCACTACTGTAGTCTCTAGTTCCTAACACACCTTGATGTCACTACTGTAGTCTCTAGTTCCTAACACACACCTTGATGTCACTACTGTAGTCTCTAGTTCCTAACTCACCTTGATGTCACTACTGTAGTCTCTAGTTCCTAACACACACCTTGATGTCACTACTGTAGTCTCCAGTTCCTAACTCACACATTGATGTCACTACTGTAGTCTCTAGTTCCTAACTCACACCTTGATGTCACTACTGTAGTCTCCAGTTCCTAACTCACACATTGATGTCACTACTGTAGTCTCTAGTTCCTAACACACACCTTGATGTCACTACTGTAGTCTCCAGTTCCTAACACACACCTTGATGTCACTACTGTAGTCTCTAGTTCCTAACTCACCTTGATGTCACTACTGTAGTCTCTAGTTCCTAACACACACCTTGATGTCACTACTGTAGTCTCCAGTTCCTAACACACACCTTGATGTCATTACTGTAGTCTTTAGTTCCTAACACACCTTGATGTCACTACTGTAGTCTCTAGTTCCTAACACACCTTGATGTCACTACTGTAGTCTCTAGTTCATAACACACACCTTGATGTCACTACTGTAGTCTCTAGTTCCTAACTCACCTTGCTGTCACTACTGTAGTCTCTAGTTCCTAACACACACCTTGATGTCACTACTGTAGTCTCCAGTTCCTAACTCACACATTGATGTCACTACTGTAGTCTCTAGTTCCTAACTCACACCTTGATGTCACTACTGTAGTCTCCAGTTCCTAACTCACACATTGATGTCACTACTGTAGTCTCTAGTTCCTAACACACACCTTGATGTCACTACTGTAGTCTCCAGTTCCTAACACACACCTTGATGTCACTACTGTAGTCTCTAGTTCATAACACACACCTTGATGTCACCACTGTAGTCTCTAGTTCCTAACACACCTTGATGTCACTACTGTAGTCTCCAGTTCCTAACTCACACATTGATGTCACTACTGTAGTCTCTAGTTCCTAACTCACACCTTGATGTCACTACTGTAGTCTCTAGTTCCTAACACACACCTTGATGTCACTACTGTAGTCTCTAGTTCCTAACACACACCTTGATGTCACCACTGTAGTCTCTAGTTCCTAACACACCTCGATGTCACTACTGTAGTCTCTAGTTCCTAACACACCTTGATGTCACTACTGTAGTCTCCAGTTCCTAACTCACACATTGATGTCACTACTGTAGTCTCTAGTTCCTAACTCACACCTTGATATCACTACTGTAGTCTCTAGTTCCTAACACACACCTTGATGTCACTACTGTAGTCTCTAGTTCCTAACACACACCTTGATGTCATTACTGTAGTCTTTAGTTCCTAACACACCTTGATGTCACTACTGTAGTCTCTAGTTCCTAACGCACACCTTGATGTCACTACTGTAGTCTCTAGTTCCTAACTCACACCTTGATGTCACTACTGTAGTCTCTAGTTCCTAACTCACACATTGATGTCACTACTGTAGTCTCTAGTTCCTAACACACCTTGATGTCACTACTGTAGTCTCTAGTTCCTAACACACACCTTGATGTCACTACTGTAGTCTCTAGTTCCTAACACACAGCTTGATGTCACTACTGTAGTCTCTAGTTCCTAACTCACCTTGATGTCACTACTGTAGTCTCTAGTTCCTAACTCACCTTGATGTCACTACTGTAGTCTCTAGTTCCTAACACACCTTGATGTCACTACTGTAGTCTCTAGTTCCTAACTCACACATTGATGTCACTACTGTAGTCTCTAGTTCCTAACACACCTTGATGTCACTACTGTAGTCTCTAGTTCCTAACACACACCTTGATGTCACTACTGTAGTCTCTAGTTCCTAACTCACACCTTGATGTCACTACTGTAGTCTCTAGTTCCTAACACACACCTTGATGTCATTACTGTAGTCTCTAGTTCCTAACACACACCTTGATGTCATTACTGTAGTCTCTAGTTCATAACACACACCTTGATGTCACTACTGTAGTCTCCAGTTCCTAACACACCTTGATGTCACTACTGTAGTCTCTAGTTCCTAACTCACACCTTGATGTCACTACTGTAGTCTCCAGTTCCTAACACACACATTGATGTCACTACTGTAGTCTCTAGTTCCTAACACACCTTGATGTCACTACTGTAGTCTCTAGTTCCTAACACACCTTGATGTCACTACTGTAGTCTCTAGTTCCTAACTCACATCTTGATGTCACTACTGTAGTCTCTAGTTCCTAACACACACATTGATGTCACTACTGTAGTCTCCAGTTCATAACACACATTGATGTCATTACTGTAGTCTCTAGTTCATAACACACACCTTGATGTCACTACTGTAGTCTCTAGTTCCTAACGCACACCTTGATGTCACTACTGTAGTCTCCAGTTCATAACACACACATTGATGTCATTACTGTAGTCTCTAGTTCATAACACACACCTTGATGTCACTACTGTAGTCTCTAGTTCCTAACGCACACCTTGATGTCACTACTGTAGTCTCTAGTTCCTAACACACATTGATGTCATTACTGTAGTCTCTAGTTCATAACACACACATTGATGTCACTACTGTAGTCTCCAGTTCATAACACACACCTTGATGTCACTACTGTAGTCTCTAGTTCCTAACTCACACCTTGATGTCACTACTGTAGTCTCTAGTTCCTAACTCACCTTGATGTCACTACTGTAGTCTCTAGTTCCTAACTCACACATTGATGTCACTACTGTAGTCTCTAGTTCCTAACACACATTGATGTCACTACTGTAGTCTCTAGTTCCTAACTCACACCTTGATGTCACTACTGTAGTCTCTAGTTCCTAACACACACCTTGATGTCACTACTGTAGTCTCTAGTTCCTAACACACACCTTGATGTCACTACTGTAGTCTCCAGTTCCTAACACACACCTTGATGTCACTACTGTAGTCTCTAGTTCCTAACACACACCTTGATGTCACTACTGTAGTCTCTAGTTCCTAACACACACCTTGATGTCATTACTGTAGTCTCTAGTTCCTAACACACACCTTGATGTCATTACTGTAGTCTCTAGTTCCTAACACACACCTTGATGTCACTACTGTAGTCTCTAGTTCCTAACACACACATTGATGTCACTACTGTAGTCTCTAGTTCCTAACACACACCTTGATGTCACTACTGTAGTCTCTAGTTCCTAACGCACACCTTGATGTCATTACTGTAGTCTCTAGTTCATAACACACACCTTGATGTCATTACTGTAGTCTCTAGTTTATAACACACACCTTGATGTCACTACTGTAGTCTCAAATTCGTAACACACACATTGATGTCACTACTGTAGTCTCTAGTTCCTAACACACACCTTGATGTCACTACTGTAGTCTCTAGTTCCTAACTCACACCTTGATGTCACTACTGTAGTCTCTAGTTCCTAACTCACCTTGATGTCACTACTGTAGTCTCTAGTTCCTAACACACACCTTGATGTCACTACTGTAGTCTCTAGTTCCTAACTCACACCTTGATGTCACTACTGTAGTCTCTAGTTCCTAACTCACCTTGATGTCACTACTGTAGTCTCTAGTTCCTAACACACACCTTGATGTCACTACTGTAGTCTCTAGTTCCTAACACACCTTGATGTCATTACTGTAGTCTCTAGTTCCTAACACACCTTGATGTCACTACTGTAGTCTCTAGTTCCTAACACACCTTGATGTCACTACTGTAGTCTCTAGTTCCTAACTCACACCTTGATGTCACTACTGTAGTCTCCAGTTCCTAACACACACCTTGATGTCACTACTGTAGTCTCTAGTTCCTAACTCACACCTTGATGTCACTACTGTAGTCTCTAGTTCCTAACACACCTTGATGTCATTACTGTAGTCTCTAGTTCATAACACACACCTTGATGTCATTACTGTAGTCTCTAGTTCATAACACACACCTTGATGTCATTACTGTAGTCTCTAGTTCCTAACACACCTTGATGTCACTACTGTAGTCTCTAGTTCATAACACGCACCTTGATGTCACTACTGTAGTCTCTAGTTCCTAACGCACACCTTGATGTCACTACTGTAGTCTCTTGTTCCTAACACACACCTTGATGTCACTACTGTAGTCTCTAGTTCCTAACACACACCTTGATGTCACTACTGTAGTCTCTAGTTCCTAACACACACCTTGATGTCACTACTGTAGTCTCTAGTTCCTAACTCACACATTGATGTCACTACTGTAGTCTCTAGTTCCTAACACACCTTGATGTCACTACTGTAGTCTCTAGTTCCTAACACACACCTTGATGTCACTACTGTAGTCTCTAGTTCCTAACACACACCTTGATGTCACTACTGTAGTCTCTAGTTCCTAACACACACCTTGATGTCACTACTGTAGTCTCTAGTTCCTAACACACACCTTGATGTCACTACTGTAGTCTCTAGTTCCTAACACACACCTTGATGTCACTACTGTAGTCTCTAGTTCATAACACACACCTTGATGTCATTACTGTAGTCTCTAGTTCCTAACACACACCTTTTTGATTTGATTTGAAGTCTTTATTTCGAACATGCAATGAATACAACAAACAATAACAAAAAAGAAAAACAACTCAATCTGCATGTTCGAAAAGGAGTAGGAAGAAGTATACACTTATTTAATCCTACCCCTTTTCCACTACTCAAATGAGTGTACTATTTTAAACATAAAAAAGAAAAGAAAAGAAGAAAAAAAAAATACATATATATATATATGCAAAACAAAAAACAAAAACTATATATGTATAAAATAAAATAAAATAGAAACAAAATAAAAATGTAAACACCTGTGAATATCAAGTCCCTTCTTCATCCCTGTACCCTGTGAACATAATTTCCTTATACATCAGTTTGAATTGTCTCATGTTTGGACATTGCTTTAACACCACATTGACACCTTGATGTCACTACTGTAGTCTCTAGTTCCTAACACACACCTTGATGTCACTACTGTAGTCTCTAGTTCCTAACACACACCTTGATGTCACTACTGTAGTCTCCAGTTCCTAACACACCTTGATGTCACTACTGTAGTCTCTAGTTCCTAACACACCTTGATGTCACTACTGTAGTCTCTAGTTCCTAACTCACACCTTGATGTCACTACTGTAGTCTCTAGTTCCTAACTCACACCTTGATGTCACTACTGTAGTCTCTAGTTCCTAACACACACCTTGATGTCACTACTGTAGTCTCCAGTTCCTAACTCACACATTGATGTCACTACTGTAGTCTCTAGTTCCTAACTCACACATTGATGTCACTACTGTAGTCTCTAGTTCCTAACGCACACCTTGATGTCACTACTGTAGTCTCTAGTTCCTAACACACCTTGATGTCACTACTGTAGTCTCTAGTTCCTAACACACACATTGATGTCACTACTGTAGTCTCTAGTTCCTAACACACACCTTGATGTCACTACTGTAGTCTCTAGTTCCTAACGCACACCTTGATGTCATTACTGTAGTCTCTAGTTCATAACACACACCTTGATGTCATTACTGTAGTCTCTAGTTCATAACACACACCTTGATGTCACTACTGTAGTCTCTAGTTCCTAACACACACATTGATGTCACTACTGTAGTCTCTAGTTCCTAACACACACCTTGATGTCACTACTGTAGTCTCTAGTTCCTAACTCACCTTGATGTCACTACTGTAGTCTCTAGTTCCTAACACACACCTTGATGTCACTACTGTAGTCTCTAGTTCCTAACTCACACCTTGATGTCACTACTGTAGTCTCTAGTTCCTAACTCACACCTTGATGTCACTACTGTAGTCTCTAGTTCCTAACACACATTGATGTCACTACTGTAGTCTCTAGTTCCTAACGCACACATTGATGTCACTACTGTAGTCTCTAGTTCCTAACGCACACCTTGATGTCACTACTGTAGTCTCTAGTTCATAACACACACCTTGATGTCACTACTGTAGTCTCTAGTTCCTAACTCACCTTGATGTCACTACTGTAGTCTCTAGTTCCTAACACACACCTTGATGTCACTACTGTAGTCTCCAGTTCCTAACTCACACATTGATGTCACTACTGTAGTCTCTAGTTCCTAACACACACATTGATGTCACTACTGTAGTCTCCAGTTCCTAACTCACACATTGATGTCACTACTGTAGTCTCTAGTTCCTAACACACACCTTGATGTCACTACTGTAGTCTCCAGTTCCTAACACACACCTTGATGTCACTACTGTAGTCTCTAGTTCATAACACACACCTTGATGTCACCACTGTAGTCTCTAGTTCCTAACACACCTTGATGTCACTACTGTAGTCTCCAGTTCCTAACTCACACATTGATGTCACTACTGTAGTCTCTAGTTCCTAACTCACACCTTGATGTCACTACTGTAGTCTCTAGTTCCTAACACACACCTTGATGTCACTACTGTAGTCTCTAGTTCCTAACACACACCTTGATGTCACCACTGTAGTCTCTAGTTCCTAACACACCTTGATGTCACTACTGTAGTCTCTAGTTCCTAACACACCTTGATGTCACTACTGTAGTCTCCAGTTCCTAACTCACACATTGATGTCACTACTGTAGTCTCTAGTTCCTAACTCACACCTTGATGTCACTACTGTAGTCTCTAGTTCCTAACACACACCTTGATGTCACTACTGTAGTCTCTAGTTCCTAACACACACCTTGATGTCATTACTGTAGTCTTTAGTTCCTAACACACCTTGATGTCACTACTGTAGTCTCTAGTTCCTAACGCACACCTTGATGTCACTACTGTAGTCTCTAGTTCCTAACTCACACCTTGATGTCACTACTGTAGTCTCTAGTTCCTAACTCACACATTGATGTCACTACTGTAGTCTCTAGTTCCTAACACACCTTGATGTCACTACTGTAGTCTCTAGTTCCTAACACACACCTTGATGTCACTACTGTAGTCTCTAGTTCCTAACACACAGCTTGATGTCACTACTGTAGTCTCTAGTTCCTAACTCACCTTGATGTCACTACTGTAGTCTCTAGTTCCTAACTCACCTTGATGTCACTACTGTAGTCTCTAGTTCCTAACACACCTTGATGTCACTACTGTAGTCTCTAGTTCCTAACTCACACATTGATGTCACTACTGTAGTCTCTAGTTCCTAACACACCTTGATGTCACTACTGTAGTCTCTAGTTCCTAACACACACCTTGATGTCACTACTGTAGTCTCTAGTTCCTAACTCACACCTTGATGTCACTACTGTAGTCTCTAGTTCCTAACACACACCTTGATGTCATTACTGTAGTCTCTAGTTCCTAACACACACCTTGATGTCATTACTGTAGTCTCTAGTTCATAACACACACCTTGATGTCACTACTGTAGTCTCCAGTTCCTAACACACCTTGATGTCACTACTGTAGTCTCTAGTTCCTAACTCACACCTTGATGTCACTACTGTAGTCTCCAGTTCCTAACACACACATTGATGTCACTACTGTAGTCTCTAGTTCCTAACACACCTTGATGTCACTACTGTAGTCTCTAGTTCCTAACACACCTTGATGTCACTACTGTAGTCTCTAGTTCCTAACTCACACCTTGATGTCACTACTGTAGTCTCTAGTTCCTAACACACACATTGATGTCACTACTGTAGTCTCCAGTTCATAACACACATTGATGTCATTACTGTAGTCTCTAGTTCATAACACACACCTTGATGTCACTACTGTAGTCTCTAGTTCCTAACGCACACCTTGATGTCACTACTGTAGTCTCCAGTTCATAACACACACATTGATGTCATTACTGTAGTCTCTAGTTCATAACACACACCTTGATGTCACTACTGTAGTCTCTAGTTCCTAACGCACACCTTGATGTCACTACTGTAGTCTCTAGTTCCTAACACACATTGATGTCATTACTGTAGTCTCTAGTTCATAACACACACATTGATGTCACTACTGTAGTCTCCAGTTCATAACACACACCTTGATGTCACTACTGTAGTCTCTAGTTCCTAACTCACACCTTGATGTCACTACTGTAGTCTCTAGTTCCTAACTCACCTTGATGTCACTACTGTAGTCTCTAGTTCCTAACTCACACATTGATGTCACTACTGTAGTCTCTAGTTCCTAACACACATTGATGTCACTACTGTAGTCTCTAGTTCCTAACTCACACCTTGATGTCACTACTGTAGTCTCTAGTTCCTAACACACACCTTGATGTCACTACTGTAGTCTCTAGTTCCTAACACACACCTTGATGTCACTACTGTAGTCTCCAGTTCCTAACACACACCTTGATGTCACTACTGTAGTCTCTAGTTCCTAACACACACCTTGATGTCACTACTGTAGTCTCTAGTTCCTAACACACACCTTGATGTCATTACTGTAGTCTCTAGTTCCTAACACACACCTTGATGTCATTACTGTAGTCTCTAGTTCCTAACACACACCTTGATGTCACTACTGTAGTCTCTAGTTCCTAACACACACATTGATGTCACTACTGTAGTCTCTAGTTCCTAACACACACCTTGATGTCACTACTGTAGTCTCTAGTTCCTAACGCACACCTTGATGTCATTACTGTAGTCTCTAGTTCATAACACACACCTTGATGTCATTACTGTAGTCTCTAGTTTATAACACACACCTTGATGTCACTACTGTAGTCTCTAGTTCCTAACACACACATTGATGTCACTACTGTAGTCTCTAGTTCCTAACACACACCTTGATGTCACTACTGTAGTCTCTAGTTCCTAACTCACACCTTGATGTCACTACTGTAGTCTCTAGTTCCTAACTCACCTTGATGTCACTACTGTAGTCTCTAGTTCCTAACACACACCTTGATGTCACTACTGTAGTCTCTAGTTCCTAACTCACACCTTGATGTCACTACTGTAGTCTCTAGTTCCTAACTCACCTTGATGTCACTACTGTAGTCTCTAGTTCCTAACACACACCTTGATGTCACTACTGTAGTCTCTAGTTCCTAACACACCTTGATGTCATTACTGTAGTCTCTAGTTCCTAACACACCTTGATGTCACTACTGTAGTCTCTAGTTCCTAACACACCTTGATGTCACTACTGTAGTCTCTAGTTCCTAACTCACACCTTGATGTCACTACTGTAGTCTCCAGTTCCTAACACACACCTTGATGTCACTACTGTAGTCTCTAGTTCCTAACTCACACCTTGATGTCACTACTGTAGTCTCTAGTTCCTAACACACCTTGATGTCATTACTGTAGTCTCTAGTTCATAACACACACCTTGATGTCATTACTGTAGTCTCTAGTTCATAACACACACCTTGATGTCATTACTGTAGTCTCTAGTTCCTAACACACCTTGATGTCACTACTGTAGTCTCTAGTTCATAACACGCACCTTGATGTCACTACTGTAGTCTCTAGTTCCTAACGCACACCTTGATGTCACTACTGTAGTCTCTAGTTCCTAACACACACCTTGATGTCACTACTGTAGTCTCTAGTTCCTAACACACACCTTGATGTCACTACTGTCGTCTCTAGTTCCTAACACACCTTGATGTCACTACTGTAGTCTCTAGTTCCTAACTCACACATTGATGTCACTACTGTAGTCTCTAGTTCCTAACACACCTTGATGTCACTACTGTAGTCTCTAGTTCCTAACACACACCTTGATGTCACTACTGTAGTCTCTAGTTCCTAACTCACACCTTGATGTCATTACTGTAGTCTCTAGTTCCTAACACACACCTTGATGTCACTACTGTAGTCTCTAGTTCCTAACTCACACCTTGATGTCATTACTGTAGTCTCTAGTTCCTAACACACACCTTGATGTCACTACTGTAGTCTCTAGTTCCTAACGCACCTTGATGTCACTACTGTAGTCTCTAGTTCCTAACACACACCTTGATGTCACTACTGTAGTCTCTAGTTCCTAACTCACACATTGATGTCACTACTGTAGTCTCTAGTTCCTAACACACACCTTGATGTCACTACTGTAGTCTCTAGTTCCTAACACACACCTTGATGTCACTACTGTAGTCTCTAGTTCCTAACACACACCTTGATGTCACTACTGTAGTCTCTAGTTCCTAACTCACACCTTGATGTCACTACTGTAGTCTCTAGTTCCTAACTCACACCTTGATGTCACTACTGTAGTCTCTAGTTCCTAACACACACCTTGATGTCATTACTGTAGTCTCTAGTTCCTAACACACACCTTGATGTCATTACTGTAGTCTCTAGTTCCTAACACACACCTTGATGTCACTACTGTAGTCTCTAGTTCCTAACACACACCTTGATGTCACTACTGTAGTCTCTAGTTCCTAACACACACCTTGATGTCACTACTGTAGTCTCTAGTTCCTAACACACACCTTGATGTCATTACTGTAGTCTCTAGTTCATAACACACACCTTGATGTCATTACTGTAGTCTCTAGTTCCTAACACACACCTTGATGTCACTACTGTAGTCTCTAGTTCCTAACACACACCTTGATGTCACTACTGTAGTCTCTAGTTCCTAACACACACCTTGATGTCACTACTGTAGTCTCCAGTTCCTAACACACCTTGATGTCACTACTGTAGTCTCTAGTTCCTAACACACCTTGATGTCACTACTGTAGTCTCTAGTTCCTAACTCACACCTTGATGTCACTACTGTAGTCTCTAGTTCCTAACTCACACCTTGATGTCACTACTGTAGTCTCTAGTTCCTAACACACACCTTGATGTCACTACTGTAGTCTCCAGTTCCTAACTCACACATTGATGTCACTACTGTAGTCTCTAGTTCCTAACTCACACATTGATGTCACTACTGTAGTCTCTAGTTCCTAACGCACACCTTGATGTCACTACTGTAGTCTCTAGTTCCTAACACACCTTGATGTCACTACTGTAGTCTCTAGTTCCTAACACACACATTGATGTCACTACTGTAGTCTCTAGTTCCTAACACACACCTTGATGTCACTACTGTAGTCTCTAGTTCCTAACGCACACCTTGATGTCATTACTGTAGTCTCTAGTTCATAACACACACCTTGATGTCATTACTGTAGTCTCTAGTTCATAACACACACCTTGATGTCACTACTGTAGTCTCTAGTTCCTAACACACACATTGATGTCACTACTGTAGTCTCTAGTTCCTAACACACACCTTGATGTCACTACTGTAGTCTCTAGTTCCTAACTCACCTTGATGTCACTACTGTAGTCTCTAGTTCCTAACACACACCTTGATGTCACTACTGTAGTCTCTAGTTCCTAACTCACACCTTGATGTCACTACTGTAGTCTCTAGTTCCTAACTCACACCTTGATGTCACTACTGTAGTCTCTAGTTCCTAACACACATTGATGTCACTACTGTAGTCTCTAGTTCCTAACGCACACATTGATGTCACTACTGTAGTCTCTAGTTCCTAACACACACATTGATGTCACTACTGTAGTCTCTAGTTCCTAACACACACCTTGATGTCACTACTGTAGTCTCTAGTTCCTAACGCACACCTTGATGTCATTACTGTAGTCTCTAGTTCATAACACACACCTTGATGTCATTACTGTAGTCTCTAGTTCAGTGGTTCCCAACCTTTTTCCCCCCAGGGACCCCCAAACATCTCTGATGAAATTCGCGGACCCCCTCCTAATAAGATACCATAAAATACTTTTTTTTTTTTTCATTTTAATAACAAACTGCTTATACACAGGCATATGCATCACAATTAGACCCACTATGCTTCTTTGACTTGTGCCTTCAATCAACAAATCTCATCTTGCACCATATGCATTTCAAAATGTTTGGCCAATATTCAAATGCTGTATTCATCCTCTCAAATCAGGCCCTAATGGTGAACGGTTTGCATTTATGGAACAAATCAATGCAACAAATTAAACTAAATATGAGACAGGAAATTCCAATCAGTAGCAGAGAGAATCTGTCCTAGCTGGGTTTAATACCTTTTTTTTGTCATTTTAATAACAAACTGCTTATACACAGGCATATGCATCACAATTAGACCCACTATGCTTCTTTAACTTGTGCCTTCAATCAACAAATCTCATCTTGCACCATATGCATTTCAAAATGTTTGGCCAATATTCAAATGCTGTATTCATCCTCTCAAATCAGGCCCTAATGGTGAACGGTTTGCATTTATGGAACAAATCAATGCAACAAATTAAACTAAATATGAGACAGGAAATTCCAATCAGTAGCAGAGAGAATCTGTCCTAGCTGGGTTTAATACCTTTTTTTTTTCATTTTAATAACAAACTGCTTATACACAGGCATATGCATCACAATTAGACCCACTATGCTTCTTTAACTTGTGCCTTCAATCAACAAATCTCATCTTGCACCATATGCATTTCAAAATGTTTGGCCAATATTCAAATGCTGTATTCATCCTCTCAAATCAGGCCCTAATGGTGAACGGTTTGCATTTATGGAACAAATCAATGCAACAAATTAAACTAAATATGAGACAGGAAATTCCAATCAGTAGCAGAGAGAATCTGTCCTAGCTGGGTTTAATACCTTTTTTTTGTCATTTTAATAACAAACTGCTTATACACAGGCATATGCATCACAATTAGACCCACTATGCTTCTTTAACTTGTGCCTTCAATCAACAAATCTCATCTTGCACCATATGCATTTCAAAATGTTTGGCCAATATTCAAATCCTGTATTCATCCTCTCAAATCAGTCCCTAATGGTGAACGGTTTGCATTTATGGAACAAATCAATGCAACAAATTAAACTAAATATGAGACAGGAAATTCCAATCAGTAGCAGAGAGAATCTGTCCTAGCTGGGTTTAATACCTTTTTTTTTGTCATTTTAATAACAAACTGCTTATACACAGGCATATGCATCATAATTAGACCCACTATGCTTCTTTGACTTGTGCCTTCAATCAACAAATCTCATCTTGCACCATATGCATTTCAAAATGTTTGGCCAATATTCAAATCCTGTATTCATCCTCTCAAATCAGTCCCTAATGGTGAACGGTTTGCATTTATGGAACAAATCAATGCAACAAATTAAACTAAATATGAGACAGGAAATTCCAATCAGTAGCAGAGAGAATCTGTCCTAGCTGGGTTTAATACCTTTTTTTTGTCATTTTAATAACAAACTGCTTATACACAGGCATATGCATCATAATTAGACCCACTATGCTTCTTTGACTTGTGCCTTCAATCAACAAATCTAATCTTGCACCATATGTATTTCAAAATGTTGGCCAATATTCAAATCCTGTATTCATCCTCTCAAATCAGGCCCTAATGGTGAACGGTTTGCATTTATGTTGAATGAAGTAAGAATCCACTGCAGTAAAAATATCCTCACCTCGAGTGGTGGTAGTAAGGTTGACTGACATGAGAATGTCCTGCTTCAGATCCTCATTTTCAATATATTGCACATAAACGATGAGCACAGCCTCGTCTGCGACAGTTGTAGTTTCATCAAGTTGTATGGCAAATGGACCCTTTCTAAGCTTTTCTGACAGCTGCTGCTCGCAATCACTTGACATCTTATCAATTCGGTCTTTCACTACATTGTTCGAGAGTGGTACTGATTTTAGTTTATCAGCCACCTGTGGGCCGCACAGTTTCTAAACCATTTTGATGCAGGCTGGTTTGATGAGCTGCTCGCCAATATTGTGCGGTTTCTTTGCTTTTGCAATTAAAAGCGAACACTCAAAGGAGGCTTCGGTAGCCTTCTGTAAATCACTGCCACCCCTGCTCCACGCTATACTCTAACATCAACAGGCTTGTTCGCCTTGAGAGACTGTTCTTTCCTCCGAAAAAAGTCTGGATCCTTCCCAACGGTTTCTGGGTGCTTAGACGCCTGATGTCTCTTCAGCTTGCTGGGCTTCAGGCTCGAGTTTGCCAACTTTTCTCCACAAATCACACACTCAGGTCGTTTTGTCTGGTCCCTCAGTGAAGCAAATGGTGATGTAATTTTCGCGATTGCTGTAGGTCCTAACTTTTTTTGCAGATGAGCTGCCGTCATCTCCTTTTCGTTTGTCACACATTTTCGCCTCTGGCGGCTGACTGCAGACGAGCCGAGAAAGTTAACTAGCGTGCTAGGCTAGCTACAGAAAGTGATTGTCAACTGATTCGCGTTTTAGCGGCTACCCGGTAGCCTACTGTTAACGTTCAAAAATCATGTCTAGATGTTTATTTATTTATCTTTATTTTGTATTGTAGTGGAGAGACTATTCATGCTTCTGATGATAAAAAAAAAAAAATAAAAAAATAAATAAAAAAAAAATACCTCAAATGATCTGTGGTCTGGCGGACCCCCTGCGCCCCCTGGCGGACCCCAGGGGGTCCGCGGACCCCAGGTTGGGAATCACTGCTCTAGTTCATAATACACACCTTGATGTCATTACTGTAGTCTCTAGTTCCTAATGAATGAATGAATGAATGAAAACTTTATTTAACAGATTGCAGAATGGGTACAATACAGTACGGCTCAATACATACAATTGTTAAGGGGATGCAGACCTGAGAAAGACGTTTGTCTTGTTTCCATCAGGGTCCCCCATTTTCAATTCATATAGACATATATGACATACATGACATACAGATAGTCAGTACTGCTACATCTATACATTTATGACATACCAGATTTGCAAATACAGTACTGTTTGTGATACAGAAGGAGTCAAGAAAAGGGAGTATATACATTTGACGTAGAAACTGTACATTGGAGGAGGTTGGGTGGGGGGGGTTGGGTACATTGGGATATTGACAACCATACTGGGTAATTTACATTGGAGGTGGTTGGGGGGGGGGGGGGGGGGGCGGGGGGCACACTGTATAAACAAGTAACACTGTACATTGAGGGGGGGGGGGGAGGAGACACTGTACAAACAAACACAATTGTACATTGAACTATTGACAAAACCATACTAGGTAAATGACTGTACATTGGAGGGGGTTGGGTTAGGGTATTTACAGGGGCCAGTGTTGAATTGCAGTCTCCCGTAGGTGTCCCTTGAGAGAGGTTTTGAAAGTGGGTAGTGATCCACATTCCTTTACAGCTTTGGGTAGGGCGTTCCACATTGATGTGGCATAATTGCGAAACGTGTTTAGTCCCTTATTTGAGCCGAATCTGGGTTTAACATGATTTGTGGAGCTCCCTCTGGTGTTGTGATCGTGGTATTCACTGACCTTTGGGAAGTATTTTGACATGTACACACCTTGATCACTACTGTAGTCTCCAGTTCCTAACTCACACCTTGATGTCACTACTGTAGTCTCTAGTTCCTAACTCACACCTTGATGTCACTACTGTAGTCTCTAGTTCCTAACACACACATTGATGTCACTACTGTAGTCTCTAGTTCCTAACGCACACCTTGATGTCACTACTGTAGTCTCTAGTTCCTAACACACACCTTGATGTCACTACTGTAGTCTCTAGTTCCTAACACACACCTTGATGTCATTACTGTAGTCTCTAGTTCCTAACTCACACATTGATGTCACTACTGTAGTCTCTAGTTCCTAACACACCTTGATGTCACTACTGTAGTCTCTAGTTCCTAACACACCTTGATGTCACTACTGTAGTCTCTAGTTCCTAACACACACCTTGATGTCACTACTGTAGTCTCTAGTTCCTAACTCACACATTGATGTCACTACTGTAGTCTCTAGTTCCTAACTCACCTTGATGTCACTACTGTAGTCTCTAGTTCCTAACACACACATTGATGTCACTACTGTAGTCTCCAGTTCCTAACACACCTTGATGTCACTACTGTAGTCTCTAGTTCCTAACACACCTTGATGTCACTACTGTAGTCT
The DNA here is from genome assembly GCF_963971535.1 of Notolepis coatsorum. Lineage (NCBI taxonomy): Eukaryota > Metazoa > Chordata > Actinopteri > Aulopiformes > Paralepididae > Notolepis > Notolepis coatsorum. The sequence goes on from NC_140169.1 coordinate 58,927,659, forward strand.
CTAGTTCCTAACTCACACATTGATGTCACTACTGTAGTCTCCAGTTCCTAACACACACCTTGATGTCACTACTGTAGTCTCCAGTTCCTAACTCACACATTGATGTCATTACTGTAGTCTCTAGTTCCTAACACACCTTGATGTCACTACTGTAGTCTCTAGTTCCTAACACACACCTTGATGTCACTACTGTAGTCTCTAGTTCCTAACACACCTTGATGTCACTACTGTAGTCTCTAGTTCCTAACACACACCTTGATGTCACTACTGTAGTCTCTAGTTCCTAACACACCTTGATGTCACTACTGTAGTCTCCAGTTCCTAACACACACCTTGATGTCATTACTGTAGTCTCTAGTTCCTAACTCACCTTGATGTCACTACTGTAGTCTCTAGTTCCTAACACACACCTTGATGTCATTACTGTAGTCTCTAGTTCCTAACTCACCTTGATGTCACTACTGTAGTCTCTAGTTCATAACACACACCTTGATGTCATTACTGTAGTCTCTAGTTCATAACACACACCTTGATGTCATTACTGTAGTCTCTAGTTCATAACACACACCTTGATGTCATTACTGTAGTCTCTAGTTCATAACACACACCTTGATGTCACTACTGTAGTCTCTAGTTCCTAACACACACATTGATGTCACTACTGTAGTCTCTAGTTCCTAACACACACCTTGATGTCACTACTGTAGTCTCTAGTTCATAACACACACCTTGATGTCACTACTGTAGTCTCTAGTTCCTAACTCACCTTGATGTCACTACTGTAGTCTCTAGTTCCTAACACACACCTTGATGTCACTACTGTAGTCTCCAGTTCCTAACACACACCTTGATGTCACTACTGTAGTCTCCAGTTCCTAACTCACACCTTGATGTCACTACTGTAGTCTCCAGTTCCTAACTCACACATTGATGTCATTACTGTAGTCTCTAGTTCCTAACACACCTTGATGTCACTACTGTAGTCTCTAGTTCCTAACTCACCTTGATGTCACTACTGTAGTCTCTAGTTCATAACACACACGTTGATGTCATTACTGTAGTCTCTAGTTCATAACACACACCTTGATGTCATTACTGTAGTCTCTAGTTCATAACACACACCTTGATGTCATTACTGTAGTCTCTAGTTCATAACACACACCTTGATGTCACTACTGTAGTCTCTAGTTCCTAACACACACATTGATGTCACTACTGTAGTCTCTAGTTCCTAACACACACCTTGATGTCACTACTGTAGTCTCTAGTTCATAACACACACCTTGATGTCACTACTGTAGTCTCTAGTTCCTAACTCACCTTGATGTCACTACTGTAGTCTCTAGTTCCTAACACACACCTTGATGTCACTACTGTAGTCTCCAGTTCCTAACACTCACCTTGATGTCACTACTGTAGTCTCCAGTTCCTAACTCACACCTTGATGTCACTACTGTAGTCTCTAGTTCATAACTCACACCTTGATGTCACTACTGTAGTCTCTAGTTCCTAACACACACCTTGATGTCACTACTGTAGTCTCTAGTTCATAACACACACCTTGATGTCACTACTGTAGTCTCTAGTTCCTAACTCACCTTGATGTCACTACTGTAGTCTCTAGTTCCTAACACACACCTTGATGTCACTACTGTAGTCTCTAGTTCATAACACACACCTTGATGTCATTACTGTAGTCTCTAGTTCATAACACGCACCTTGATGTCACTACTGTAGTCTCTAGTTCCTAACACACACCTTGATGTCATTACTGTAGTCTCTAGTTCCTAACTCACACCTTGATGTCACTACTGTAGTCTCTAGTTCCTAACTCACACATTGATGTCACTACTGTAGTCTCTAGTTCCTAACACACACCTTGATGTCACTACTGTAGTCTCCAGTTCATAACACACCTTGATGTCACTACTGTAGTCTCCAGTTCATAACACACCTTGATGTCACTACTGTAGTCTCTAGTTCCTAACACACACCTTGATGTCATTACTGTAGTCTCTAGTTCCTAACACACACCTTGATGTCACTACTGTAGTCTCCAGTTCCTAACTCACACCTTGATGTCACTACTGTAGTCTCTAGTTCCTAACTCACACCTTGATGTCACTACTGTAGTCTCTAGTTCCTAACACACACATTGATGTCACTACTGTAGTCTCTAGTTCCTAACACACACCTTGATGTCACTACTGTAGTCTCTAGTTCCTAACGCACACCTTGATGTCATTACTGTAGTCTCTAGTTCATAACACACACCTTGATGTCACTACTGTAGTCTCTAGTTCCTAACTCACACCTTGATGTCACTACTGTAGTCTCTAGTTCCTAACTCACCTTGATGTCACTACTGTAGTCTCTAGTTCCTAACACACCTTGATGTCACTACTGTAGTCTCTAGTTCCTAACTCACACCTTGATGTCACTACTGTAGTCTCTAGTTCCTAACACACCTTGATGTCACTACTGTAGTCTCTAGTTCCTAACACACACCTTGATGTCACTACTGTAGTCTCCAGTTCCTAACTCACACCTTGATGTCACTACTGTAGTCTCTAGTTCCTAACTCACACATTGATGTCACTACTGTAGTCTCTAGTTCCTAACACACACCTTGATGTCACTACTGTAGTCTCTAGTTCCTAACGCACACCTTGATGTCACTACTGTAGTCTCTAGTTCCTAACGCACACATTGATGTCACTACTGTAGTCTCTAGTTCCTAACGCACACCTTGATGTCACTACTGTAGTCTCTAGTTCCTAACACACACCTTGATGTCACTACTGTAGTCTCTAGTTCCTAACTCACACATTGATGTCACTACTGTAGTCTCCAGTTCCTAACACACACCTTGATGTCACTACTGTAGTCTCTAGTTCCTAACACACCTTGATGTCACTACTGTAGTCTCTAGTTCATAACACACACCTTGATGTCACTACTGTAGTCTCCAGTTCCTAACACACCTTGATGTCACTACTGTAGTCTCTAGTTCATAACACACACCTTGATGTCACTACTGTAGTCTCCAGTTCCTAACACACCTTGATGTCACTAATGTAGTCTCTAGTTCCTAACTCACACCTTGATGTCACTACTGTAGTCTCCAGTTCCTAACACACACATTGATGTCACTACTGTAGTCTCTAGTTCCTAACACACCTTGATGTCACTACTGTAGTCTCTAGTTCCTAACACACCTTGATGTCACTACTGTAGTCTCTAGTTCCTAACTCACACCTTGATGTCACTACTGTAGTCTCTAGTTCCTAACACACACATTGATGTCACTACTGTAGTCTCCAGTTCATAACACACATTGATGTCATTACTGTAGTCTCTAGTTCATAACACACACCTTGATGTCACTACTGTAGTCTCTAGTTCCTAACGCACACCTTGATGTCACTACTGTAGTCTCCAGTTCATAACACACACATTGATGTCATTACTGTAGTCTCTAGTTCATAACACACACCTTGATGTCACTACTGTAGTCTCTAGTTCCTAACGCACACCTTGATGTCATTACTGTAGTCTCTAGTTCCTAACACACATTGATGTCATTACTGTAGTCTCTAGTTCATAACACACACATTGATGTCAATACTGTAGTCTCCAGTTCATAACACACACCTTGATGTCACTACTGTAGTCTCTAGTTCCTAACTCACACCTTGATGTCACTACTGTAGTCTCTAGTTCCTAACTCACCTTGATGTCACTACTGTAGTCTCTAGTTCCTAACTCACACATTGGTCACTACTGTAGTCTCTAGTTCCTAACACACATTGATGTCACTACTGTAGTCTCTAGTTCCTAACTCACACCTTGATGTCACTACTGTAGTCTCTAGTTCCTAACACACACCTTGATGTCACTACTGTAGTCTCTAGTTCCTAACACACACCTTGATGTCACTACTGTAGTCTCTAGTTCCTAACACACACATTGATGTCACTACTGTAGTCTCTAGTTCCTAACACACACCTTGATGTCACTACTGTAGTCTCTAGTTCCTAACGCACACCTTGATGTCATTACTGTAGTCTCTAGTTCATAACACACACCTTGATGTCATTACTGTAGTCTCTAGTTCATAACACACACCTTGATGTCACTACTGTAGTCTCTAGTTCCTAACACACACATTGATGTCACTACTGTAGTCTCTAGTTCCTAACACACACCTTGATGTCACTACTGTAGTCTCTAGTTCCTAACTCACACCTTGATGTCACTACTGTAGTCTCTAGTTCCTAACTCACCTTGATGTCACTACTGTAGTCTCTAGTTCCTAACACACCTTGATGTCACTACTGTAGTCTCTAGTTCCTAACTCACACCTTGATGTCACTACTGTAGTCTCTAGTTCCTAACTAACCTTGATGTCACTACTGTAGTCTCTAGTTCCTAACACACACCTTGATGTCACTACTGTAGTCTCTAGTTCCTAACACACCTTGATGTCATTACTGTAGTCTCTAGTTCCTAACACACCTTGATGTCACTACTGTAGTCTCTAGTTCCTAACACACCTTGATGTCACTACTGTAGTCTCTAGTTCCTAACTCACACCTTGATGTCACTACTGTAGTCTCCAGTTCCTAACACACACCTTGATGTCACTACTGTAGTCTCTAGTTCCTAACTCACACCTTGATGTCACTACTGTAGTCTCTAGTTCCTAACACACCTTGATGTCATTACTGTAGTCTCTAGTTCATAACACACACCTTGATGTCATTACTGTAGTCTCTAGTTCATAACACACACCTTGATGTCATTACTGTAGTCTCTAGTTCCTAACACACCTTGATGTCACTACTGTAGTCTCTAGTTCATAACACGCACCTTGATGTCACTACTGTAGTCTCTAGTTCCTAACGCACACCTTGATGTCACTACTGTAGTCTCTAGTTCCTAACACACACCTTGATGTCACTACTGTAGTCTCTAGTTCCTAACATACACCTTGATGTCACTACTGTAGTCTCTAGTTCCTAACACACCTTGATGTCACTACTGTAGTCTCTAGTTCCTAACTCACACATTGATGTCACTACTGTAGTCTCTAGTTCCTAACACACCTTGATGTCACTACTGTAGTCTCTAGTTCCTAACACACACCTTGATGTCACTACTGTAGTCTCTAGTTCCTAACTCACACCTTGATGTCATTACTGTAGTCTCTAGTTCCTAACACACACCTTGATGTCACTACTGTAGTCTCTAGTTCCTAACTCACACCTTGATGTCATTACTGTAGTCTCTAGTTCCTAACACACACCTTGATGTCACTACTGTAGTCTCTAGTTCCTAACGCACCTTGATGTCACTACTGTAGTCTCTAGTTCCTAACACACACCTTGATGTCACTACTGTAGACTCTAGTTCCTAACTCACACATTGATGTCACTACTGTAGTCTCTAGTTCCTAACACACACCTTGATGTCACTACTGTAGTCTTTAGTTCCTAACACACACCTTGATGTCACTACTGTAGTCTCTAGTTCCTAACACACACCTTGATGTCACTACTGTAGTCTCTAGTTCCTAACTCACACCTTGATGTCACTACTGTAGTCTCTAGTTCCTAACACACACCTTGATGTCACTACTGTAGTCTCTAGTTCCTAACTCACACCTTGATGTCATTACTGTAGTCTCCAGTTCATAACACACACCTTGATGTCACTACTGTAGTCTCTAGTTCCTAACTCACACATTGATGTCACTACTGCAGTCTCTAGTTCCTAACACACCTTGATGTCACTACTGTAGTCTCTAGTTCCTAACACACACCTTGATGTCACTACTGTAGTCTCTAGTTCCTAACTCACACCTTGATGTCATTACTGTAGTCTCTAGTTCCTAACACACACCTTGATGTCACTACTGTAGTCTCTAGTTCCTAACTCACACCTTGATGTCATTACTGTAGTCTCTAGTTCCTAACACACACCTTGATGTCATTACTGTAGTCTCTAGTTCCTAACACACACCTTGATGTCACTACTGTAGTGTCTAGTTCCTAACGCACCTTGATGTCACTACTGTAGTCTCTAGTTCCTAACACACACCTTGATGTCACTACTGTAGTCTCTAGTTCCTAACTCACACATTGATGTCACTACTGTAGTCTCTAGTTCCTAACACACACCTTGATGTCACTACTGTAGTCTCTAGTTCCTAACACACACCTTGATGTCACTACTGTAGTCTCTAGTTCCTAACACACACCTTGATGTCACTACTGTAGTCTCTAGTTCCTAACTCACACCTTGATGTCACTACTGTAGTCTCTAGTTCCTAACTCACACCTTGATGTCACTACTGTAGTCTCTAGTTCCTAACACACACCTTGATGTCATTACTGTAGTCTCTAGTTCCTAACACACCTTGATGTCATTACTGTAGTCTCTAGTTCCTAACACACACCTTGATGTCACTACTGTAGTCTCTAGTTCCTAACACACACCTTGATGTCACTACTGTAGTCTCTAGTTCCTAACACACACCTTGATGTCACTACTGTAGTCTCTAGTTCCTAACGCACACCTTGATGTCACTACTGTAGTCTCTAGTTCCTAACTCACACCTTGATGTCACTACTGTAGTCTCTAGTTCCTAACTCACACATTGATGTCACTACTGTAGTCTCTAGTTCCTAACACACCTTGATGTCACTACTGTAGTCTCTAGTTCCTAACACACACCTTGATGTCACTACTGTAGTCTCTAGTTCCTAACACACACCTTGATGTCACTACTGTAGTCTCTAGTTCATAACACACACCTTGATGTCACTACTGTAGTCTCCAGTTCCTAACACACACCTTGATGTCACTACTGTAGTCTCTAGTTCATAACACACACCTTGATGTCACTACTGTAGTCTCTAGTTCCTAACTCACCTTGATGTCACTACTGTAGTCTCCAGTTCCTAACTCACACATTGATGTCACTACTGTAGTCTCCAGTTCCTAACTCACACATTGATGTCACTACTGTAGTCTCTAGTTCCTAACTCACACCTTGATGTCACTACTGTAGTCTCCAGTTCCTAACTCACACATTGATGTCACTACTGTAGTCTCTAGTTCCTAACACACACCTTGATGTCACTACTGTAGTCTCCAGTTCCTAACACACACCTTGATGTCACTACTGTAGTCTCTAGTTCCTAACACACACCTTGATGTCATTACTGTAGTCTTTAGTTCCTAACACACCTTGATGTCACTACTGTAGTCTCTAGTTCCTAACGCACACCTTGATGTCACTACTGTAGTCTCTAGTTCCTAACTCACACCTTGATGTCACTACTGTAGTCTCTAGTTCCTAACTCACACATTGATGTCACTACTGTAGTCTCTAGTTCCTAACACACCTTGATGTCACTACAGTAGTCTCTAGTTCCTAACACACACCTTGATGTCACTACTGTAGTCTCTAGTTCCTAACACACAGCTTGATGTCACTACTGTAGTCTCTAGTTCCTAACTCACCTTGATGTCACTACTGTAGTCTCTAGTTCCTAACTCACCTTGATGTCACTACTGTAGTCTCTAGTTCCTAACACACCTTGATGTCACTACTGTAGTCTCTAGTTCCTAACTCACACATTGATGTCACTACTGTAGTCTCTAGTTCCTAACACACCTTGATGTCACTACTGTAGTCTCTAGTTCCTAACACACCTTGATGTCACTCCTGTAGTCTCTAGTTCCTAAATCACACATTGATGTCACTACTGTAGTCTCTAGTTCCTAACACACCTTGATGTCACTACTGTAGTCTCTAGTTCCTAACACACACCTTGATGTCACTACTGTAGTCTCTAGTTCCTAACTCACACCTTGATGTCATTACTGTAGTCTCTAGTTCCTAACACACACCTTGATGTCACTACTGTAGTCTCTAGTTCCTAACTCACACCTTGATGTCATTACTGTAGTCTCTAGTTCCTAACACACACCTTGATGTCACTACTGTAGTCTCTAGTTCCTAACGCACCTTGATGTCACTACTGTAGTCTCTAGTTCCTAACACACACCTTGATGTCACTACTGTAGTCTCTAGTTCCTAACTCACACATTGATGTCACTACTGTAGTCTCTAGTTCCTAACACACACCTTGATGTCACTACTGTAGTCTCTAGTTCCTAACACACACCTTGATGTCACTACTGTAGTCTCTAGTTCCTAACACACACCTTGATGTCACTACTGTAGTCTCTAGTTCCTAACTCACACCTTGATGTCACTACTGTAGTCTCTAGTTCCTAACTCACACCTTGATGTCACTACTGTAGTCTCTAGTTCCTAACACACACCTTGATGTCATTACTGTAGTCTCTAGTTCCTAACACACACCTTGATGTCATTACTGTAGTCTCTAGTTCCTAACACACACCTTGATGTCACTACTGTAGTCTCTAGTTCCTAACACACACCTTGATGTCACTACTGTAGTCTCTAGTTCCTAACACACACCTTGATGTCACTACTGTAGTCTCTAGTTCCTAACGCACACCTTGATGTCACTACTGTAGTCTCTAGTTCCTAACTCACACCTTGATGTCACTACTGTAGTCTCTAGTTCCTAACTCACACATTGATGTCACTACTGTAGTCTCTAGTTCCTAACACACCTTGATGTCACTACTGTAGTCTCTAGTTCCTAACACACACCTTGATGTCACTACTGTAGTCTCTAGTTCCTAACACACACCTTGATGTCACTACTGTAGTCTCTAGTTCATAACACACACCTTGATGTCACTACTGTAGTCTCCAGTTCCTAACACACACCTTGATGTCACTACTGTAGTCTCTAGTTCATAACACACACCTTGATGTCACTACTGTAGTCTCTAGTTCCTAACTCACCTTGATGTCACTACTGTAGTCTCTAGTTCCTAACACACACCTTGATGTCACTACTGTAGTCTCTAGTTCCTAACTCACACCTTGATGTCACTACTGTAGTCTCTAGTTCCTAACTCACACCTTGATGTCACTACTGTAGTCTCTAGTTCCTAACACACACCTTGATGTCATTACTGTAGTCTCTAGTTCCTAACACACACCTTGATGTCATTACTGTAGTCTCTAGTTCCTAACACACACCTTGATGTCACTACTGTAGTCTCTAGTTCCTAACACACACCTTGATGTCACTACTGTAGTCTCTAGTTCCTAACTCACACCTTGATGTCACTACTGTAGTCTCTAGTTCCTAACTCACACATTGATGTCACTACTGTAGTCTCTAGTTCCTAACACACCTTGATGTCACTACTGTAGTCTCTAGTTCATAACACACACCTTGATGTCACTACTGTAGTCTCCAGTTCCTAACACACACATTGATGTCACTACTGTAGTCTCTAGTTCATAACACACACCTTGATGTCACTACTGTAGTCTCTAGTTCCTAACTCACCTTGATGTCACTACTGTAGTCTCTAGTTCCTAACACACACCTTGATGTCACTACTGTAGTCTCCAGTTCCTAACTCACACATTGATGTCACTACTGTAGTCTCTAGTTCCTAACTCACACCTTGATGTCACTACTGTAGTCTTCAGTTCCTAACTCACACATTGATGTCACTACTGTAGTCTCTAGTTCCTAACACACACCTTGATGTCACTACTGTAGTCTCCAGTTCCTAACACACACCTTGATGTCACTACTGTAGTCTCTAGTTCATAACACACACCTTGATGTCACCACTGTAGTCTCTAGTTCCTAACACACCTTGATGTCACTACTGTAGTCTCCAGTTCCTAACTCACACATTGATGTCACTACTGTAGTCTCTAGTTCCTAACACACACCTTGATGTCATTACTGTAGTCTCTAGTTCCTAACACACACCTTGATGTCAGTACTGTAGTCTCTAGTTCCTAACTCACACATTGATGTCACTACTGTAGTCTCCAGTTCCTAACACACACCTTGATGTCACTACTGTAGTCTCTAGTTCCTAACACACCTTGATGTCACTACTGTAGTCTCTAGTTCCTAACTCACACCTTGATGTCACTACTGTAGTCTCTAGTTCCTAACACACACATTGATGTCACTACTGTAGTCTCCAGTTCATAACACACATTGATGTCATTACTGTAGTCTCTAGTTCATAACACACACCTTGATGTCACTACTGTAGTCTCTAGTTCCTAACGCACACCTTGATGTCACTACTGTAGTCTCCAGTTCATAACACACACATTGATGTCATTACTGTAGTCTCTAGTTCATAACACACACCTTGATGTCACTACTGTAGTCTCTAGTTCCTAACGCACACCTTGATGTCATTACTGTAGTCTCTAGTTCCTAACACACATTGATGTCATTACTGTAGTCTCTAGTTCATAACACACACATTGATGTCAATACTGTAGTCTCCAGTTCATAACACACACCTTGATGTCACTACTGTAGTCTCTAGTTCCTAACTCACACCTTGATGTCACTACTGTAGTCTCTAGTTCCTAACTCACCTTGATGTCACTACTGTAGTCTCTAGTTCCTAACTCACACATTGATGTCACTACTGTAGTCTCTAGTTCCTAACACACATTGATGTCACTACTGTAGTCTCTAGTTCCTAACTCACACCTTGATGTCACTACTGTAGTCTCTAGTTCCTAACACACACCTTGATGTCACTACTGTAGTCTCTAGTTCCTAACACACACCTTGATGTCACTACTGTAGTCTCTAGTTCCTAACACACACATTGATGTCACTACTGTAGTCTCTAGTTCCTAACACACACCTTGATGTCACTACTGTAGTCTCTAGTTCCTAACTCACACCTTGATGTCACTACTGTAGTCTCTAGTTCCTAACTCACACCTTGATGTCACTACTGTAGTCTCTAGTTCCTAACACACACCTTGATGTCATTACTGTAGTCTCTAGTTCCTAACACACACCTTGATGTCATTACTGTAGTCTCTAGTTCCTAACACACACCTTGATGTCACTACTGTAGTCTCTAGTTCCTAACACACACCTTGATGTCACTACTGTAGTCTCTAGTTCCTAACACACACCTTGATGTCACTACTGTAGTCTCTAGTTCCTAACGCACACCTTGATGTCACTACTGTAGTCTCTAGTTCCTAACTCACACCTTGATGTCACTACTGTAGTCTCTAGTTCCTAACTCACACATTGATGTCACTACTGTAGTCTCTAGTTCCTAACACACCTTGATGTCACTACTGTAGTCTCTAGTTCCTAACACACACCTTGATGTCACTACTGTAGTCTCTAGTTCCTAACACACACCTTGATGTCACTACTGTAGTCTCTAGTTCATAACACACACCTTGATGTCACTACTGTAGTCTCCAGTTCCTAACACACACCTTGATGTCACTACTGTAGTCTCTAGTTCATAACACACACCTTGATGTCACTACTGTAGTCTCTAGTTCCTAACTCACCTTGATGTCACTACTGTAGTCTCTAGTTCCTAACACACACCTTGATGTCACTACTGTAGTCTCTAGTTCCTAACTCACACCTTGATGTCACTACTGTAGTCTCTAGTTCCTAACTCACACCTTGATGTCACTACTGTAGTCTCTAGTTCCTAACACACACCTTTATGTCATTACTGTAGTCTCTAGTTCCTAACACACACCTTGATGTCATTACTGTAGTCTCTAGTTCCTAACACACACCTTGATGTCACTACTGTAGTCTCTAGTTCCTAACACACACCTTGATGTCACTACTGTAGTCTCTAGTTCCTAACACACACCTTGATGTCACTACTGTAGTCTCTAGTTCCTAACGCACACCTTGATGTCACTACTGTAGTCTCTAGTTCCTAACTCACACCTTGATGTCACTACTGTAGTCTCTAGTTCCTAACTCACACATTGATGTCACTACTGTAGTCTCTAGTTCCTAACACACCTTGATGTCACTACTGTAGTCTCTAGTTCCTAACACACACCTTGATGTCACTACTGTAGTCTCTAGTTCCTAACACACACCTTGATGTCACTACTGTAGTCTCTAGTTCATAACACACACCTTGATGTCACTACTGTAGTCTCCAGTTCCTAACACACACCTTGATGTCACTACTGTAGTCTCTAGTTCATAACACACACCTTGATGTCACTACTGTAGTCTCTAGTTCCTAACTCACCTTGATGTCACTACTGTAGTCTCTAGTTCTTAACACACACCTTGATGTCACTACTGTAGTCTCCAGTTCCTAACTCACACATTGATGTCACTACTGTAGTCTCTAGTTCCTAACTCACACCTTGATGTCACTACTGTAGTCTTCAGTTCCTAACTCACACATTGATGTCACTACTGTAGTCTCTAGTTCCTAACACACACCTTGATGTCACTACTGTAGTCTCCAGTTCCTAACACACACCTTGATGTCACTACTGTAGTCTCTAGTTCATAACACACACCTTGATGTCACCACTGTAGTCTCTAGTTCCTAACACACCTTGATGTCACTACTGTAGTCTCCAGTTCCTAACTCACACATTGATGTCACTACTGTAGTCTCTAGTTCCTAACACACACCTTGATGTCATTACTGTAGTCTCTAGTTCCTAACACACACCTTGATGTCAGTACTGTAGTCTCTAGTTCCTAACTCACACATTGATGTCACTACTGTAGTCTCCAGTTCCTAACACACACCTTGATGTCACTACTGTAGTCTCTAGTTCCTAACACACCTTGATGTCACTACTGTAGTCTCTAGTTCCTAACTCACACCTTGATGTCACTACTGTAGTCTCTAGTTCCTAACACACACATTGATGTCACTACTGTAGTCTCCAGTTCATAACACACATTGATGTCATTACTGTAGTCTCTAGTTCATAACACACACCTTGATGTCACTACTGTAGTCTCTAGTTCCTAACGCACACCTTGATGTCACTACTGTAGTCTCCAGTTCATAACACACACATTGATGTCATTACTGTAGTCTCTAGTTCATAACACACACCTTGATGTCACTACTGTAGTCTCTAGTTCCTAACGCACACCTTGATGTCATTACTGTAGTCTCTAGTTCCTAACACACATTGATGTCATTACTGTAGTCTCTAGTTCATAACACACACATTGATGTCAATACTGTAGTCTCCAGTTCATAACACACACCTTGATGTCACTACTGTAGTCTCTAGTTCCTAACTCACACCTTGATGTCACTACTGTAGTCTCTAGTTCCTAACTCACCTTGATGTCACTACTGTAGTCTCTAGTTCCTAACTCACACATTGATGTCACTACTGTAGTCTCTAGTTCCTAACACACATTGATGTCACTACTGTAGTCTCTAGTTCCTAACTCACACCTTGATGTCACTACTGTAGTCTCTAGTTCCTAACACACACCTTGATGTCACTACTGTAGTCTCTAGTTCCTAACACACACCTTGATGTCACTACTGTAGTCTCTAGTTCCTAACACACACATTGATGTCACTACTGTAGTCTCTAGTTCCTAACACACACCTTGATGTCACTACTGTAGTCTCTAGTTCCTAACGCACACCTTGATGTCATTACTGTAGTCTCTAGTTCATAACACACACCTTGATGTCATTACTGTAGTCTCTAGTTCATAACACACACCTTGATGTCACTACTGTAGTCTCTAGTTCCTAACACACACATTGATGTCACTACTGTAGTCTCTAGTTCCTAACACACACCTTGATGTCACTACTGTAGTCTCTAGTTCCTAACTCACACCTTGATGTCACTACTGTAGTCTCTAGTTCCTAACTCACCTTGATGTCACTACTGTAGTCTCTAGTTCCTAACACACCTTGATGTCACTACTGTAGTCTCTAGTTCCTAACTCACACCTTGATGTCACTACTGTAGTCTCTAGTTCCTAACTCACCTTGATGTCATTACTGTAGTCTCTAGTTCCTAACACACACCTTGATGTCACTACTGTAGTCTCTAGTTCCTAACACACCTTGATGTCATTACTGTAGTCTCTAGTTCCTAACACACACCTTGATGTCACTACTGTAGTCTCTAGTTCCTAACACACACCTTGATGTCACTACTGTAGTCTCTAGTTCCTAACACACACCTTGATGTCACTACTGTAGTCTCTAGTTCCTAACGCACACCTTGATGTCACTACTGTAGTCTCTAGTTCCTAACTCACACCTTGATGTCACTACTGTAGTCTCTAGTTCCTAACTCACACATTGATGTCACTACTGTAGTCTCTAGTTCCTAACACACCTTGATGTCACTACTGTAGTCTCTAGTTCCTAACACACACCTTGATGTCACTACTGTAGTCTCTAGTTCCTAACACACACCTTGATGTCACTACTGTAGTCTCTAGTTCATAACACACACCTTGATGTCACTACTGTAGTCTCCAGTTCCTAACACACACCTTGATGTCACTACTGTAGTCTCTAGTTCATAACACACACCTTGATGTCACTACTGTAGTCTCTAGTTCCTAACTCACCTTGATGTCACTACTGTAGTCTCTAGTTCCTAACACACACCTTGATGTCACTACTGTAGTCTCCAGTTCCTAACTCACACATTGATGTCACTACTGTAGTCTCTAGTTCCTAACTCACACCTTGATGTCACTACTGTAGTCTCCAGTTCCTAACTCACACATTGATGTCACTACTGTAGTCTCTAGTTCCTAACACACACCTTGATGTCACTACTGTAGTCTCCAGTTCCTAACACACACCTTGATGTCACTACTGTAGTCTCTAGTTCATAACACACACCTTGATGTCACCACTGTAGTCTCTAGTTCCTAACACACCTTGATGTCACTACTGTAGTCTCCAGTTCCTAACTCACACATTGATGTCACTACTGTAGTCTCTAGTTCCTAACTCACACCTTGATGTCACTACTGTAGTCTCTAGTTCCTAACACACACCTTGATGTCACTACTGTAGTCTCTAGTTCCTAACACACACCTTGATGTCACCACTGTAGTCTCTAGTTCCTAACACACCTTGATGTCACTACTGTAGTCTCTAGTTCCTAACACACCTTGATGTCACTACTGTAGTCTCCAGTTCCTAACTCACACATTGATGTCACTACTGTAGTCTCTAGTTCCTAACTCACACCTTGATGTCACTACTGTAGTCTCTAGTTCCTAACACACACCTTGATGTCACTACTGTAGTCTCTAGTTCCTAACACACACCTTGATGTCATTACTGTAGTCTTTAGTTCCTAACACACCTTGATGTCACTACTGTAGTCTCTAGTTCCTAACGCACACCTTGATGTCACTACTGTAGTCTCTAGTTCCTAACTCACACCTTGATGTCACTACTGTAGTCTCTAGTTCCTAACTCACACATTGATGTCACTACTGTAGTCTCTAGTTCCTAACACACCTTGATGTCACTACTGTAGTCTCTAGTTCCTAACACACACCTTGATGTCACTACTGTAGTCTCTAGTTCCTAACACACAGCTTGATGTCACTACTGTAGTCTCTAGTTCCTAACTCACCTTGATGTCACTACTGTAGTCTCTAGTTCCTAACTCACCTTGATGTCACTACTGTAGTCTCTAGTTCCTAACACACCTTGATGTCACTACTGTAGTCTCTAGTTCCTAACTCACACATTGATGTCACTACTGTAGTCTCTAGTTCCTAACACACCTTGATGTCACTACTGTAGTCTCTAGTTCCTAACACACACCTTGATGTCACTACTGTAGTCTCTAGTTCCTAACTCACACCTTGATGTCACTACTGTAGTCTCTAGTTCCTAACACACACCTTGATGTCATTACTGTAGTCTCTAGTTCCTAACACACACCTTGATGTCATTACTGTAGTCTCTAGTTCATAACACACACCTTGATGTCACTACTGTAGTCTCCAGTTCCTAACACACCTTGATGTCACTACTGTAGTCTCTAGTTCCTAACTCACACCTTGATGTCACTACTGTAGTCTCCAGTTCCTAACACACACATTGATGTCACTACTGTAGTCTCTAGTTCCTAACACACCTTGATGTCACTACTGTAGTCTCTAGTTCCTAACACACCTTGATGTCACTACTGTAGTCTCTAGTTCCTAACTCACACCTTGATGTCACTACTGTAGTCTCTAGTTCCTAACACACACATTGATGTCACTACTGTAGTCTCCAGTTCATAACACACATTGATGTCATTACTGTAGTCTCTAGTTCATAACACACACCTTGATGTCACTATTGTAGTCTCTAGTTCCTAACGCACACCTTGATGTCACTACTGTAGTCTCCAGTTCATAACACACACATTGATGTCATTACTGTAGTCTCTAGTTCCTAACACACACCTTGATGTCACTACTGTAGTCTCTAGTTCCTAACACACACCTTGATGTCACTACTGTAGTCTCTAGTTCCTAACACACACCTTGATGTCACTACTGTAGTCTCTAGTTCCTAACTCACACCTTGATGTCACTACTGTAGTCTCTAGTTCCTAACTCACACCTTGATGTCACTACTGTAGTCTCTAGTTCCTAACACACACCTTGATGTCATTACTGTAGTCTCTAGTTCCTAACACACACCTTGATGTCATTACTGTAGTCTCTAGTTCCTAACACACACCTTGATGTCACTACTGTAGTCTCTAGTTCCTAACACACACCTTGATGTCACTACTGTAGTCTCTAGTTCCTAACACACACCTTGATGTCACTACTGTAGTCTCTAGTTCCTAACGCACACCTTGATGTCACTACTGTAGTCTCTAGTTCCTAACTCACACCTTGATGTCACTACTGTAGTCTCTAGTTCCTAACTCACACATTGATGTCACTACTGTAGTCTCTAGTTCCTAACACACCTTGATGTCACTACTGTAGTCTCTAGTTCCTAACACACACCTTGATGTCACTACTGTAGTCTCTAGTTCCTAACACACACCTTGATGTCACTACTGTAGTCTCTAGTTCATAACACACACCTTGATGTCACTACTGTAGTCTCCAGTTCCTAACACACACCTTGATGTCACTACTGTAGTCTCTAGTTCATAACACACACCTTGATGTCACTACTGTAGTCTCTAGTTCCTAACTCACCTTGATGTCACTACTGTAGTCTCTAGTTCCTAACACACACCTTGATGTCACTACTGTAGTCTCTAGTTCCTAACTCACACCTTGATGTCACTACTGTAGTCTCTAGTTCCTAACTCACACCTTGATGTCACTACTGTAGTCTCTAGTTCCTAACACACACCTTGATGTCATTACTGTAGTCTCTAGTTCCTAACACACACCTTGATGTCATTACTGTAGTCTCTAGTTCCTAACACACACCTTGATGTCACTACTGTAGTCTCTAGTTCCTAACACACACCTTGATGTCACTACTGTAGTCTCTAGTTCCTAACTCACACCTTGATGTCACTACTGTAGTCTCTAGTTCCTAACTCACACATTGATGTCACTACTGTAGTCTCTAGTTCCTAACACACCTTGATGTCACTACTGTAGTCTCTAGTTCATAACACACACCTTGATGTCACTACTGTAGTCTCCAGTTCCTAACACACACATTGATGTCACTACTGTAGTCTCTAGTTCATAACACACACCTTGATGTCACTACTGTAGTCTCTAGTTCCTAACTCACCTTGATGTCACTACTGTAGTCTCTAGTTCCTAACACACACCTTGATGTCACTACTGTAGTCTCCAGTTCCTAACTCACACATTGATGTCACTACTGTAGTCTCTAGTTCCTAACTCACACCTTGATGTCACTACTGTAGTCTTCAGTTCCTAACTCACACATTGATGTCACTACTGTAGTCTCTAGTTCCTAACACACACCTTGATGTCACTACTGTAGTCTCCAGTTCCTAACACACACCTTGATGTCACTACTGTAGTCTCTAGTTCATAACACACACCTTGATGTCACCACTGTAGTCTCTAGTTCCTAACACACCTTGATGTCACTACTGTAGTCTCCAGTTCCTAACTCACACATTGATGTCACTACTGTAGTCTCTAGTTCCTAACACACACCTTGATGTCATTACTGTAGTCTCTAGTTCCTAACACACACCTTGATGTCAGTACTGTAGTCTCTAGTTCCTAACTCACACATTGATGTCACTACTGTAGTCTCCAGTTCCTAACACACACCTTGATGTCACTACTGTAGTCTCTAGTTCCTAACACACCTTGATGTCACTACTGTAGTCTCTAGTTCCTAACTCACACCTTGATGTCACTACTGTAGTCTCTAGTTCCTAACACACACATTGATGTCACTACTGTAGTCTCCAGTTCATAACACACATTGATGTCATTACTGTAGTCTCTAGTTCATAACACACACCTTGATGTCACTACTGTAGTCTCTAGTTCCTAACGCACACCTTGATGTCACTACTGTAGTCTCCAGTTCATAACACACACATTGATGTCATTACTGTAGTCTCTAGTTCATAACACACACCTTGATGTCACTACTGTAGTCTCTAGTTCCTAACGCACACCTTGATGTCATTACTGTAGTCTCTAGTTCCTAACACACATTGATGTCATTACTGTAGTCTCTAGTTCATAACACACACATTGATGTCAATACTGTAGTCTCCAGTTCATAACACACACCTTGATGTCACTACTGTAGTCTCTAGTTCCTAACTCACACCTTGATGTCACTACTGTAGTCTCTAGTTCCTAACTCACCTTGATGTCACTACTGTAGTCTCTAGTTCCTAACTCACACATTGATGTCACTACTGTAGTCTCTAGTTCCTAACACACATTGATGTCACTACTGTAGTCTCTAGTTCCTAACTCACACCTTGATGTCACTACTGTAGTCTCTAGTTCCTAACACACACCTTGATGTCACTACTGTAGTCTCTAGTTCCTAACACACACCTTGATGTCACTACTGTAGTCTCTAGTTCCTAACACACACATTGATGTCACTACTGTAGTCTCTAGTTCCTAACACACACCTTGATGTCACTACTGTAGTCTCTAGTTCCTAACTCACACCTTGATGTCACTACTGTAGTCTCTAGTTCCTAACTCACACCTTGATGTCACTACTGTAGTCTCTAGTTCCTAACACACACCTTGATGTCATTACTGTAGTCTCTAGTTCCTAACACACACCTTGATGTCATTACTGTAGTCTCTAGTTCCTAACACACACCTTGATGTCACTACTGTAGTCTCTAGTTCCTAACACACACCTTGATGTCACTACTGTAGTCTCTAGTTCCTAACACACACCTTGATGTCACTACTGTAGTCTCTAGTTCCTAACGCACACCTTGATGTCACTACTGTAGTCTCTAGTTCCTAACTCACACCTTGATGTCACTACTGTAGTCTCTAGTTCCTAACTCACACATTGATGTCACTACTGTAGTCTCTAGTTCCTAACACACCTTGATGTCACTACTGTAGTCTCTAGTTCCTAACACACACCTTGATGTCACTACTGTAGTCTCTAGTTCCTAACACACACCTTGATGTCACTACTGTAGTCTCTAGTTCATAACACACACCTTGATGTCACTACTGTAGTCTCCAGTTCCTAACACACACCTTGATGTCACTACTGTAGTCTCTAGTTCATAACACACACCTTGATGTCACTACTGTAGTCTCTAGTTCCTAACTCACCTTGATGTCACTACTGTAGTCTCTAGTTCCTAACACACACCTTGATGTCACTACTGTAGTCTCTAGTTCCTAACTCACACCTTGATGTCACTACTGTAGTCTCTAGTTCCTAACTCACACCTTGATGTCACTACTGTAGTCTCTAGTTCCTAACACACACCTTTATGTCATTACTGTAGTCTCTAGTTCCTAACACACACCTTGATGTCATTACTGTAGTCTCTAGTTCCTAACACACACCTTGATGTCACTACTGTAGTCTCTAGTTCCTAACACACACCTTGATGTCACTACTGTAGTCTCTAGTTCCTAACACACACCTTGATGTCACTACTGTAGTCTCTAGTTCCTAACGCACACCTTGATGTCACTACTGTAGTCTCTAGTTCCTAACTCACACCTTGATGTCACTACTGTAGTCTCTAGTTCCTAACTCACACATTGATGTCACTACTGTAGTCTCTAGTTCCTAACACACCTTGATGTCACTACTGTAGTCTCTAGTTCCTAACACACACCTTGATGTCACTACTGTAGTCTCTAGTTCCTAACACACACCTTGATGTCACTACTGTAGTCTCTAGTTCATAACACACACCTTGATGTCACTACTGTAGTCTCCAGTTCCTAACACACACCTTGATGTCACTACTGTAGTCTCTAGTTCATAACACACACCTTGATGTCACTACTGTAGTCTCTAGTTCCTAACTCACCTTGATGTCACTACTGTAGTCTCTAGTTCTTAACACACACCTTGATGTCACTACTGTAGTCTCCAGTTCCTAACTCACACATTGATGTCACTACTGTAGTCTCTAGTTCCTAACTCACACCTTGATGTCACTACTGTAGTCTTCAGTTCCTAACTCACACATTGATGTCACTACTGTAGTCTCTAGTTCCTAACACACACCTTGATGTCACTACTGTAGTCTCCAGTTCCTAACACACACCTTGATGTCACTACTGTAGTCTCTAGTTCATAACACACACCTTGATGTCACCACTGTAGTCTCTAGTTCCTAACACACCTTGATGTCACTACTGTAGTCTCCAGTTCCTAACTCACACATTGATGTCACTACTGTAGTCTCTAGTTCCTAACACACACCTTGATGTCATTACTGTAGTCTCTAGTTCCTAACACACACCTTGATGTCAGTACTGTAGTCTCTAGTTCCTAACTCACACATTGATGTCACTACTGTAGTCTCCAGTTCCTAACACACACCTTGATGTCACTACTGTAGTCTCTAGTTCCTAACACACCTTGATGTCACTACTGTAGTCTCTAGTTCCTAACTCACACCTTGATGTCACTACTGTAGTCTCTAGTTCCTAACACACACATTGATGTCACTACTGTAGTCTCCAGTTCATAACACACATTGATGTCATTACTGTAGTCTCTAGTTCATAACACACACCTTGATGTCACTACTGTAGTCTCTAGTTCCTAACGCACACCTTGATGTCACTACTGTAGTCTCCAGTTCATAACACACACATTGATGTCATTACTGTAGTCTCTAGTTCATAACACACACCTTGATGTCACTACTGTAGTCTCTAGTTCCTAACGCACACCTTGATGTCATTACTGTAGTCTCTAGTTCCTAACACACATTGATGTCATTACTGTAGTCTCTAGTTCATAACACACACATTGATGTCAATACTGTAGTCTCCAGTTCATAACACACACCTTGATGTCACTACTGTAGTCTCTAGTTCCTAACTCACACCTTGATGTCACTACTGTAGTCTCTAGTTCCTAACTCACCTTGATGTCACTACTGTAGTCTCTAGTTCCTAACTCACACATTGATGTCACTACTGTAGTCTCTAGTTCCTAACACACATTGATGTCACTACTGTAGTCTCTAGTTCCTAACTCACACCTTGATGTCACTACTGTAGTCTCTAGTTCCTAACACACACCTTGATGTCACTACTGTAGTCTCTAGTTCCTAACACACACCTTGATGTCACTACTGTAGTCTCTAGTTCCTAACACACACATTGATGTCACTACTGTAGTCTCTAGTTCCTAACACACACCTTGATGTCACTACTGTAGTCTCTAGTTCCTAACGCACACCTTGATGTCATTACTGTAGTCTCTAGTTCATAACACACACCTTGATGTCATTACTGTAGTCTCTAGTTCATAACACACACCTTGATGTCACTACTGTAGTCTCTAGTTCCTAACACACACATTGATGTCACTACTGTAGTCTCTAGTTCCTAACACACACCTTGATGTCACTACTGTAGTCTCTAGTTCCTAACTCACACCTTGATGTCACTACTGTAGTCTCTAGTTCCTAACTCACCTTGATGTCACTACTGTAGTCTCTAGTTCCTAACACACCTTGATGTCACTACTGTAGTCTCTAGTTCCTAACTCACACCTTGATGTCACTACTGTAGTCTCTAGTTCCTAACTCACCTTGATGTCATTACTGTAGTCTCTAGTTCCTAACACACACCTTGATGTCACTACTGTAGTCTCTAGTTCCTAACACACCTTGATGTCATTACTGTAGTCTCTAGTTCCTAACACACACCTTGATGTCACTACTGTAGTCTCTAGTTCCTAACACACACCTTGATGTCACTACTGTAGTCTCTAGTTCCTAACACACACCTTGATGTCACTACTGTAGTCTCTAGTTCCTAACGCACACCTTGATGTCACTACTGTAGTCTCTAGTTCCTAACTCACACCTTGATGTCACTACTGTAGTCTCTAGTTCCTAACTCACACATTGATGTCACTACTGTAGTCTCTAGTTCCTAACACACCTTGATGTCACTACTGTAGTCTCTAGTTCCTAACACACACCTTGATGTCACTACTGTAGTCTCTAGTTCCTAACACACACCTTGATGTCACTACTGTAGTCTCTAGTTCATAACACACACCTTGATGTCACTACTGTAGTCTCCAGTTCCTAACACACACCTTGATGTCACTACTGTAGTCTCTAGTTCATAACACACACCTTGATGTCACTACTGTAGTCTCTAGTTCCTAACTCACCTTGATGTCACTACTGTAGTCTCTAGTTCCTAACACACACCTTGATGTCACTACTGTAGTCTCCAGTTCCTAACTCACACATTGATGTCACTACTGTAGTCTCTAGTTCCTAACTCACACCTTGATGTCACTACTGTAGTCTCCAGTTCCTAACTCACACATTGATGTCACTACTGTAGTCTCTAGTTCCTAACACACACCTTGATGTCACTACTGTAGTCTCCAGTTCCTAACACACACCTTGATGTCACTACTGTAGTCTCTAGTTCATAACACACACCTTGATGTCACCACTGTAGTCTCTAGTTCCTAACACACCTTGATGTCACTACTGTAGTCTCCAGTTCCTAACTCACACATTGATGTCACTACTGTAGTCTCTAGTTCCTAACTCACACCTTGATGTCACTACTGTAGTCTCTAGTTCCTAACACACACCTTGATGTCACTACTGTAGTCTCTAGTTCCTAACACACACCTTGATGTCACCACTGTAGTCTCTAGTTCCTAACACACCTTGATGTCACTACTGTAGTCTCTAGTTCCTAACACACCTTGATGTCACTACTGTAGTCTCCAGTTCCTAACTCACACATTGATGTCACTACTGTAGTCTCTAGTTCCTAACTCACACCTTGATGTCACTACTGTAGTCTCTAGTTCCTAACACACACCTTGATGTCACTACTGTAGTCTCTAGTTCCTAACACACACCTTGATGTCATTACTGTAGTCTTTAGTTCCTAACACACCTTGATGTCACTACTGTAGTCTCTAGTTCCTAACGCACACCTTGATGTCACTACTGTAGTCTCTAGTTCCTAACTCACACCTTGATGTCACTACTGTAGTCTCTAGTTCCTAACTCACACATTGATGTCACTACTGTAGTCTCTAGTTCCTAACACACCTTGATGTCACTACTGTAGTCTCTAGTTCCTAACACACACCTTGATGTCACTACTGTAGTCTCTAGTTCCTAACACACAGCTTGATGTCACTACTGTAGTCTCTAGTTCCTAACTCACCTTGATGTCACTACTGTAGTCTCTAGTTCCTAACTCACCTTGATGTCACTACTGTAGTCTCTAGTTCCTAACACACCTTGATGTCACTACTGTAGTCTCTAGTTCCTAACTCACACATTGATGTCACTACTGTAGTCTCTAGTTCCTAACACACCTTGATGTCACTACTGTAGTCTCTAGTTCCTAACACACACCTTGATGTCACTACTGTAGTCTCTAGTTCCTAACTCACACCTTGATGTCACTACTGTAGTCTCTAGTTCCTAACACACACCTTGATGTCATTACTGTAGTCTCTAGTTCCTAACACACACCTTGATGTCATTACTGTAGTCTCTAGTTCATAACACACACCTTGATGTCACTACTGTAGTCTCCAGTTCCTAACACACCTTGATGTCACTACTGTAGTCTCTAGTTCCTAACTCACACCTTGATGTCACTACTGTAGTCTCCAGTTCCTAACACACACATTGATGTCACTACTGTAGTCTCTAGTTCCTAACACACCTTGATGTCACTACTGTAGTCTCTAGTTCCTAACACACCTTGATGTCACTACTGTAGTCTCTAGTTCCTAACTCACACCTTGATGTCACTACTGTAGTCTCTAGTTCCTAACACACACATTGATGTCACTACTGTAGTCTCCAGTTCATAACACACATTGATGTCATTACTGTAGTCTCTAGTTCATAACACACACCTTGATGTCACTATTGTAGTCTCTAGTTCCTAACGCACACCTTGATGTCACTACTGTAGTCTCCAGTTCATAACACACACATTGATGTCATTACTGTAGTCTCTAGTTCATAACACACACCTTGATGTCACTACTGTAGTCTCTAGTTCCTAACGCACACCTTGATGTCACTACTGTAGTCTCTAGTTCCTAACACACATTGATGTCATTACTGTAGTCTCTAGTTCATAACACACACATTGATGTCACTACTGTAGTCTCCAGTTCATAACACACACCTTGATGTCACTACTGTAGTCTCTAGTTCCTAACTCACACCTTGATGTCACTACTGTAGTCTCTAGTTCCTAACTCACCTTGATGTCACTACTGTAGTCTCTAGTTCCTAACTCACACATTGATGTCACTACTGTAGTCTCTAGTTCCTAACACACATTGATGTCACTACTGTAGTCTCTAGTTCCTAACTCA
Organism: Notolepis coatsorum; assembly: GCF_963971535.1. Lineage (NCBI taxonomy): Eukaryota > Metazoa > Chordata > Actinopteri > Aulopiformes > Paralepididae > Notolepis > Notolepis coatsorum. The sequence goes on from NC_140169.1 coordinate 58,952,652, forward strand.
CACCTTGATGTCACTACTGTAGTCTCTAGTTCCTAACACACACCTTGATGTCACTACTGTAGTCTCTAGTTCCTAACACACACCTTGATGTCACTACTGTAGTCTCCAGTTCCTAACACACACCTTGATGTCACTACTGTAGTCTCTAGTTCCTAACACACACCTTGATGTCACTACTGTAGTCTCTAGTTCCTAACACACACCTTGATGTCATTACTGTAGTCTCTAGTTCCTAACACACACCTTGATGTCATTACTGTAGTCTCTAGTTCCTAACACACACCTTGATGTCACTACTGTAGTCTCTAGTTCCTAACACACACATTGATGTCACTACTGTAGTCTCTAGTTCCTAACACACACCTTGATGTCACTACTGTAGTCTCTAGTTCCTAACGCACACCTTGATGTCATTACTGTAGTCTCTAGTTCATAACACACACCTTGATGTCATTACTGTAGTCTCTAGTTTATAACACACACCTTGATGTCACTACTGTAGTCTCTAGTTCCTAACACACACATTGATGTCACTACTGTAGTCTCTAGTTCCTAACACACACCTTGATGTCACTACTGTAGTCTCTAGTTCCTAACTCACACCTTGATGTCACTACTGTAGTCTCTAGTTCCTAACTCACCTTGATGTCACTACTGTAGTCTCTAGTTCCTAACACACACCTTGATGTCACTACTGTAGTCTCTAGTTCCTAACTCACACCTTGATGTCACTACTGTAGTCTCTAGTTCCTAACTCACCTTGATGTCACTACTGTAGTCTCTAGTTCCTAACACACACCTTGATGTCACTACTGTAGTCTCTAGTTCCTAACACACCTTGATGTCATTACTGTAGTCTCTAGTTCCTAACACACCTTGATGTCACTACTGTAGTCTCTAGTTCCTAACACACCTTGATGTCACTACTGTAGTCTCTAGTTCCTAACTCACACCTAGATGTCACTACTGTAGTCTCCAGTTCCTAACACACACCTTGATGTCACTACTGTAGTCTCTAGTTCCTAACTCACACCTTGATGTCACTACTGTAGTCTCTAGTTCCTAACACACCTTGATGTCATTACTGTAGTCTCTAGTTCATAACACACACCTTGATGTCATTACTGTAGTCTCTAGTTCATAACACACACCTTGATGTCATTACTGTAGTCTCTAGTTCCTAACACACCTTGATGTCACTACTGTAGTCTCTAGTTCATAACACGCACCTTGATGTCACTACTGTAGTCTCTAGTTCCTAACGCACACCTTGATGTCACTACTGTAGTCTCTAGTTCCTAACACACACCTTGATGTCACTACTGTAGTCTCTAGTTCCTAACACACACCTTGATGTCACTACTGTAGTCTCTAGTTCCTAACACACCTTGATGTCACTACTGTAGTCTCTAGTTCCTAACTCACACATTGATGTCACTACTGTAGTCTCTAGTTCCTAACACACCTTGATGTCACTATTGTAGTCTCTAGTTCCTAACACACACCTTGATGTCACTACTGTAGTCTCTAGTTCCTAACACACACCTTGATGTCACTACTGTAGTCTCTAGTTCCTAACACACACCTTGATGTCACTACTGTAGTCTCTAGTTCCTAACACACACCTTGATGTCACTACTGTAGTCTCTAGTTCCTAACACACACCTTGATGTCATTACTGTAGTCTCTAGTTCATAACACACACCTTGATGTCATTACTGTAGTCTCTAGTTCCTAACACACACCTTTTTGATTTGAAGTCTTTATTTCGAACATGCAATGAATACAACAAACAATAACAAAAAAGAAAAACAACTCAATCTGCATGTTCGAAAAGGAGTAGGAAGAAGTATACACTTATTTAATCCTACCCCTTTTCCACTACTCAAATGAGTACTATTTTAAACATAAAAAAGAAAAGAAAAGAAAAAAAAAAAAAAATACATATATATATATATGCAAAACAAAAAACAAAAACTATATATGTATAAAATAAAATAAAATAGAAACAAAATAAAAATGTAAACACCTGTGAATATCAAGTCCCTTCTTCATCCCTGTACCTTGTGAACATAATTTCCTTATACATCAGTTTGAATTGTCTCATGTTTGGACATTGCTTTAACACCACATTGACACCTTGATGTCACTACTGTAGTCTCTAGTTCCTAACACACACCTTGATGTCACTACTGTAGTCTCTAGTTCCTAACACACACCTTGATGTCACTACTGTAGTCTCCAGTTCCTAACACACCTTGATGTCACTACTGTAGTCTCTAGTTCCTAACACACCTTGATGTCACTACTGTAGTCTCTAGTTCCTAACTCACACCTTGATGTCACTACTGTAGTCTCTAGTTCCTAACTCACACCTTGATGTCACTACTGTAGTCTCTAGTTCCTAACACACACCTTGATGTCACTACTGTAGTCTCCAGTTCCTAACTCACACATTGATGTCACTACTGTAGTCTCTAGTTCCTAACTCACACATTGATGTCACTACTGTAGTCTCTAGTTCCTAACGCACACCTTGATGTCACTACTGTAGTCTCTAGTTCCTAACACACCTTGATGTCACTACTGTAGTCTCTAGTTCCTAACACACACATTGATGTCACTACTGTAGTCTCTAGTTCCTAACACACACCTTGATGTCACTACTGTAGTCTCTAGTTCCTAACGCACACCTTGATGTCATTACTGTAGTCTCTAGTTCATAACACACACCTTGATGTCATTACTGTAGTCTCTAGTTCATAACACACACCTTGATGTCACTACTGTAGTCTCTAGTTCCTAACACACACATTGATGTCACTACTGTAGTCTCTAGTTCCTAACACACACATTGATGTCACTACTGTAGTCTCTAGTTCCTAACTCACCTTGATGTCACTACTGTAGTCTCTAGTTCCTAACACACACCTTGATGTCACTACTGTAGTCTCTAGTTCCTAACTCACACCTTGATGTCACTACTGTAGTCTCTAGTTCCTAACTCACACCTTGATGTCACTACTGTAGTCTCTAGTTCCTAACACACATTGATGTCACTACTGTAGTCTCTAGTTCCTAACGCACACATTGATGTCACTACTGTAGTCTCTAGTTCCTAACGCACACCTCTTGATGTCACTACTGTAGTCTCTAGTTCATAACACACACCTTGATGTCACTACTGTAGTCTCTAGTTCCTAACTCACCTTGATGTCACTACTGTAGTCTCTAGTTCCTAACACACACCTTGATGTCACTACTGTAGTCTCCAGTTCCTAACTCACACATTGATGTCACTACTGTAGTCTCTAGTTCCTAACTCACACCTTGATGTCACTACTGTAGTCTCCAGTTCCTAACTCACACATTGATGTCACTACTGTAGTCTCTAGTTCCTAACACACACCTTGATGTCACTACTGTAGTCTCCAGTTCCTAACACACACCTTGATGTCACTACTGTAGTCTCTAGTTCATAACACACACCTTGATGTCACCACTGTAGTCTCTAGTTCCTAACACACCTTGATGTCACTACTGTAGTCTCCAGTTCCTAACTCACACATTGATGTCACTACTGTAGTCTCTAGTTCCTAACTCACACCTTGATGTCACTACTGTAGTCTCTAGTTCCTAACACACACCTTGATGTCACTACTGTAGTCTCTAGTTCCTAACACACACCTTGATGTCACCACTGTAGTCTCTAGTTCCTAACACACCTTGATGTCACTACTGTAGTCTCTAGTTCCTAACACACCTTGATGTCACTACTGTAGTCTCCAGTTCCTAACTCACACATTGATGTCACTACTGTAGTCTCTAGTTCCTAACTCACACCTTGATGTCACTACTGTAGTCTCTAGTTCCTAACACACACCTTGATGTCACTACTGTAGTCTCTAGTTCCTAACACACACCTTGATGTCATTACTGTAGTCTTTAGTTCCTAACACACCTTGATGTCACTACTGTAGTCTCTAGTTCCTAACGCACACCTTGATGTCACTACTGTAGTCTCTAGTTCCTAACTCACACCTTGATGTCACTACTGTAGTCTCTAGTTCCTAACTCACACCTTGATGTCACTACTGTAGTCTCTAGTTCCTAACACACCTTGATGTCACTACTGTAGTCTCTAGTTCCTAACACACACCTTGATGTCACTACTGTAGTCTCTAGTTCCTAACACACCTTGATGTCACTACTGTAGTCTCTAGTTCCTAACACACACCTTGATGTCACTACTGTAGTCTCTAGTTCCTAACACACAGCTTGATGTCACTACTGTAGTCTCTAGTTCCTAACTCACCTTGATGTCACTACTGTAGTCTCTAGTTCCTAACTCACCTTGATGTCACTACTGTAGTCTCTAGTTCCTAACACACCTTGATGTCACTACTGTAGTCTCTAGTTCCTAACTCACACATTGATGTCACTACTGTAGTCTCTAGTTCCTAACACACCTTGATGTCACTACTGTAGTCTCTAGTTCCTAACACACACCTTGATGTCACTACTGTAGTCTCTAGTTCCTAACTCACACCTTGATGTCACTACTGTAGTCTCTAGTTCCTAACACACACCTTGATGTCATTACTGTAGTCTCTAGTTCCTAACACACACCTTGATGTCATTACTGTAGTCTCTAGTTCATAACACACACCTTGATGTCACTACTGTAGTCTCCAGTTCCTAACACACCTTGATGTCACTACTGTAGTCTCTAGTTCCTAACTCACACCTTGATGTCACTACTGTAGTCTCCAGTTCCTAACACACACATTGATGTCACTACTGTAGTCTCTAGTTCCTAACACACCTTGATGTCACTACTGTAGTCTCTAGTTCCTAACACACCTTGATGTCACTACTGTAGTCTCTAGTTCCTAACTCACACCTTGATGTCACTACTGTAGTCTCTAGTTCCTAACACACACATTGATGTCACTACTGTAGTCTCCAGTTCATAACACACATTGATGTCATTACTGTAGTCTCTAGTTCATAACACACACCTTGATGTCACTACTGTAGTCTCTAGTTCCTAACGCACACCTTGATGTCACTACTGTAGTCTCCAGTTCATAACACACACATTGATGTCATTACTGTAGTCTCTAGTTCATAACACACACCTTGATGTCACTACTGTAGTCTCTAGTTCCTAACGCACACCTTGATGTCACTACTGTAGTCTCTAGTTCCTAACACACATTGATGTCATTACTGTAGTCTCTAGTTCATAACACACACATTGATGTCACTACTGTAGTCTCCAGTTCATAACACACACCTTGATGTCACTACTGTAGTCTCTAGTTCCTAACTCACACCTTGATGTCACTACTGTAGTCTCTAGTTCCTAACTCACCTTGATGTCACTACTGTAGTCTCTAGTTCCTAACTCACACCTTGATGTCACTACTGTAGTCTCTAGTTCCTAACTCACACATTGATGTCACTACTGTAGTCTCTAGTTCCTAACACACCTTGATGTCACTACTGTAGTCTCTAGTTCCTAACACACACCTTGATGTCACTACTGTAGTCTCTAGTTCCTAACACACACCTTGATGTCACTACTGTAGTCTCTAGTTCATAACACACACCTTGATGTCACTACTGTAGTCTCCAGTTCCTAACACACACCTTGATGTCACTACTGTAGTCTCTAGTTCATAACACACACCTTGATGTCACTACTGTAGTCTCTAGTTCCTAACTCACCTTGATGTCACTACTGTAGTCTCTAGTTCCTAACACACACCTTGATGTCACTACTGTAGTCTCCAGTTCCTAACTCACACATTGATGTCACTACTGTAGTCTCTAGTTCCTAACTCACACCTTGATGTCACTACTGTAGTCTCCAGTTCCTAACTCACACATTGATGTCACTACTGTAGTCTCTAGTTCCTAACACACACCTTGATGTCACTACTGTAGTCTCCAGTTCCTAACACACACCTTGATGTCACTACTGTAGTCTCTAGTTCATAACACACACCTTGATGTCACCACTGTAGTCTCTAGTTCCTAACACACCTTGATGTCACTACTGTAGTCTCCAGTTCCTAACTCACACATTGATGTCACTACTGTAGTCTCTAGTTCCTAACACACACCTTGATGTCATTACTGTAGTCTCTAGTTCCTAACACACACCTTGATGTCAGTACTGTAGTCTCTAGTTCCTAACTCACACATTGATGTCACTACTGTAGTCTCCAGTTCCTAACACACACCTTGATGTCACTACTGTAGTCTCTAGTTCCTAACACACCTTGATGTCACTACTGTAGTCTCTAGTTCCTAACTCACACCTTGATGTCACTACTGTAGTCTCTAGTTCCTAACACACACATTGATGTCACTACTGTAGTCTCCAGTTCATAACACACATTGATGTCATTACTGTAGTCTCTAGTTCATAACACACACCTTGATGTCACTACTGTAGTCTCTAGTTCCTAACGCACACCTTGATGTCACTACTGTAGTCTCCAGTTCATAACACACACATTGATGTCATTACTGTAGTCTCTAGTTCATAACACACACCTTGATGTCACTACTGTAGTCTCTAGTTCCTAACGCACACCTTGATGTCATTACTGTAGTCTCTAGTTCCTAACACACATTGATGTCATTACTGTAGTCTCTAGTTCATAACACACACATTGATGTCAATACTGTAGTCTCCAGTTCATAACACACACCTTGATGTCACTACTGTAGTCTCTAGTTCCTAACTCACACCTTGATGTCACTACTGTAGTCTCTAGTTCCTAACTCACCTTGATGTCACTACTGTAGTCTCTAGTTCCTAACTCACACATTGATGTCACTACTGTAGTCTCTAGTTCCTAACACACATTGATGTCACTACTGTAGTCTCTAGTTCCTAACTCACACCTTGATGTCACTACTGTAGTCTCTAGTTCCTAACACACACCTTGATGTCACTACTGTAGTCTCTAGTTCCTAACACACACCTTGATGTCACTACTGTAGTCTCTAGTTCCTAACACACACATTGATGTCACTACTGTAGTCTCTAGTTCCTAACACACACCTTGATGTCACTACTGTAGTCTCTAGTTCCTAACGCACACCTTGATGTCATTACTGTAGTCTCTAGTTCATAACACACACCTTGATGTCATTACTGTAGTCTCTAGTTCATAACACACACCTTGATGTCACTACTGTAGTCTCTAGTTCCTAACACACACATTGATGTCACTACTGTAGTCTCTAGTTCCTAACACACACCTTGATGTCACTACTGTAGTCTCTAGTTCCTAACTCACACCTTGATGTCACTACTGTAGTCTCTAGTTCCTAACTCACCTTGATGTCACTACTGTAGTCTCTAGTTCCTAACACACCTTGATGTCACTACTGTAGTCTCTAGTTCCTAACTCACACCTTGATGTCACTACTGTAGTCTCTAGTTCCTAACTCACCTTGATGTCACTACTGTAGTCTCTAGTTCCTAACACACACCTTGATGTCACTACTGTAGTCTCTAGTTCCTAACACACCTTGATGTCATTACTGTAGTCTCTAGTTCCTAACACACACCTTGATGTCACTACTGTAGTCTCTAGTTCCTAACACACACCTTGATGTCACTACTGTAGTCTCTAGTTCCTAACACACACCTTGATGTCACTACTGTAGTCTCTAGTTCCTAACGCACACCTTGATGTCACTACTGTAGTCTCTAGTTCCTAACTCACACCTTGATGTCACTACTGTAGTCTCTAGTTCCTAACTCACACATTGATGTCACTACTGTAGTCTCTAGTTCCTAACACACCTTGATGTCACTACTGTAGTCTCTAGTTCCTAACACACACCTTGATGTCACTACTGTAGTCTCTAGTTCCTAACACACACCTTGATGTCACTACTGTAGTCTCTAGTTCATAACACACACCTTGATGTCACTACTGTAGTCTCCAGTTCCTAACACACACCTTGATGTCACTACTGTAGTCTCTAGTTCATAACACACACCTTGATGTCACTACTGTAGTCTCTAGTTCCTAACTCACCTTGATGTCACTACTGTAGTCTCTAGTTCCTAACACACACCTTGATGTCACTACTGTAGTCTCCAGTTCCTAACTCACACATTGATGTCACTACTGTAGTCTCTAGTTCCTAACTCACACCTTGATGTCACTACTGTAGTCTCCAGTTCCTAACTCACACATTGATGTCACTACTGTAGTCTCTAGTTCCTAACACACACCTTGATGTCACTACTGTAGTCTCCAGTTCCTAACACACACCTTGATGTCACTACTGTAGTCTCTAGTTCATAACACACACCTTGATGTCACCACTGTAGTCTCTAGTTCCTAACACACCTTGATGTCACTACTGTAGTCTCCAGTTCCTAACTCACACATTGATGTCACTACTGTAGTCTCTAGTTCCTAACTCACACCTTGATGTCACTACTGTAGTCTCTAGTTCCTAACACACACCTTGATGTCACTACTGTAGTCTCTAGTTCCTAACACACACCTTGATGTCACCACTGTAGTCTCTAGTTCCTAACACACCTTGATGTCACTACTGTAGTCTCTAGTTCCTAACACACCTTGATGTCACTACTGTAGTCTCCAGTTCCTAACTCACACATTGATGTCACTACTGTAGTCTCTAGTTCCTAACTCACACCTTGATGTCACTACTGTAGTCTCTAGTTCCTAACACACACCTTGATGTCACTACTGTAGTCTCTAGTTCCTAACACACACCTTGATGTCATTACTGTAGTCTTTAGTTCCTAACACACCTTGATGTCACTACTGTAGTCTCTAGTTCCTAACACACCTTGATGTCACTACTGTAGTCTCTAGTTCCTAACACACACCTTGATGTCACTACTGTAGTCTCTAGTTCCTAACTCACCTTGATGTCACTACTGTAGTCTCTAGTTCCTAACACACACCTTGATGTCACTACTGTAGTCTCCAGTTCCTAACTCACACATTGATGTCACTACTGTAGTCTCTAGTTCCTAACTCACACCTTGATGTCACTACTGTAGTCTCCAGTTCCTAACTCACACATTGATGTCACTACTGTAGTCTCTAGTTCCTAACACACACCTTGATGTCACTACTGTAGTCTCCAGTTCCTAACACACACCTTGATGTCACTACTGTAGTCTCTAGTTCCTAACTCACCTTGATGTCACTACTGTAGTCTCTAGTTCCTAACACACACCTTGATGTCACTACTGTAGTCTCCAGTTCCTAACACACACCTTGATGTCATTACTGTAGTCTTTAGTTCCTAACACACCTTGATGTCACTACTGTAGTCTCTAGTTCCTAACACACCTTGATGTCACTACTGTAGTCTCTAGTTCATAACACACACCTTGATGTCACTACTGTAGTCTCTAGTTCCTAACTCACCTTGATGTCACTACTGTAGTCTCTAGTTCCTAACACACACCTTGATGTCACTACTGTAGTCTCCAGTTCCTAACTCACACATTGATGTCACTACTGTAGTCTCTAGTTCCTAACTCACACCTTGATGTCACTACTGTAGTCTCCAGTTCCTAACTCACACATTGATGTCACTACTGTAGTCTCCAGTTCATAACACACATTGATGTCATTACTGTAGTCTCTAGTTCCTAACACACCTTGATGTCACTACTGTAGTCTCTAGTTCCTAACTCACACCTTGATGTCACTACTGTAGTCTCTAGTTCCTAACACACACATTGATGTCACTACTGTAGTCTCCAGTTCATAACACACATTGATGTCATTACTGTAGTCTCTAGTTCATAACACACACCTTGATGTCACTACTGTAGTCTCTAGTTCCTAACGCACACCTTGATGTCACTACTGTAGTCTCCAGTTCATAACACACACATTGATGTCATTACTGTAGTCTCTAGTTCATAACACACACCTTGATGTCACTACTGTAGTCTCTAGTTCCTAACGCACACCTTGATGTCATTACTGTAGTCTCTAGTTCCTAACACACATTGATGTCATTACTGTAGTCTCTAGTTCATAACACACACATTGATGTCAATACTGTAGTCTCCAGTTCATAACACACACCTTGATGTCACTACTGTAGTCTCTAGTTCCTAACTCACACCTTGATGTCACTACTGTAGTCTCTAGTTCCTAACTCACCTTGATGTCACTACTGTAGTCTCTAGTTCCTAACTCACACATTGATGTCACTACTGTAGTCTCTAGTTCCTAACACACATTGATGTCACTACTGTAGTCTCTAGTTCCTAACTCACACCTTGATGTCACTACTGTAGTCTCTAGTTCCTAACACACACCTTGATGTCACTACTGTAGTCTCTAGTTCCTAACACACACCTTGATGTCACTACTGTAGTCTCTAGTTCCTAACACACACATTGATGTCACTACTGTAGTCTCTAGTTCCTAACACACACCTTGATGTCACTACTGTAGTCTCTAGTTCCTAACGCACACCTTGATGTCATTACTGTAGTCTCTAGTTCATAACACACACCTTGATGTCATTACTGTAGTCTCTAGTTCATAACACACACCTTGATGTCACTACTGTAGTCTCTAGTTCCTAACACACACATTGATGTCACTACTGTAGTCTCTAGTTCCTAACACACACCTTGATGTCACTACTGTAGTCTCTAGTTCCTAACTCACACCTTGATGTCACTACTGTAGTCTCTAGTTCCTAACTCACCTTGATGTCACTACTGTAGTCTCTAGTTCCTAACACACCTTGATGTCACTACTGTAGTCTCTAGTTCCTAACTCACACCTTGATGTCACTACTGTAGTCTCTAGTTCCTAACTCACCTTGATGTCACTACTGTAGTCTCTAGTTCCTAACACACACCTTGATGTCACTACTGTAGTCTCTAGTTCCTAACACACCTTGATGTCATTACTGTAGTCTCTAGTTCCTAACACACACCTTGATGTCACTACTGTAGTCTCTAGTTCCTAACACACACCTTGATGTCACTACTGTAGTCTCTAGTTCCTAACACACACCTTGATGTCACTACTGTAGTCTCTAGTTCCTAACGCACACCTTGATGTCACTACTGTAGTCTCTAGTTCCTAACTCACACCTTGATGTCACTACTGTAGTCTCTAGTTCCTAACTCACACATTGATGTCACTACTGTAGTCTCTAGTTCCTAACACACCTTGATGTCACTACTGTAGTCTCTAGTTCCTAACACACACCTTGATGTCACTACTGTAGTCTCTAGTTCCTAACACACACCTTGATGTCACTACTGTAGTCTCTAGTTCATAACACACACCTTGATGTCACTACTGTAGTCTCCAGTTCCTAACACACACCTTGATGTCACTACTGTAGTCTCTAGTTCATAACACACACCTTGATGTCACTACTGTAGTCTCTAGTTCCTAACTCACCTTGATGTCACTACTGTAGTCTCTAGTTCCTAACACACACCTTGATGTCACTACTGTAGTCTCCAGTTCCTAACTCACACATTGATGTCACTACTGTAGTCTCTAGTTCCTAACTCACACCTTGATGTCACTACTGTAGTCTCCAGTTCCTAACTCACACATTGATGTCACTACTGTAGTCTCTAGTTCCTAACACACACCTTGATGTCACTACTGTAGTCTCCAGTTCCTAACACACACCTTGATGTCACTACTGTAGTCTCTAGTTCATAACACACACCTTGATGTCACCACTGTAGTCTCTAGTTCCTAACACACCTTGATGTCACTACTGTAGTCTCCAGTTCCTAACTCACACATTGATGTCACTACTGTAGTCTCTAGTTCCTAACTCACACCTTGATGTCACTACTGTAGTCTCTAGTTCCTAACACACACCTTGATGTCACTACTGTAGTCTCTAGTTCCTAACACACACCTTGATGTCACCACTGTAGTCTCTAGTTCCTAACACACCTTGATGTCACTACTGTAGTCTCTAGTTCCTAACACACCTTGATGTCACTACTGTAGTCTCCAGTTCCTAACTCACACATTGATGTCACTACTGTAGTCTCTAGTTCCTAACTCACACCTTGATGTCACTACTGTAGTCTCTAGTTCCTAACACACACCTTGATGTCACTACTGTAGTCTCTAGTTCCTAACACACACCTTGATGTCATTACTGTAGTCTTTAGTTCCTAACACACCTTGATGTCACTACTGTAGTCTCTAGTTCCTAACACACCTTGATGTCACTACTGTAGTCTCTAGTTCCTAACACACACCTTGATGTCACTACTGTAGTCTCTAGTTCCTAACTCACCTTGATGTCACTACTGTAGTCTCTAGTTCCTAACACACACCTTGATGTCACTACTGTAGTCTCCAGTTCCTAACTCACACATTGATGTCACTACTGTAGTCTCTAGTTCCTAACTCACACCTTGATGTCACTACTGTAGTCTCCAGTTCCTAACTCACACATTGATGTCACTACTGTAGTCTCTAGTTCCTAACACACACCTTGATGTCACTACTGTAGTCTCCAGTTCCTAACACACACCTTGATGTCACTACTGTAGTCTCTAGTTCCTAACTCACCTTGATGTCACTACTGTAGTCTCTAGTTCCTAACACACACCTTGATGTCACTACTGTAGTCTCCAGTTCCTAACACACACCTTGATGTCATTACTGTAGTCTTTAGTTCCTAACACACCTTGATGTCACTACTGTAGTCTCTAGTTCCTAACACACCTTGATGTCACTACTGTAGTCTCTAGTTCATAACACACACCTTGATGTCACTACTGTAGTCTCTAGTTCCTAACTCACCTTGATGTCACTACTGTAGTCTCTAGTTCCTAACACACACCTTGATGTCACTACTGTAGTCTCCAGTTCCTAACTCACACATTGATGTCACTACTGTAGTCTCTAGTTCCTAACTCACACCTTGATGTCACTACTGTAGTCTCCAGTTCCTAACTCACACATTGATGTCACTACTGTAGTCTCTAGTTCCTAACACACACCTTGTTGTCACTACTGTAGTCTCCAGTTCCTAACACACACCTTGATGTCACTACTGTAGTCTCTAGTTCATAACACACACCTTGATGTCACCACTGTAGTCTCTAGTTCCTAACACACACCTTGATGTCACTACTGTAGTCTCTAGTTCCTAACACACACCTTGATGTCATTACTGTAGTCTTTAGTTCCTAACACACCTTGATGTCACTACTGTAGTCTCTAGTTCCTAACGCACACCTTGATGTCACTACTGTAGTCTCTAGTTCCTAACTCACACCTTGATGTCACTACTGTAGTCTCTAGTTCCTAACTCACACATTGATGTCACTACTGTAGTCTCTAGTTCCTAACACACCTTGATGTCACTACTGTAGTCTCTAGTTCCTAACACACACCTTGATGTCACTACTGTAGTCTCTAGTTCCTAACACACAGCTTGATGTCACTACTGTAGTCTCTAGTTCCTAACTCACCTTGATGTCACTACTGTAGTCTCTAGTTCCTAACTCACCTTGATGTCACTACTGTAGTCTCTAGTTCCTAACACACCTTGATGTCACTACTGTAGTCTCTAGTTCCTAACTCACACATTGATGTCACTACTGTAGTCTCTAGTTCCTAACACACCTTGATGTCACTACTGTAGTCTCTAGTTCCTAACACACACCTTGATGTCACTACTGTAGTCTCTAGTTCCTAACTCACACCTTGATGTCACTACTGTAGTCTCTAGTTCCTAACACACACCTTGATGTCATTACTGTAGTCTCTAGTTCCTAACACACACCTTGATGTCATTACTGTAGTCTCTAGTTCATAACACACACCTTGATGTCACTACTGTAGTCTCCAGTTCCTAACACACCTTGATGTCACTACTGTAGTCTCTAGTTCCTAACTCACACCTTGATGTCACTACTGTAGTCTCCAGTTCCTAACACACACATTGATGTCACTACTGTAGTCTCTAGTTCCTAACACACCTTGATGTCACTACTGTAGTCTCTAGTTCCTAACACACCTTGATGTCACTACTGTAGTCTCTAGTTCCTAACTCACACCTTGATGTCACTACTGTAGTCTCTAGTTCCTAACACACACATTGATGTCACTACTGTAGTCTCCAGTTCATAACACACATTGATGTCATTACTGTAGTCTCTAGTTCATAACACACACCTTGATGTCACTACTGTAGTCTCTAGTTCCTAACGCACACCTTGATGTCACTACTGTAGTCTCCAGTTCATAACACACACATTGATGTCATTACTGTAGTCTCTAGTTCATAACACACACCTTGATGTCACTACTGTAGTCTCTAGTTCCTAACGCACACCTTGATGTCACTACTGTAGTCTCTAGTTCCTAACACACATTGATGTCATTACTGTAGTCTCTAGTTCATAACACACACATTGATGTCACTACTGTAGTCTCCAGTTCATAACACACACCTTGATGTCACTACTGTAGTCTCTAGTTCCTAACTCACACCTTGATGTCACTACTGTAGTCTCTAGTTCCTAACTCACCTTGATGTCACTACTGTAGTCTCTAGTTCCTAACTCACACATTGATGTCACTACTGTAGTCTCTAGTTCCTAACACACATTGATGTCACTACTGTAGTCTCTAGTTCCTAACTCACACCTTGATGTCACTACTGTAGTCTCTAGTTCCTAACACACACCTTGATGTCACTACTGTAGTCTCTAGTTCCTAACACACACTTTGATGTCACTACTGTAGTCTCCAGTTCCTAACACACACCTTGATGTCACTACTGTAGTCTCTAGTTCCTAACACACACCTTGATGTCACTACTGTAGTCTCTAGTTCCTAACACACACCTTGATGTCATTACTGTAGTCTCTAGTTCCTAACACACACCTTGATGTCATTACTGTAGTCTCTAGTTCCTAACACACACCTTGATGTCACTACTGTAGTCTCTAGTTCCTAACACACACATTGATGTCACTACTGTAGTCTCTAGTTCCTAACACACACCTTGATGTCACTACTGTAGTCTCTAGTTCCTAACGCACACCTTGATGTCATTACTGTAGTCTCTAGTTCATAACACACACCTTGATGTCATTACTGTAGTCTCTAGTTTATAACACACACCTTGATGTCACTACTGTAGTCTCTAGTTCCTAACACACACATTGATGTCACTACTGTAGTCTCTAGTTCCTAACACACACCTTGATGTCACTACTGTAGTCTCTAGTTCCTAACTCACACCTTGATGTCACTACTGTAGTCTCTAGTTCCTAACTCACCTTGATGTCACTACTGTAGTCTCTAGTTCCTAACACACACCTTGATGTCACTACTGTAGTCTCTAGTTCCTAACTCACACCTTGATGTCACTACTGTAGTCTCTAGTTCCTAACTCACCTTGATGTCACTACTGTAGTCTCTAGTTCCTAACACACACCTTGATGTCACTACTGTAGTCTCTAGTTCCTAACACACCTTGATGTCATTACTGTAGTCTCTAGTTCCTAACACACCTTGATGTCACTACTGTAGTCTCTAGTTCCTAACACACCTTGATGTCACTACTGTAGTCTCTAGTTCCTAACTCACACCTTGATGTCACTACTGTAGTCTCCAGTTCCTAACACACACCTTGATGTCACTACTGTAGTCTCTAGTTCCTAACTCACACCTTGATGTCACTACTGTAGTCTCTAGTTCCTAACACACCTTGATGTCATTACTGTAGTCTCTAGTTCATAACACACACCTTGATGTCATTACTGTAGTCTCTAGTTCATAACACACACCTTGATGTCATTACTGTAGTCTCTAGTTCCTAACACACCTTGATGTCACTACTGTAGTCTCTAGTTCATAACACGCACCTTGATGTCACTACTGTAGTCTCTAGTTCCTAACGCACACCTTGATGTCACTACTGTAGTCTCTAGTTCCTAACACACACCTTGATGTCACTACTGTAGTCTCTAGTTCCTAACACACACCTTGATGTCACTACTGTAGTCTCTAGTTCCTAACACACCTTGATGTCACTACTGTAGTCTCTAGTTCCTAACTCACACATTGATGTCACTACTGTAGTCTCTAGTTCCTAACACACCTTGATGTCACTACTGTAGTCTCTAGTTCCTAACACACACCTTGATGTCACTACTGTAGTCTCTAGTTCCTAACACACACCTTGATGTCACTACTGTAGTCTCTAGTTCCTAACACACACCTTGATGTCACTACTGTAGTCTCTAGTTCCTAACACACACCTTGATGTCACTACTGTAGTCTCTAGTTCCTAACACACACCTTGATGTCACTACTGTAGTCTCTAGTTCATAACACACACCTTGATGTCATTACTGTAGTCTCTAGTTCCTAACACACACCTTTTTGATTTGATTTGAAGTCTTTATTTCGAACATGCAATGAATACAACAAACAATAACAAAAAAGAAAAACAACTCAATCTGCATGTTCGAAAAGGAGTAGGAAGAAGTATACACTTATTTAATCCTACCCCTTTTCCACTACTCAAATGAGTGTACTATTTTAAACATAAAAAAGAAAAGAAAAGAAGAAAAAAAAAATACATATATATATATATGCAAAACAAAAAACAAAAACTATATATGTATAAAATAAAATAAAATAGAAACAAAATAAAAATGTAAACACCTGTGAATATCAAGTCCCTTCTTCATCCCTGTACCCTGTGAACATAATTTCCTTATACATCAGTTTGAATTGTCTCATGTTTGGACATTGCTTTAACACCACATTGACACCTTGATGTCACTACTGTAGTCTCTAGTTCCTAACACACACCTTGATGTCACTACTGTAGTCTCTAGTTCCTAACACACACCTTGATGTCACTACTGTAGTCTCCAGTTCCTAACACACCTTGATGTCACTACTGTAGTCTCTAGTTCCTAACACACCTTGATGTCACTACTGTAGTCTCTAGTTCCTAACTCACACCTTGATGTCACTACTGTAGTCTCTAGTTCCTAACTCACACCTTGATGTCACTACTGTAGTCTCTAGTTCCTAACACACACCTTGATGTCACTACTGTAGTCTCCAGTTCCTAACTCACACATTGATGTCACTACTGTAGTCTCTAGTTCCTAACTCACACATTGATGTCACTACTGTAGTCTCTAGTTCCTAACGCACACCTTGATGTCACTACTGTAGTCTCTAGTTCCTAACACACCTTGATGTCACTACTGTAGTCTCTAGTTCCTAACACACACATTGATGTCACTACTGTAGTCTCTAGTTCCTAACACACACCTTGATGTCACTACTGTAGTCTCTAGTTCCTAACGCACACCTTGATGTCATTACTGTAGTCTCTAGTTCATAACACACACCTTGATGTCATTACTGTAGTCTCTAGTTCATAACACACACCTTGATGTCACTACTGTAGTCTCTAGTTCCTAACACACACATTGATGTCACTACTGTAGTCTCTAGTTCCTAACACACACCTTGATGTCACTACTGTAGTCTCTAGTTCCTAACTCACCTTGATGTCACTACTGTAGTCTCTAGTTCCTAACACACACCTTGATGTCACTACTGTAGTCTCTAGTTCCTAACTCACACCTTGATGTCACTACTGTAGTCTCTAGTTCCTAACTCACACCTTGATGTCACTACTGTAGTCTCTAGTTCCTAACACACATTGATGTCACTACTGTAGTCTCTAGTTCCTAACGCACACATTGATGTCACTACTGTAGTCTCTAGTTCCTAACGCACACCTTGATGTCACTACTGTAGTCTCTAGTTCATAACACACACCTTGATGTCACTACTGTAGTCTCTAGTTCCTAACTCACCTTGATGTCACTACTGTAGTCTCTAGTTCCTAACACACACCTTGATGTCACTACTGTAGTCTCCAGTTCCTAACTCACACATTGATGTCACTACTGTAGTCTCTAGTTCCTAACTCACACCTTGATGTCACTACTGTAGTCTCCAGTTCCTAACTCACACATTGATGTCACTACTGTAGTCTCTAGTTCCTAACACACACCTTGATGTCACTACTGTAGTCTCCAGTTCCTAACACACACCTTGATGTCACTACTGTAGTCTCTAGTTCATAACACACACCTTGATGTCACCACTGTAGTCTCTAGTTCCTAACACACCTTGATGTCAGTACTGTAGTCTCCAGTTCCTAACTCACACATTGATGTCACTACTGTAGTCTCTAGTTCCTAACTCACACCTTGATGTCACTACTGTAGTCTCTAGTTCCTAACACACACCTTGATGTCACTACTGTAGTCTCTAGTTCCTAACACACACCTTGATGTCACCACTGTAGTCTCTAGTTCCTAACACACCTTGATGTCACTACTGTAGTCTCTAGTTCCTAACACACCTTGATGTCACTACTGTAGTCTCCAGTTCCTAACTCACACATTGATGTCACTACTGTAGTCTCTAGTTCCTAACTCACACCTTGATGTCACTACTGTAGTCTCTAGTTCCTAACACACACCTTGATGTCACTACTGTAGTCTCTAGTTCCTAACACACACCTTGATGTCATTACTGTAGTCTTTAGTTCCTAACACACCTTGATGTCACTACTGTAGTCTCTAGTTCCTAACGCACACCTTGATGTCACTACTGTAGTCTCTAGTTCCTAACTCACACCTTGATGTCACTACTGTAGTCTCTAGTTCCTAACTCACACATTGATGTCACTACTGTAGTCTCTAGTTCCTAACACACCTTGATGTCACTACTGTAGTCTCTAGTTCCTAACACACACCTTGATGTCACTACTGTAGTCTCTAGTTCCTAACACACAGCTTGATGTCACTACTGTAGTCTCTAGTTCCTAACTCACCTTGATGTCACTACTGTAGTCTCTAGTTCCTAACTCACCTTGATGTCACTACTGTAGTCTCTAGTTCCTAACACACCTTGATGTCACTACTGTAGTCTCTAGTTCCTAACTCACACATTGATGTCACTACTGTAATCTCTAGTTCCTAACACACCTTGATGTCACTACTGTAGTCTCTAGTTCCTAACACACACCTTGATGTCACTACTGTAGTCTCTAGTTCCTAACTCACACCTTGATGTCACTACTGTAGTCTCTAGTTCCTAACACACACCTTGATGTCATTACTGTAGTCTCTAGTTCCTAACACACACCTTGATGTCATTACTGTAGTCTCTAGTTCATAACACACACCTTGATGTCACTACTGTAGTCTCCAGTTCCTAACACACCTTGATGTCACTACTGTAGTCTCTAGTTCCTAACTCACACCTTGATGTCACTACTGTAGTCTCCAGTTCCTAACACACACATTGATGTCACTACTGTAGTCTCTAGTTCCTAACACACCTTGATGTCACTACTGTAGTCTCTAGTTCCTAACACACCTTGATGTCACTACTGTAGTCTCTAGTTCCTAACTCACACCTTGATGTCACTACTGTAGTCTCTAGTTCCTAACACACACATTGATGTCACTACTGTAGTCTCCAGTTCATAACACACATTGATGTCATTACTGTAGTCTCTAGTTCATAACACACACCTTGATGTCACTACTGTAGTCTCTAGTTCCTAACGCACACCTTGATGTCACTACTGTAGTCTCCAGTTCATAACACACACATTGATGTCATTACTGTAGTCTCTAGTTCATAACACACACCTTGATGTCACTACTGTAGTCTCTAGTTCCTAACGCACACCTTGATGTCACTACTGTAGTCTCTAGTTCCTAACACACATTGATGTCATTACTGTAGTCTCTAGTTCATAACACACACATTGATGTCACTACTGTAGTCTCCAGTTCATAACACACACCTTGATGTCACTACTGTAGTCTCTAGTTCCTAACTCACACCTTGATGTCACTACTGTAGTCTCTAGTTCCTAACTCACCTTGATGTCACTACTGTAGTCTCTAGTTCCTAACTCACACATTGATGTCACTACTGTAGTCTCTAGTTCCTAACACACATTGATGTCACTACTGTAGTCTCTAGTTCCTAACTCACACCTTGATGTCACTACTGTAGTCTCTAGTTCCTAACACACACCTTGATGTCACTACTGTAGTCTCTAGTTCCTAACACACACCTTGATGTCACTACTGTAGTCTCCAGTTCCTAACACACACCTTGATGTCACTACTGTAGTCTCTAGTTCCTAACACACACCTTGATGTCACTACTGTAGTCTCTAGTTCCTAACACACACCTTGATGTCATTACTGTAGTCTCTAGTTCCTAACACACACCTTGATGTCATTACTGTAGTCTCTAGTTCCTAACACACACCTTGATGTCACTACTGTAGTCTCTAGTTCCTAACACACACATTGATGTCACTACTGTAGTCTCTAGTTCCTAACACACACCTTGATGTCACTACTGTAGTCTCTAGTTCCTAACGCACACCTTGATGTCATTACTGTAGTCTCTAGTTCATAACACACACCTTGATGTCATTACTGTAGTCTCTAGTTTATAACACACACCTTGATGTCACTACTGTAGTCTCTAGTTCCTAACACACACATTGATGTCACTACTGTAGTCTCTAGTTCCTAACACACACCTTGATGTCACTACTGTAGTCTCTAGTTCCTAACTCACACCTTGATGTCACTACTGTAGTCTCTAGTTCCTAACTCACCTTGATGTCACTACTGTAGTCTCTAGTTCCTAACACACACCTTGATGTCACTACTGTAGTCTCTAGTTCCTAACTCACACCTTGATGTCACTACTGTAGTCTCTAGTTCCTAACTCACCTTGATGTCACTACTGTAGTCTCTAGTTCCTAACACACACCTTGATGTCACTACTGTAGTCTCTAGTTCCTAACACACCTTGATGTCATTACTGTAGTCTCTAGTTCCTAACACACCTTGATGTCACTACTGTAGTCTCTAGTTCCTAACACACCTTGATGTCACTACTGTAGTCTCTAGTTCCTAACTCACACCTTGATGTCACTACTGTAGTCTCCAGTTCCTAACACACACCTTGATGTCACTACTGTAGTCTCTAGTTCCTAACTCACACCTTGATGTCACTACTGTAGTCTCTAGTTCCTAACACACCTTGATGTCATTACTGTAGTCTCTAGTTCATAACACACACCTTGATGTCATTACTGTAGTCTCTAGTTCATAACACACACCTTGATGTCATTACTGTAGTCTCTAGTTCCTAACACACCTTGATGTCACTACTGTAGTCTCTAGTTCATAACACGCACCTTGATGTCACTACTGTAGTCTCTAGTTCCTAACACACACCTTGATGTCACTACTGTAGTCTCTAGTTCCTAACACACACCTTGATGTCACTACTGTAGTCTCTAGTTCCTAACACACACCTTGATGTCACTACTGTCGTCTCTAGTTCCTAACACACCTTGATGTCACTACTGTAGTCTCTAGTTCCTAACACACACCTTGATGTCACTACTGTAGTCTCTAGTTCCTAACACACACCTTGATGTCACTACTGTAGTCTCTAGTTCCTAACTCACACCTTGATGTCACTACTGTAGTCTCTAGTTCCTAACTCACACCTTGATGTCACTACTGTAGTCTCTAGTTCCTAACACACACCTTGATGTCATTACTGTAGTCTCTAGTTCCTAACACACACCTTGATGTCATTACTGTAGTCTCTAGTTCCTAACACACACCTTGATGTCACTACTGTAGTCTCTAGTTCCTAACACACACCTTGATGTCACTACTGTAGTCTCTAGTTCCTAACACACACCTTGATGTCACTACTGTAGTCTCTAGTTCCTAACACACACCTTGATGTCATTACTGTAGTCTCTAGTTCATAACACACACCTTGATGTCATTACTGTAGTCTCTAGTTCCTAACACACACCTTGATGTCACTACTGTAGTCTCTAGTTCCTAACACACACCTTGATGTCACTACTGTAGTCTCTAGTTCCTAACACACACCTTGATGTCACTACTGTAGTCTCCAGTTCCTAACACACCTTGATGTCACTACTGTAGTCTCTAGTTCCTAACACACCTTGATGTCACTACTGTAGTCTCTAGTTCCTAACTCACACCTTGATGTCACTACTGTAGTCTCTAGTTCCTAACTCACACCTTGATGTCACTACTGTAGTCTCTAGTTCCTAACACACACCTTGATGTCACTACTGTAGTCTCCAGTTCCTAACTCACACATTGATGTCACTACTGTAGTCTCTAGTTCCTAACTCACACATTGATGTCACTACTGTAGTCTCTAGTTCCTAACGCACACCTTGATGTCACTACTGTAGTCTCTAGTTCCTAACACACCTTGATGTCACTACTGTAGTCTCTAGTTCCTAACACACACATTGATGTCACTACTGTAGTCTCTAGTTCCTAACACACACCTTGATGTCACTACTGTAGTCTCTAGTTCCTAACGCACACCTTGATGTCATTACTGTAGTCTCTAGTTCATAACACACACCTTGATGTCATTACTGTAGTCTCTAGTTCATAACACACACCTTGATGTCACTACTGTAGTCTCTAGTTCCTAACACACACATTGATGTCACTACTGTAGTCTCTAGTTCCTAACACACACCTTGATGTCACTACTGTAGTCTCTAGTTCCTAACTCACCTTGATGTCACTACTGTAGTCTCTAGTTCCTAACACACACCTTGATGTCACTACTGTAGTCTCTAGTTCCTAACTCACACCTTGATGTCACTACTGTAGTCTCTAGTTCCTAACTCACACCTTGATGTCACTACTGTAGTCTCTAGTTCCTAACACACATTGATGTCACTACTGTAGTCTCTAGTTCCTAACGCACACATTGATGTCACTACTGTAGTCTCTAGTTCCTAACACACACATTGATGTCATTACTGTAGTCTCTAGTTCATAACACACACCTTGATGTCATTACTGTAGTCTCTAGTTCAGTGGTTCCCAACCTTTTCCCCCCCAGGGACCCCCAAACATCTCTGATGAAATTCGCGGACCCCCTCCTAATAAGATACCATAAAATACTTTTTTTTTTTTTCATTTTAATAACAAACTGCTTATACACAGGCATATGCATCACAATTAGACCCACTATGCTTCTTTGACTTGTGCCTTCAATCAACAAATCTCATCTTGCACCATATGCATTTCAAAATGTTTGGCCAATATTCAAATGCTGTATTCATCCTCTCAAATCAGGCCCTAATGGTGAACGGTTTGCATTTATGGAACAAATCAATGCAACAAATTAAACTAAATATGAGACAGGAAATTCCAATCAGTAGCAGAGAGAATCTGTCCTAGCTGGGTTTAATACCTTTTTTTTGTCATTTTAATAACAAACTGCTTATACACAGGCATATGCATCACAATTAGACCCACTATGCTTCTTTAACTTGTGCCTTCAATCAACAAATCTCATCTTGCACCATATGCATTTCAAAATGTTTGGCCAATATTCAAATGCTGTATTCATCCTCTCAAATCAGGCCCTAATGGTGAACGGTTTGCATTTATGGAACAAATCAATGCAACAAATTAAACTAAATATGAGACAGGAAATTCCAATCAGTAGCAGAGAGAATCTGTCCTAGCTGGGTTTAATACCTTTTTTTTGTCATTTTAATAACAAACTGCTTATACACAGGCATATGCATCACAATTAGACCCACTATGCTTCTTTAACTTGTGCCTTCAATCAACAAATCTCATCTTGCACCATATGCATTTCAAAATGTTTGGCCAATATTCAAATGCTGTATTCATCCTCTCAAATCAGGCCCTAATGGTGAACGGTTTGCATTTATGGAACAAATCAATGCAACAAATTAAACTAAATATGAGACAGGAAATTCCAATCAGTAGCAGAGAGAATCTGTCCTAGCTGGGTTTAATACCTTTTTTTTGTCATTTTAATAACAAACTGCTTATACACAGGCATATGCATCACAATTAGACCCACTATGCTTCTTTAACTTGTGCCTTCAATCAACAAATCTCATCTTGCACCATATGCATTTCAAAATGTTTGGCCAATATTCAAATCCTGTATTCATCCTCTCAAATCAGTCCCTAATGGTGAACGGTTTGCATTTATGGAACAAATCAATGCAACAAATTAAACTAAATATGAGACAGGAAATTCCAATCAGTAGCAGAGAGAATCTGTCCTAGCTGGGTTTAATACTTTTTTTTTGTCATTTTAATAACAAACTGCTTATACACAGGCATATGCATCATAATTAGACCCACTATGCTTCTTTGACTTGTGCCTTCAATCAACAAATCTCATCTTGCACCATATGCATTTCAAAATGTTTGGCCAATATTCAAATCCTGTATTCATCCTCTCAAATCAGTCCCTAATGGTGAACGGTTTGCATTTATGGAACAAATCAATGCAACAAATTAAACTAAATATGAGACAGGAAATTCCAATCAGTAGCAGAGAGAATCTGTCCTAGCTGGGTTTAATACCTTTTTTTTTGTCATTTTAATAACAAACTGCTTATACACAGGCATATGCATCATAATTAGACCCACTATGCTTCTTTGACTTGTGCCTTCAATCAACAAATCTAATCTTGCACCATATGTATTTCAAAATGTTGGCCAATATTCAAATCCTGTATTCATCCTCTCAAATCAGGCCCTAATGGTGAACGGTTTGCATTTATGTTGAATGAAGTAAGAATCCACTGCAGTAAAAATATCCTCACCTCGAGTGGTGGTAGTAAGGTTGACTGACATGAGAATGTCCTGCTTCAGATCCTCATTTTCAATATATTGCACATAAACGATGAGCACAGCCTCGTCTGCGACAGTTGTAGTTTCATCAAGTTGTATGGCAAATGGACCCTTTCTAAGCTTTTCTGACAGCTGCTGCTCGCAATCACTTGACATCTTATCAATTCGGTCTTTCACTACATTGTTCGAGAGTGGTACTGATTTTAGTTTATCAGCCACCTGTGGGCCGCACAGTTTCTAAACCATTTTGATGCAGGCTGGTTTGATGAGCTGCTCGCCAATATTGTGCGGTTTCTTTGCTTTTGCAATTAAAAGCGAACACTCAAAGGAGGCTTCGGTAGCCTTCTGTAAATCACTGCCACCCCTGCTCCACGCTATACTCTAACATCAACAGGCTTGTTCGCCTTGAGAGACTGTTCTTTCCTCCGAAAAAAGTCTGGATCCTTCCCAACGGTTTCTGGGTGCTTAGACGCCTGATGTCTCTTCAGCTTGCTGGGCTTCAGGCTCGAGTTTGCCAACTTTTCTCCACAAATCACACACTCAGGTCGTTTTGTCTGGTCCCTCAGTGAAGCAAATGGTGATGTAATTTTCGCGATTGCTGTAGGTCCTAACTTTTTTTGCAGATGAGCTGCCGTCATCTCCTTTTCGTTTGTCACACATTTTCGCCTCTGGCGGCTGACTGCAGACGAGCCGAGAAAGTTAACTAGCGTGCTAGGCTAGCTACAGAAAGTGATAGTCAACTGATTCGCGTTTTAGCGGCTACCCGGTAGCCTACTGTTAACGTTCAAAAATCATGTCTAGATGTTTATTTATTTATCTTTATTTTTTATTGTAGTGGAGAGACTATTCATGCTTCTGATGATAAAAAAAAATAAAATAAAAAATAAATAAAAAAAAAAGACCTCAAATGATCTGTGGTCTGGCGGACCCCCTGCGCCCCCTGGCGGACCCCAGGGGGTCCGCGGACCCCAGGTTGGGAATCACTGCTCTAGTTCATAATACACACCTTGATGTCATTACTGTAGTCTCTAGTTCCTAATGAATGAATGAATGAATGAAAACTTTATTTAACAGATTGCAGAATGGGTACAATACAGTACGGCTCAATACATACAATTGTTAAGGGGATGCAGACCTGAGAAAGACGTTTGTCTTGTTTCCATCAGGGTCCCCCATTTTCAATTCATATAGACATATATGACATACATGACATACAGATAGTCAGTACTGCTACATCTATACATTTATGACATACCAGATTTGCAAATACAGTACTGTTTGTGATACAGAAGGAGTCAAGAAAAGGGAGTATATACATTTGACGTAGAAACTGTACATTGGAGGAGGTTGGGTGGGGGGGGTTGGGTACATTGGGATATTGACAACCATACTGGGTAATTTACATTGGAGGTGGTTGGGGGGGGGGGGGGGGGGGCGGGGGGCACACTGTATAAACAAGTAACACTGTACATTGAGGGGGGGGGGGGAGGAGACACTGTACAAACAAACACAATTGTACATTGAACTATTGACAAAACCATACTAGGTAAATGACTGTACATTGGAGGGGGTTGGGTTAGGGTATTTACAGGGGCCAGTGTTGAATTGCAGTCTCCCGTAGGTGTCCCTTGAGAGAGGTTTTGAAAGTGGGTAGTGATCCACATTCCTTTACAGCTTTGGGTAGGGCGTTCCACATTGATGTGGCATAATTGCGAAACGTGTTTAGTCCCTTATTTGAGCCGAATCTGGGTTTAACATGATTTGTGGAGCTCCCTCTGGTGTTGTGATCGTGGTATTCACTGACCTTTGGGAAGTATTTTGACATGTACACACCTTGATGTCACTACTGTAGTCTCCAGTTCCTAACTCACACCTTGATGTCACTACTGTAGTCTCTAGTTCCTAACTCACACCTTGATGTCACTACTGTAGTCTCTAGTTCCTAACACACACATTGATGTCACTACTGTAGTCTCTAGTTCCTAACACACACCTTGATGTCACTACTGTAGTCTCTAGTTCCTAACGCACACCTTGATGTCATTACTGTAGTCTCTAGTTCATAACACACACCTTGATGTCACTACTGTAGTCTCTAGTTCCTAACTCACACCTTGATGTCACTACTGTAGTCTCTAGTTCCTAACTCACCTTGATGTCACTACTGTAGTCTCTAGTTCCTAACACACCTTGATGTCACTACTGTAGTCTCTAGTTCCTAACTCACACCTTGATGTCACTACTGTAGTCTCTAGTTCCTAACACACCTTGATGTCACTACTGTAGTCTCTAGTTCCTAACACACACCTTGATGTCACTACTGTAGTCTCCAGTTCCTAACTCACACCTTGATGTCACTACTGTAGTCTCTAGTTCCTAACTCACACATTGATGTCACTACTGTAGTCTCTAGTTCCTAACACACACCTTGATGTCACTACTGTAGTCTCTAGTTCCTAACGCACACCTTGATGTCACTACTGTAGTCTCTAGTTCCTAACACACCTTGATGTCACTACTGTAGTCTCTAGTTCCTAACTCACACATTGATGTCACTACTGTAGTCTCTAGTTCCTAACACACCTTGATGTCACTACTGTAGTCTCTAGTTCCTAACACACACCTTGATGTCACTACTGTAGTCTCTAGTTCCTAACTCACACCTTGATGTCACTACTGTAGTCTCTAGTTCCTAACACACACCTTGATGTCATTACTGTAGTCTCTAGTTCCTAACACACACCTTGATGTCATTACTGTAGTCTCTAGTTCATAACACACACCTTGATGTCACTACTGTAGTCTCCAGTTCCTAACACACCTTGATGTCACTACTGTAGTCTCTAGTTCCTAACTCACACCTTGATGTCACTACTGTAGTCTCCAGTTCCTAACACACACATTGATGTCACTACTGTAGTCTCTAGTTCCTAACACACCTTGATGTCACTACTGTAGTCTCTAGTTCCTAACACACCTTGATGTCACTACTGTAGTCTCTAGTTCCTAACTCACACCTTGATGTCACTACTGTAGTCTCTAGTTCCTAACACACACATTGATGTCACTACTGTAGTCTCCAGTTCATAACACACATTGATGTCATTACTGTAGTCTCTAGTTCATAACACACACCTTGATGTCACTACTGTAGTCTCTAGTTCCTAACGCACACCTTGATGTCACTACTGTAGTCTCCAGTTCATAACACACACATTGATGTCATTACTGTAGTCTCTAGTTCATAACACACACCTTGATGTCACTACTGTAGTCTCTAGTTCCTAACGCACACCTTGATGTCACTACTGTAGTCTCTAGTTCCTAACACACATTGATGTCATTACTGTAGTCTCTAGTTCATAACACACACATTGATGTCACTACTGTAGTCTCCAGTTCATAACACACACCTTGATGTCACTACTGTAGTCTCTAGTTCCTAACTCACACCTTGATGTCACTACTGTAGTCTCTAGTTCCTAACTCACCTTGATGTCACTACTGTAGTCTCTAGTTCCTAACTCACACATTGATGTCACTACTGTAGTCTCTAGTTCCTAACACACATTGATGTCACTACTGTAGTCTCTAGTTCCTAACTCACACCTTGATGTCACTACTGTAGTCTCTAGTTCCTAACACACACCTTGATGTCACTACTGTAGTCTCTAGTTCCTAACACACACCTTGATGTCACTACTGTAGTCTCCAGTTCCTAACACACACCTTGATGTCACTACTGTAGTCTCTAGTTCCTAACACACACCTTGATGTCACTACTGTAGTCTCTAGTTCCTAACACACACCTTGATGTCATTACTGTAGTCTCTAGTTCCTAACACACACCTTGATGTCATTACTGTAGTCTCTAGTTCCTAACACACACCTTGATGTCACTACTGTAGTCTCTAGTTCCTAACACACACATTGATGTCACTACTGTAGTCTCTAGTTCCTAACACACACCTTGATGTCACTACTGTAGTCTCTAGTTCCTAACGCACACCTTGATGTCATTACTGTAGTCTCTAGTTCATAACACACACCTTGATGTCATTACTGTAGTCTCTAGTTTATAACACACACCTTGATGTCACTACTGTAGTCTCTAGTTCCTAACACACACATTGATGTCACTACTGTAGTCTCTAGTTCCTAACACACACCTTGATGTCACTACTGTAGTCTCTAGTTCCTAACTCACACCTTGATGTCACTACTGTAGTCTCTAGTTCCTAACTCACCTTGATGTCACTACTGTAGTCTCTAGTTCCTAACACACACCTTGATGTCACTACTGTAGTCTCTAGTTCCTAACTCACACCTTGATGTCACTACTGTAGTCTCTAGTTCCTAACTCACCTTGATGTCACTACTGTAGTCTCTAGTTCCTAACACACACCTTGATGTCACTACTGTAGTCTCTAGTTCCTAACACACCTTGATGTCATTACTGTAGTCTCTAGTTCCTAACACACCTTGATGTCACTACTGTAGTCTCTAGTTCCTAACACACCTTGATGTCACTACTGTAGTCTCTAGTTCCTAACTCACACCTTGATGTCACTACTGTAGTCTCCAGTTCCTAACACACACCTTGATGTCACTACTGTAGTCTCTAGTTCCTAACTCACACCTTGATGTCACTACTGTAGTCTCTAGTTCCTAACACACCTTGATGTCATTACTGTAGTCTCTAGTTCATAACACACACCTTGATGTCATTACTGTAGTCTCTAGTTCATAACACACACCTTGATGTCATTACTGTAGTCTCTAGTTCCTAACACACCTTGATGTCACTACTGTAGTCTCTAGTTCATAACACGCACCTTGATGTCACTACTGTAGTCTCTAGTTCCTAACACACACCTTGATGTCACTACTGTAGTCTCTAGTTCCTAACACACACCTTGATGTCACTACTGTAGTCTCTAGTTCCTAACACACACCTTGATGTCACTACTGTCGTCTCTAGTTCCTAACACACCTTGATGTCACTACTGTAGTCTCTAGTTCCTAACTCACACATTGATGTCACTACTGTAGTCTCTAGTTCCTAACACACCTTGATGTCACTACTGTAGTCTCTAGTTCCTAACACACACCTTGATGTCACTACTGTAGTCTCTAGTTCCTAACTCACACCTTGATGTCATTACTGTAGTCTCTAGTTCCTAACACACACCTTGATGTCACTACTGTAGTCTCTAGTTCCTAACTCACACCTTGATGTCATTACTGTAGTCTCTAGTTCCTAACACACACCTTGATGTCACTACTGTAGTCTCTAGTTCCTAACGCACCTTGATGTCACTACTGTAGTCTCTAGTTCCTAACACACACCTTGATGTCACTACTGTAGTCTCTAGTTCCTAACTCACACATTGATGTCACTACTGTAGTCTCTAGTTCCTAACACACACCTTGATGTCACTACTGTAGTCTCTAGTTCCTAACACACACCTTGATGTCACTACTGTAGTCTCTAGTTCCTAACACACACCTTGATGTCACTACTGTAGTCTCTAGTTCCTAACTCACACCTTGATGTCACTACTGTAGTCTCTAGTTCCTAACTCACACCTTGATGTCACTACTGTAGTCTCTAGTTCCTAACACACACCTTGATGTCATTACTGTAGTCTCTAGTTCCTAACACACACCTTGATGTCATTACTGTAGTCTCTAGTTCCTAACACACACCTTGATGTCACTACTGTAGTCTCTAGTTCCTAACACACACCTTGATGTCACTACTGTAGTCTCTAGTTCCTAACACACACCTTGATGTCACTACTGTAGTCTCTAGTTCCTAACACACACCTTGATGTCATTACTGTAGTCTCTAGTTCATAACACACACCTTGATGTCATTACTGTAGTCTCTAGTTCCTAACACACACCTTGATGTCACTACTGTAGTCTCTAGTTCCTAACACACACCTTGATGTCACTACTGTAGTCTCTAGTTCCTAACACACACCTTGATGTCACTACTGTAGTCTCCAGTTCCTAACACACCTTGATGTCACTACTGTAGTCTCTAGTTCCTAACACACCTTGATGTCACTACTGTAGTCTCTAGTTCCTAACTCACACCTTGATGTCACTACTGTAGTCTCTAGTTCCTAACTCACACCTTGATGTCACTACTGTAGTCTCTAGTTCCTAACACACACCTTGATGTCACTACTGTAGTCTCCAGTTCCTAACTCACACATTGATGTCACTACTGTAGTCTCTAGTTCCTAACTCACACATTGATGTCACTACTGTAGTCTCTAGTTCCTAACGCACACCTTGATGTCACTACTGTAGTCTCTAGTTCCTAACACACCTTGATGTCACTACTGTAGTCTCTAGTTCCTAACACACACATTGATGTCACTACTGTAGTCTCTAGTTCCTAACACACACCTTGATGTCACTACTGTAGTCTCTAGTTCCTAACGCACACCTTGATGTCATTACTGTAGTCTCTAGTTCATAACACACACCTTGATGTCATTACTGTAGTCTCTAGTTCATAACACACACCTTGATGTCACTACTGTAGTCTCTAGTTCCTAACACACACATTGATGTCACTACTGTAGTCTCTAGTTCCTAACACACACCTTGATGTCACTACTGTAGTCTCTAGTTCCTAACTCACCTTGATGTCACTACTGTAGTCTCTAGTTCCTAACACACACCTTGATGTCACTACTGTAGTCTCTAGTTCCTAACTCACACCTTGATGTCACTACTGTAGTCTCTAGTTCCTAACTCACACCTTGATGTCACTACTGTAGTCTCTAGTTCCTAACACACATTGATGTCACTACTGTAGTCTCTAGTTCCTAACGCACACATTGATGTCACTACTGTAGTCTCTAGTTCCTAACACACACATTGATGTCACTACTGTAGTCTCTAGTTCCTAACACACACCTTGATGTCACTACTGTAGTCTCTAGTTCCTAACGCACACCTTGATGTCATTACTGTAGTCTCTAGTTCATAACACACACCTTGATGTCATTACTGTAGTCTCTAGTTCAGTGGTTCCCAACCTTTTCCCCCCCAGGGACCCCCAAACATCTCTGATGAAATTCGCGGACCCCCTCCTAATAAGATACCATAAAATACTTTTTTTTTTTTTCATTTTAATAACAAACTGCTTATACACAGGCATATGCATCACAATTAGACCCACTATGCTTCTTTGACTTGTGCCTTCAATCAACAAATCTCATCTTGCACCATATGCATTTCAAAATGTTTGGCCAATATTCAAATGCTGTATTCATCCTCTCAAATCAGGCCCTAATGGTGAACGGTTTGCATTTATGGAACAAATCAATGCAACAAATTAAACTAAATATGAGACAGGAAATTCCAATCAGTAGCAGAGAGAATCTGTCCTAGCTGGGTTTAATACCTTTTTTTTGTCATTTTAATAACAAACTGCTTATACACAGGCATATGCATCACAATTAGACCCACTATGCTTCTTTAACTTGTGCCTTCAATCAACAAATCTCATCTTGCACCATATGCATTTCAAAATGTTTGGCCAATATTCAAATGCTGTATTCATCCTCTCAAATCAGGCCCTAATGGTGAACGGTTTGCATTTATGGAACAAATCAATGCAACAAATTAAACTAAATATGAGACAGGAAATTCCAATCAGTAGCAGAGAGAATCTGTCCTAGCTGGGTTTAATACCTTTTTTTTGTCATTTTAATAACAAACTGCTTATACACAGGCATATGCATCACAATTAGACCCACTATGCTTCTTTAACTTGTGCCTTCAATCAACAAATCTCATCTTGCACCATATGCATTTCAAAATGTTTGGCCAATATTCAAATGCTGTATTCATCCTCTCAAATCAGGCCCTAATGGTGAACGGTTTGCATTTATGGAACAAATCAATGCAACAAATTAAACTAAATATGAGACAGGAAATTCCAATCAGTAGCAGAGAGAATCTGTCCTAGCTGGGTTTAATACCTTTTTTTTGTCATTTTAATAACAAACTGCTTATACACAGGCATATGCATCACAATTAGACCCACTATGCTTCTTTAACTTGTGCCTTCAATCAACAAATCTCATCTTGCACCATATGCATTTCAAAATGTTTGGCCAATATTCAAATCCTGTATTCATCCTCTCAAATCAGTCCCTAATGGTGAACGGTTTGCATTTATGGAACAAATCAATGCAACAAATTAAACTAAATATGAGACAGGAAATTCCAATCAGTAGCAGAGAGAATCTGTCCTAGCTGGGTTTAATACCTTTTTTTTTGTCATTTTAATAACAAACTGCTTATACACAGGCATATGCATCATAATTAGACCCACTATGCTTCTTTGACTTGTGCCTTCAATCAACAAATCTCATCTTGCACCATATGCATTTCAAAATGTTTGGCCAATATTCAAATCCTGTATTCATCCTCTCAAATCAGTCCCTAATGGTGAACGGTTTGCATTTATGGAACAAATCAATGCAACAAATTAAACTAAATATGAGACAGGAAATTCCAATCAGTAGCAGAGAGAATCTGTCCTAGCTGGGTTTAATACCTTTTTTTTGTCATTTTAATAACAAACTGCTTATACACAGGCATATGCATCATAATTAGACCCACTATGCTTCTTTGACTTGTGCCTTCAATCAACAAATCTAATCTTGCACCATATGTATTTCAAAATGTTGGCCAATATTCAAATCCTGTATTCATCCTCTCAAATCAGGCCCTAATGGTGAACGGTTTGCATTTATGTTGAATGAAGTAAGAATCCACTGCAGTAAAAATATCCTCACCTCGAGTGGTGGTAGTAAGGTTGACTGACATGAGAATGTCCTGCTTCAGATCCTCATTTTCAATATATTGCACATAAACGATGAGCACAGCCTCGTCTGCGACAGTTGTAGTTTCATCAAGTTGTATGGCAAATGGACCCTTTCTAAGCTTTTCTGACAGCTGCTGCTCGCAATCACTTGACATCTTATCAATTCGGTCTTTCACTACATTGTTCGAGAGTGGTACTGATTTTAGTTTATCAGCCACCTGTGGGCAGCACAGTTTCTAAACCATTTTGATGCAGGCTGGTTTGATGAGCTGCTCGCCAATATTGTGCGGTTTCTTTGCTTTTGCAATTAAAAGCGAACACTCAAAGGAGGCTTCGGTAGCCTTCTGTAAATCACTGCCACCCCTGCTCCACGCTATACTCTAACATCAACAGGCTTGTTCGCCTTGAGAGACTGTTCTTTCCTCCGAAAAAAGTCTGGATCCTTCCCAACGGTTTCTGGGTGCTTAGACGCCTGATGTCTCTTCAGCTTGCTGGGCTTCAGGCTCGAGTTTGCCAACTTTTCTCCACAAATCACACACTCAGGTCGTTTTGTCTGGTCCCTCAGTGAAGCAAATGGTGATGTAATTTTCGCGATTGCTGTAGGTCCTAACTTTTTTTGCAGATGAGCTGCCGTCATCTCCTTTTCGTTTGTCACACATTTTCGCCTCTGGCGGCTGACTGCAGACGAGCCGAGAAAGTTAACTAGCGTGCTAGGCTAGCTACAGAAAGTGATAGTCAACTGATTCGCGTTTTAGCGGCTACCCGGTAGCCTACTGTTAACGTTCAAAAATCATGTCTAGATGTTTATTTATTTATCTTTATTTTTTATTGTAGTGGAGAGACTATTCATGCTTCTGATGATAAAAAAAAATAAAATAAAAAAAAAATAAAAAAAAAATACCTCAAATGATCTGTGGTCTGGCGGACCCCCTGCGCCCCCTGGCGGACCCCAGGGGGTCCGCGGACCCCAGGTTGGGAATCACTGCTCTAGTTCATAATACACACCTTGATGTCATTACTGTAGTCTCTAGTTCCTAATGAATGAATGAATGAATGAAAACTTTATTTAACAGATTGCAGAATGGGTACAATACAGTACGGCTCAATACATACAATTGTTAAGGGGATGCAGACCTGAGAAAGACGTTTGTCTTGTTTCCATCAGGGTCCCCCATTTTCAATTCATATAGACATATATGACATACATGACATACAGATAGTCAGTACTGCTACATCTATACATTTATGACATACCAGATTTGCAAATACAGTACTGTTTGTGATACAGAAGGAGTCAAGAAAAGGGAGTATATACATTTGACGTAGAAACTGTACATTGGAGGAGGTTGGGTGGGGGGGGTTGGGTACATTGGGATATTGACAACCATACTGGGTAATTTACATTGGAGGTGGTTGGGGGGGGGGGGGGGGGGGGGCGGGGGGCACACTGTATAAACAAGTAACACTGTACATTGAGGGGGGGGGGGAGGAGACACTGTACAAACAAACACAATTGTACATTGAACTATTGACAAAACCATACTAGGTAAATGACTGTACATTGGAGGGGGTTGGGTTAGGGTATTTACAGGGGCCAGTGTTGAATTGCAGTCTCCCGTAGGTGTCCCTTGAGAGAGGTTTTGAAAGTGGGTAGTGATCCACATTCCTTTACAGCTTTGGGTAGGGCGTTCCACATTGATGTGGCATAATTGCGAAACGTGTTTAGTCCCTTATTTGAGCCGAATCTGGGTTTAACATGATTTGTGGAGCTCCCTCTGGTGTTGTGATCGTGGTATTCACTGACCTTTGGGAAGTATTTTGACATGTACACACCTTGATGTCACTACTGTAGTCTCCAGTTCCTAACTCACACCTTGATGTCACTACTGTAGTCTCTAGTTCCTAACTCACACCTTGATGTCACTACTGTAGTCTCTAGTTCCTAACACACACATTGATGTCACTACTGTAGTCTCTAGTTCCTAACACACACCTTGATGTCACTACTGTAGTCTCTAGTTCCTAACGCACACCTTGATGTCATTACTGTAGTCTCTAGTTCATAACACACACCTTGATGTCACTACTGTAGTCTCTAGTTCCTAACTCACACCTTGATGTCACTACTGTAGTCTCTAGTTCCTAACTCACCTTGATGTCACTACTGTAGTCTCTAGTTCCTAACACACCTTGATGTCACTACTGTAGTCTCTAGTTCCTAACTCACACCTTGATGTCACTACTGTAGTCTCTAGTTCCTAACACACCTTGATGTCACTACTGTAGTCTCTAGTTCCTAACACACACCTTGATGTCACTACTGTAGTCTCCAGTTCCTAACTCACACCTTGATGTCACTACTGTAGTCTCTAGTTCCTAACTC
This sequence comes from Notolepis coatsorum, assembly GCF_963971535.1. Classification (NCBI taxonomy): domain Eukaryota; kingdom Metazoa; phylum Chordata; class Actinopteri; order Aulopiformes; family Paralepididae; genus Notolepis; species Notolepis coatsorum. The sequence goes on from NC_140169.1 coordinate 58,988,745, forward strand.
ACACATTGATGTCACTACTGTAGTCTCTAGTTCCTAACACACACCTTGATGTCACTACTGTAGTCTCTAGTTCCTAACGCACACCTTGATGTCACTACTATAGTCTCTAGTTCCTAACGCACACATTGATGTCACTACTGTAGTCTCTAGTTCCTAACGCACACCTTGATGTCACTACTGTAGTCTCTAGTTCCTAACACACACCTTGATGTCACTACTGTAGTCTCTAGTTCCTAACTCACACATTGATGTCACTACTGTAGTCTCTAGTTCCTAACACACCTTGATGTCACTACTGTAGTCTCTAGTTCCTAACTCACACCTTGATGTCACTACTGTAGTCTCTAGTTCCTAACTCACACATTGATGTCACTACTGTAGTCTCTAGTTCCTAACACACACCTTGATGTCACTACTGTAGTCTCTAGTTCCTAACTCACACCTTGATGTCACTACTGTAGTCTCTAGTTCCTAACTCACACCTTGATGTCACTACTGTAGTCTCTAGTTCCTAACACACACCTTGATGTCACTACTGTAGTCTCTAGTTCCTAACACACACCTTGATGTCACTACTGTAGTCTCTAGTTCCTAACTCACACCTTGATGTCACTACTGTAGTCTCTAGTTCCTAACACACATTGATGTCACTACTGTAGTCTCCAGTTCCTAACACACACCTTGATGTCACTACTGTAGTCTCCAGTTCCTAACACACACCTTGATGTCACTACTGTAGTCTCTAGTTCCTAACACACCTTGATGTCACTACTGTAGTCTCCAGTTCCTAACACACACCTTGATGTCACTACTGTAGTCTCTAGTTCCTAACGCACACCTTGATGTCATTACTGTAGTCTCTAGTTCCTAACGCACACCTTGATGTCACTACTGTAGTCTCTAGTTCCTAACACACACCTTGATGTCACTACTGTAGTCTCTAGTTCCTAACACACACCTTGATGTCATTACTGTAGTCTCTAGTTCCTAACTCACACATTGATGTCACTACTGTAGTCTCTAGTTCCTAACACACCTTGATGTCACTACTGTAGTCTCTAGTTCCTAACACACCTTGATGTCACTACTGTAGTCTCTAGTTCCTAACACACACCTTGATGTCACTACTGTAGTCTCTAGTTCCTAACTCACACATTGATGTCACTACTGTAGTCTCCAGTTCCTAACACACACCTTGATGTCACTACTGTAGTCTCCAGTTCCTAACTCACACATTGATGTCATTACTGTAGTCTCTAGTTCCTAACACACCTTGATGTCACTACTGTAGTCTCTAGTTCCTAACACACACCTTGATGTCACTACTGTAGTCTCTAGTTCCTAACACACCTTGATGTCACTACTGTAGTCTCTAGTTCCTAACACACACCTTGATGTCACTACTGTAGTCTCTAGTTCCTAACACACCTTGATGTCACTACTGTAGTCTCCAGTTCCTAACACACACCTTGATGTCACTACTGTAGTCTCCAGTTCCTAACTCACACCTTGATGTCACTACTGTAGTCTCCAGTTCCTAACTCACACATTGATGTCATTACTGTAGTCTCTAGTTCCTAACACACCTTGATGTCACTACTGTAGTCTCTAGTTCCTAACTCACCTTGATGTCACTACTGTAGTCTCTAGTTCATAACACACACGTTGATGTCATTACTGTAGTCTCTAGTTCATAACACACACCTTGATGTCATTACTGTAGTCTCTAGTTCATAACACACACCTTGATGTCATTACTGTAGTCTCTAGTTCATAACACACACCTTGATGTCACTACTGTAGTCTCTAGTTCCTAACACACACATTGATGTCACTACTGTAGTCTCTAGTTCCTAACACACACCTTGATGTCACTACTGTAGTCTCTAGTTCATAACACACACCTTGATGTCACTACTGTAGTCTCTAGTTCCTAACTCACCTTGATGTCACTACTGTAGTCTCTAGTTCCTAACACACACCTTGATGTCACTACTGTAGTCTCCAGTTCCTAACACTCACCTTGATGTCACTACTGTAGTCTCCAGTTCCTAACTCACACCTTGATGTCACTACTGTAGTCTCTAGTTCATAACTCACACATTGATGTCACTACTGTAGTCTCTAGTTCCTAACACACACCTTGATGTCACTACTGTAGTCTCTAGTTCATAACACACACCTTGATGTCACTACTGTAGTCTCTAGTTCCTAACTCACCTTGATGTCACTACTGTAGTCTCTAGTTCCTAACACACACCTTGATGTCACTACTGTAGTCTCTAGTTCATAACACACACCTTGATGTCATTACTGTAGTCTCTAGTTCATAACACGCACCTTGATGTCACTACTGTAGTCTCTAGTTCCTAACACACACCTTGATGTCATTACTGTAGTCTCTAGTTCCTAACTCACACCTTGATGTCACTACTGTAGTCTCTAGTTCCTAACTCACACATTGATGTCACTACTGTAGTCTCTAGTTCCTAACACACACCTTGATGTCACTACTGTAGTCTCCAGTTCATAACACACCTTGATGTCACTACTGTAGTCTCCAGTTCATAACACACCTTGATGTCACTACTGTAGTCTCTAGTTCCTAACACACACCTTGATGTCATTACTGTAGTCTCTAGTTCCTAACACACACCTTGATGTCACTACTGTAGTCTCCAGTTCCTAACTCACACCTTGATGTCACTACTGTAGTCTCTAGTTCCTAACTCACACCTTGATGTCACTACTGTAGTCTCTAGTTCCTAACACACACATTGATGTCACTACTGTAGTCTCTAGTTCCTAACACACACCTTGATGTCACTACTGTAGTCTCTAGTTCCTAACGCACACCTTGATGTCATTACTGTAGTCTCTAGTTCATAACACACACCTTGATGTCACTACTGTAGTCTCTAGTTCCTAACTCACACCTTGATGTCACTACTGTAGTCTCTAGTTCCTAACTCACCTTGATGTCACTACTGTAGTCTCTAGTTCCTAACACACCTTGATGTCACTACTGTAGTCTCTAGTTCCTAACTCACACCTTGATGTCACTACTGTAGTCTCTAGTTCCTAACACACCTTGATGTCACTACTGTAGTCTCTAGTTCCTAACACACACCTTGATGTCACTACTGTAGTCTCCAGTTCCTAACTCACACCTTGATGTCACTACTGTAGTCTCTAGTTCCTAACTCACACATTGATGTCACTACTGTAGTCTCTAGTTCCTAACACACACCTTGATGTCACTACTGTAGTCTCTAGTTCCTAACTCACCTTGATGTCACTACTGTAGTCTCTAGTTCCTAACACACACCTTGATGTCACTACTGTAGTCTCCAGTTCCTAACACTCACCTTGATGTCACTACTGTAGTCTCCAGTTCCTAACTCACACCTTGATGTCACTACTGTAGTCTCTAGTTCATAACTCACACCTTGATGTCACTACTGTAGTCTCTAGTTCCTAACACACACCTTGATGTCACTACTGTAGTCTCTAGTTCATAACACACACCTTGATGTCACTACTGTAGTCTCTAGTTCCTAACTCACCTTGATGTCACTACTGTAGTCTCTAGTTCCTAACACACACCTTGATGTCACTACTGTAGTCTCTAGTTCATAACACACACCTTGATGTCATTACTGTAGTCTCTAGTTCATAACACGCACCTTGATGTCACTACTGTAGTCTCTAGTTCCTAACACACACCTTGATGTCATTACTGTAGTCTCTAGTTCCTAACTCACACCTTGATGTCACTACTGTAGTCTCTAGTTCCTAACTCACACATTGATGTCACTACTGTAGTCTCTAGTTCCTAACACACACCTTGATGTCACTACTGTAGTCTCCAGTTCATAACACACCTTGATGTCACTACTGTAGTCTCCAGTTCATAACACACCTTGATGTCACTACTGTAGTCTCTAGTTCCTAACACACACCTTGATGTCATTACTGTAGTCTCTAGTTCCTAACACACACCTTGATGTCACTACTGTAGTCTCCAGTTCCTAACTCACACCTTGATGTCACTACTGTAGTCTCTAGTTCCTAACTCACACCTTGATGTCACTACTGTAGTCTCTAGTTCCTAACACACACATTGATGTCACTACTGTAGTCTCTAGTTCCTAACACACACCTTGATGTCACTACTGTAGTCTCTAGTTCCTAACGCACACCTTGATGTCATTACTGTAGTCTCTAGTTCATAACACACACCTTGATGTCACTACTGTAGTCTCTAGTTCCTAACTCACACCTTGATGTCACTACTGTAGTCTCTAGTTCCTAACTCACCTTGATGTCACTACTGTAGTCTCTAGTTCCTAACACACCTTGATGTCACTACTGTAGTCTCTAGTTCCTAACTCACACCTTGATGTCACTACTGTAGTCTCTAGTTCCTAACACACCTTGATGTCACTACTGTAGTCTCTAGTTCCTAACACACACCTTGATGTCACTACTGTAGTCTCCAGTTCCTAACTCACACCTTGATGTCACTACTGTAGTCTCTAGTTCCTAACTCACACATTGATGTCACTACTGTAGTCTCTAGTTCCTAACACACACCTTGATGTCACTACTGTAGTCTCTAGTTCCTAACGCACACCTTGATGTCACTACTGTAGTCTCTAGTTCCTAACGCACACATTGATGTCACTACTGTAGTCTCTAGTTCCTAACGCACACCTTGATGTCACTACTGTAGTCTCTAGTTCCTAACACACACCTTGATGTCACTACTGTAGTCTCTAGTTCCTAACTCACACATTGATGTCACTACTGTAGTCTCTAGTTCCTAACACACCTTGATGTCACTACTGTAGTCTCTAGTTCCTAACTCACACCTTGATGTCACTACTGTAGTCTCTAGTTCCTAACTCACACATTGATGTCACTACTGTAGTCTCTAGTTCCTAACACACACCTTGATGTCACTACTGTAGTCTCTAGTTCCTAACTCACACCTTGATGTCACTACTGTAGTCTCTAGTTCCTAACTCACACCTTGATGTCACTACTGTAGTCTCTAGTTCCTAACACACACCTTGATGTCACTACTGTAGTCTCTAGTTCCTAACACACACCTTGATGTCACTACTGTAGTCTCTAGTTCCTAACTCACACCTTGATGTCACTACTGTAGTCTCTAGTTCCTAACACACATTGATGTCACTACTGTAGTCTCCAGTTCCTAACACACACCTTGATGTCACTACTGTAGTCTCCAGTTCCTAACACACACATTGATGTCACTACTGTAGTCTCTAGTTCCTAACACACCTTGATGTCACTACTGTAGTCTCCAGTTCCTAACACACACCTTGATGTCACTACTGTAGTCTCTAGTTCCTAACGCACACCTTGATGTCATTACTGTAGTCTCTAGTTCCTAACGCACACCTTGATGTCACTACTGTAGTCTCTAGTTCCTAACACACACCTTGATGTCACTACTGTAGTCTCTAGTTCCTAACACACACCTTGATGTCATTACTGTAGTCTCTAGTTCCTAACTCACACATTGATGTCACTACTGTAGTCTCTAGTTCCTAACACACCTTGATGTCACTACTGTAGTCTCTAGTTCCTAACACACCTTGATGTCACTACTGTAGTCTCTAGTTCCTAACACACACCTTGATGTCACTACTGTAGTCTCTAGTTCCTAACTCACACATTGATGTCACTACTGTAGTCTCTAGTTCCTAACTCACCTTGATGTCACTACTGTAGTCTCTAGTTCCTAACACACACCTTGATGTCACTACTGTAGTCTCCAGTTCCTAACACACCTTGATGTCACTACTGTAGTCTCTAGTTCCTAACACACCTTGATGTCACTACTGTAGTCTCTAGTTCCTAACTCACACATTGATGTCACTACTGTAGTCTCCAGTTCCTAACACACACCTTGATGTCACTACTGTAGTCTCCAGTTCCTAACTCACACATTGATGTCATTACTGTAGTCTCTAGTTCCTAACACACCTTGATGTCACTACTGTAGTCTCTAGTTCCTAACACACACATTGATGTCACTACTGTAGTCTCTAGTTCCTAACACACCTTGATGTCACTACTGTAGTCTCTAGTTCCTAACACACACCTTGATGTCACTACTGTAGTCTCTAGTTCCTAACACACCTTGATGTCACTACTGTAGTCTCCAGTTCCTAACACACACCTTGATGTCATTACTGTAGTCTCTAGTTCCTAACTCACCTTGATGTCACTACTGTAGTCTCTAGTTCCTAACACACACCTTGATGTCATTACTGTAGTCTCTAGTTCCTAACTCACCTTGATGTCACTACTGTAGTCTCTAGTTCATAACACACACCTTGATGTCATTACTGTAGTCTCTAGTTCATAACACACACCTTGATGTCATTACTGTAGTCTCTAGTTCATAACACACACCTTGATGTCATTACTGTAGTCTCTAGTTCATAACACACACCTTGATGTCACTACTGTAGTCTCTAGTTCCTAACACACACATTGATGTCACTACTGTAGTCTCTAGTTCCTAACACACACCTTGATGTCACTACTGTAGTCTCTAGTTCATAACACACACCTTGATGTCACTACTGTAGTCTCTAGTTCCTAACTCACCTTGATGTCACTACTGTAGTCTCTAGTTCCTAACACACACCTTGATGTCACTACTGTAGTCTCCAGTTCCTAACACACACCTTGATGTCACTACTGTAGTCTCCAGTTCCTAACTCACACCTTGATGTCACTACTGTAGTCTCCAGTTCCTAACTCACACATTGATGTCATTACTGTAGTCTCTAGTTCCTAACACACCTTGATGTCACTACTGTAGTCTCTAGTTCCTAACTCACCTTGATGTCACTACTGTAGTCTCTAGTTCATAACACACACATTGATGTCATTACTGTAGTCTCTAGTTCATAACACACACCTTGATGTCATTACTGTAGTCTCTAGTTCATAACACACACCTTGATGTCATTACTGTAGTCTCTAGTTCATAACACACACCTTGATGTCACTACTGTAGTCTCTAGTTCCTAACACACACATTGATGTCACTACTGTAGTCTCTAGTTCCTAACACACACCTTGATGTCACTACTGTAGTCTCTAGTTCATAACACACACCTTGATGTCACTACTGTAGTCTCTAGTTCCTAACTCACCTTGATGTCACTACTGTAGTCTCTAGTTCCTAACACACACCTTGATGTCACTACTGTAGTCTCCAGTTCCTAACACTCACCTTGATGTCACTACTGTAGTCTCCAGTTCCTAACTCACACCTTGATGTCACTACTGTAGTCTCTAGTTCATAACTCACACCTTGATGTCACTACTGTAGTCTCTAGTTCCTAACACACACCTTGATGTCACTACTGTAGTCTCTAGTTCATAACACACACCTTGATGTCACTACTGTAGTCTCTAGTTCCTAACTCACCTTGATGTCACTACTGTAGTCTCTAGTTCCTAACACACACCTTGATGTCACTACTGTAGTCTCTAGTTCATAACACACACCTTGATGTCATTACTGTAGTCTCTAGTTCATAACACGCACCTTGATGTCACTACTGTAGTCTCTAGTTCCTAACACACACCTTGATGTCATTACTGTAGTCTCTAGTTCCTAACTCACACCTTGATGTCACTACTGTAGTATCTAGTTCCTAACTCACACATTGATGTCACTACTGTAGTCTCTAGTTCCTAACACACACCTTGATGTCACTACTGTAGTCTCCAGTTCATAACACACCTTGATGTCACTACTGTAGTCTCCAGTTCATAACACACCTTGATGTCACTACTGTAGTCTCTAGTTCCTAACACACACCTTGATGTCATTACTGTAGTCTCTAGTTCCTAACACACACCTTGATGTCACTACTGTAGTCTCTAGTTCCTAACACACACCTTGATGTCACTACTGTAGTCTCTAGTTCCTAACACACACCTTGATGTCACTACTGTAGTCTCTAGTTCCTAACACACCTTGATGTCACTACTGTAGTCTCTAGTTCCTAACTCACACCTTGATGTCACTACTGTAGTCTCTAGTTCCTAACACACACCTTGATGTCATTACTGTAGTCTCTAGTTCCTAACACACCTTGATGTCACTACTGTAGTCTCTAGTTCCTAACTCACACCTTGATGTCACTACTGTAGTCTCTAGTTCCTAACACACACATTGATGTCACTACTGTAGTCTCTAGTTCCTAACACACACCTTGATGTCACTACTGTAGTCTCTAGTTCCTAACACACACCTTGATGTCACTACTGTAGTCTCTAGTTCCTAACTCACCTTGATGTCACTACTGTAGTCTCTAGTTCCTAACACACACCTTGATGTCACTACTGTAGTCTCCAGTTCCTAACACACACCTTGATGTCACTACTGTAGTCTCTAGTTCCTAACTCACACCTTGATGTCACTACTGTAGTCTCTAGTTCCTAACACACACCTTGATGTCACTACTGTAGTCTCCAGTTCATAACACACCTTGATGTCACTACTGTAGTCTCCAGTTCATAACACACCTTGATGTCACTACTGTAGTCTCTAGTTCCTAACACACACCTTGATGTCATTACTGTAGTCTCTAGTTCCTAACACACACCTTGATGTCACTACTGTAGTCTCTAGTTCCTAACACACACCTTGATGTCACTACTGTAGTCTCTAGTTCCTAACACACACCTTGATGTCACTACTGTAGTCTCTAGTTCCTAACACACCTTGATGTCACTACTGTAGTCTCTAGTTCCTAACTCACACCTTGATGTCACTACTGTAGTCTCTAGTTCCTAACACACACCTTGATGTCATTACTGTAGTCTCTAGTTCCTAACACACCTTGATGTCACTACTGTAGTCTCTAGTTCCTAACTCACACCTTGATGTCACTACTGTAGTCTCTAGTTCCTAACACACACATTGATGTCACTACTGTAGTCTCTAGTTCCTAACACACACCTTGATGTCACTACTGTAGTCTCTAGTTCCTAACACACACCTTGATGTCACTACTGTAGTCTCTAGTTCCTAACTCACCTTGATGTCACTACTGTAGTCTCTAGTTCCTAACACACACCTTGATGTCACTACTGTAGTCTCCAGTTCCTAACACACACCTTGATGTCACTACTGTAGTCTCTAGTTCCTAACTCACACCTTGATGTCACTACTGTAGTCTCTAGTTCCTAACACACACCTTGATGTCACTACTGTAGTCTCTAGTTCCTAACTCACACCTTGATGTCACTACTGTAGTCTCTAGTTCCTAACACACACCTTGATGTCACTACTGTAGTCTCTAGTTCCTAACTCACACCTTGATGTCACTACTGTAGTCTCTAGTTCCTAACTCACCTTGATGTCACTACTGTAGTCTCTAGTTCCTAACTCACACATTGATGTCACTACTGTAGTTTCTAGTTCCTAACGCACACATTGATGTCACTACTGTAGTCTCTAGTTCCTAACGCACACATTGATGTCACTACTGTAGTCTCTAGTTCCTAACACACACCTTGATGTCACTACTGTAGTCTCTAGTTCCTAACGCACACCTTGATGTCATTACTGTAGTCTCTAGTTCATAACACACACATTGATGTCACTACTGTAGTCTCTAGTTCATAACACACACCTTGATGTCACTACTGTAGTCTCTAGTTCCTAACACACACATTGATGTCACTACTGTAGTCTCTAGTTCCTAACACACACCTTGATGTCACTACTGTAGTCTCTAGTTCCTAACTCACCTTGATGTCACTACTGTAGTCTCCAGTTCCTAACTCACACCTTGATGTCACTACTGTAGTCTCCAGTTCCTAACTCACACCTTGATGTCACTACTGTAGTCTCCAGTTCCTAACTCACACATTGATGTCACTACTGTAGTCTCTAGTTCCTAACGCACACATTGATGTCACTACTGTAGTCTCTAGTTCCTAACACACCTTGATGTCACTACTGTAGTCTCCAGTTCCTAACTCACACCTTGATGTCACTACTGTAGTCTCTAGTTCCTAACACACACCTTGATGTCACTACTGTAGTCTCTAGTTCATAACACACACCTTGATGTCATTACTGTAGTCTCTAGTTCATAACACACACCTTGATGTCACTACTGTAGTCTCTAGTTCCTAACACACACATTGATGTCACTACTGTAGTCTCTAGTTCCTAACTCACCTTGATGTCACTACTGTAGTCTCTAGTTCCTAACACACACCTTGATGTCACTACTGTAGTCTCTAGTTCCTAACTCACACCTTGATGTCACTACTGTAGTCTCTAGTTCATAACACACACCTTGATGTCATTACTGTAGTCTCTAGTTCCTAACACACACCTTGATGTCATTACTGTAGTCTCTAGTTCCTAACACACACCTTGATGTCACTACTGTAGTCTCTAGTTCATAACACACCTTGATGTCACTACTGTAGTCTCTAGTTCCTAACACACACCTTGATGTCACTACTGTAGTCTCCAGTTCCTAACTCACACCTTGATGTCACTACTGTAGTCTCTAGTTCCTAACTCACACCTTGATGTCACTACTGTAGTCTCTAGTTCCTAACTCACACCTTGATGTCACTACTGTAGTCTCTAGTTCCTAACACACACCTTGATGTCACTACTGTAGTCTCTAGTTCATAACTCACACCTTGATGTCACTACTGTAGTCTCTAGTTCCTAACACACACCTTGATGTCACTACTGTAGTCTCTAGTTCCTAACACACACATTGATGTCACTACTGTAGTCTCTAGTTCCTAACACACACATTGATGTCACTACTGTAGTCTCTAGTTCCTAACACACACCTTGATGTCACTACTGTAGTCTCTAGTTCCTAACACACACCTTGATGTCATTACTGTAGTCTCTAGTTCCTAACACACACCTTGATGTCACTACTGTAGTCTCTAGTTCCTAACACACACCTTGATGTCACTACTGTAGTCTCTAGTTCCTAACTCACACCTTGATGTCACTACTGTAGTCTCTAGTTCCTAACACACACCTTGATGTCACTACTGTAGTCTCTAGTTCCTAACACACACCTTGATGTCACTACTGTAGTCTCTAGTTCCTAACTCACACCTTGATGTCACTACTGTAGTCTCTAGTTCCTAACACACACATTGATGTCACTACTGTAGTCTCTAGTTCCTAACGCACACCTTGATGTCACTACTGTAGTCTCTAGTTCCTAACGCACACCTTGATGTCATTACTGTAGTCTCTAGTTCATAACACACACCTTGATGTCACTACTGTAGTCTCTAGTTCATAACACACACCTTGATGTCACTACTGTAGTCTCTAGTTCATAACACACACCTTGATGTCACTACTGTAGTCTCTAGTTCCTAACTCACACCTTGATGTCACTACTGTAGTCTCTAGTTCCTAACTCACCTTGATGTCACTACTGTAGTCTCTAGTTCCTAACACACCTTGATGTCACTACTGTAGTCTCTAGTTCCTAACACACACCTTGATGTCACTACTGTAGTCTCTAGTTCCTAACACACACCTTGATGTCACTACTGTAGTCTCCAGTTCCTAACTCACACATTGATGTCACTACTGTAGTCTCTAGTTCCTAACACACACCTTGATGTCACTACTGTAGTCTCCAGTTCCTAACACACACCTTGATGTCACTACTGTAGTCTCTAGTTCCTAACACACACCTTGATGTCACTACTGTAGTCTCTAGTTCCTAACACACACCTTGATGTCACTACTGTAGTCTCCAGTTCCTAACACACACCTTGATGTCACTACTGTAGTCTCTAGTTCATAACACACACCTTGATGTCACTACTGTAGTCTCTAGTTCCTAACGCACACCTTGATGTCACTACTGTAGTCTCTAGTTCCTAACACACACCTTGATGTCACTACTGTAGTCTCTAGTTCCTAACACACACCTTGATGTCACTACTGTAGTCTCTAGTTCCTAACACACACCTTGATGTCACTACTGTAGTCTCTAGTTCCTAACACACACCTTGATGTCACTACTGTAGTCTCTAGTTCCTAACACACACCTTGATGTCACTACTGTAGTCTCTAGTTCATAACGCACACCTTGATGTCACTACTGTAGTCTCCAGTTCCTAACACACACCTTGATGTCACTACTGTAGTCTCTAGTTCATAACACACACCTTGATGTCACTACTGTAGTCTCTAGTTCCTAACTCACACACCTTGATGTCACTACTGTAGTCTCTAGTTCCTAACACACACATTGATGTCACTACTGTAGTCTCTAGTTCCTAACACACACCTTGATGTCACTACTGTAGTCTCTAGTTCCTAACACACACCTTGATGTCACTACTGTAGTCTCTAGTTCCTAACTCACCTTGATGTCACTACTGTAGTCTCTAGTTCCTAACACACACCTTGATGTCACTACTGTAGTCTCCAGTTCCTAACACACACCTTGATGTCACTACTGTAGTCTCTAGTTCCTAACTCACACCTTGATGTCACTACTGTAGTCTCTAGTTCCTAACACACACCTTGATGTCACTACTGTAGTCTCTAGTTCCTAACTCACACCTTGATGTCACTACTGTAGTCTCTAGTTCCTAACACACACCTTGATGTCACTACTGTAGTCTCTAGTTCCTAACTCACACCTTGATGTCACTACTGTAGTCTCTAGTTCCTAACTCACCTTGATGTCACTACTGTAGTCTCTAGTTCCTAACTCACACATTGATGTCACTACTGTAGTTTCTAGTTCCTAACGCACACATTGATGTCACTACTGTAGTCTCTAGTTCCTAACGCACACATTGATGTCACTACTGTAGTCTCTAGTTCCTAACACACACCTTGATGTCACTACTGTAGTCTCTAGTTCCTAACGCACACCTTGATGTCATTACTGTAGTCTCTAGTTCATAACACACACATTGATGTCACTACTGTAGTCTCTAGTTCATAACACACACCTTGATGTCACTACTGTAGTCTCTAGTTCCTAACACACACATTGATGTCACTACTGTAGTCTCTAGTTCCTAACACACACCTTGATGTCACTACTGTAGTCTCTAGTTCCTAACTCACCTTGATGTCACTACTGTAGTCTCCAGTTCCTAACTCACACCTTGATGTCACTACTGTAGTCTCCAGTTCCTAACTCACACCTTGATGTCACTACTGTAGTCTCCAGTTCCTAACTCACACATTGATGTCACTACTGTAGTCTCTAGTTCCTAACGCACACATTGATGTCACTACTGTAGTCTCTAGTTCCTAACACACCTTGATGTCACTACTGTAGTCTCCAGTTCCTAACTCACACCTTGATGTCACTACTGTAGTCTCTAGTTCCTAACACACACCTTGATGTCACTACTGTAGTCTCTAGTTCATAACACACACCTTGATGTCATTACTGTAGTCTCTAGTTCATAACACACACCTTGATGTCACTACTGTAGTCTCTAGTTCCTAACACACACATTGATGTCACTACTGTAGTCTCTAGTTCCTAACTCACCTTGATGTCACTACTGTAGTCTCTAGTTCCTAACACACACCTTGATGTCACTACTGTAGTCTCTAGTTCCTAACTCACACCTTGATGTCACTACTGTAGTCTCTAGTTCATAACACACACCTTGATGTCATTACTGTAGTCTCTAGTTCCTAACACACACCTTGATGTCATTACTGTAGTCTCTAGTTCCTAACACACACCTTGATGTCACTACTGTAGTCTCTAGTTCATAACACACCTTGATGTCACTACTGTAGTCTCTAGTTCCTAACACACACCTTGATGTCACTACTGTAGTCTCCAGTTCCTAACTCACACCTTGATGTCACTACTGTAGTCTCTAGTTCCTAACTCACACCTTGATGTCACTACTGTAGTCTCTAGTTCCTAACTCACACCTTGATGTCACTACTGTAGTCTCTAGTTCCTAACACACACCTTGATGTCACTACTGTAGTCTCTAGTTCATAACTCACACCTTGATGTCACTACTGTAGTCTCTAGTTCCTAACACACACCTTGATGTCACTACTGTAGTCTCTAGTTCCTAACACACACATTGATGTCACTACTGTAGTCTCTAGTTCCTAACACACACATTGATGTCACTACTGTAGTCTCTAGTTCCTAACACACACCTTGATGTCACTACTGTAGTCTCTAGTTCCTAACACACACCTTGATGTCATTACTGTAGTCTCTAGTTCCTAACACACACCTTGATGTCACTACTGTAGTCTCTAGTTCCTAACACACACCTTGATGTCACTACTGTAGTCTCTAGTTCCTAACTCACACCTTGATGTCACTACTGTAGTCTCTAGTTCCTAACACACACCTTGATGTCACTACTGTAGTCTCTAGTTCCTAACACACACCTTGATGTCACTACTGTAGTCTCTAGTTCCTAACTCACACCTTGATGTCACTACTGTAGTCTCTAGTTCCTAACACACACATTGATGTCACTACTGTAGTCTCTAGTTCCTAACGCACACCTTGATGTCACTACTGTAGTCTCTAGTTCCTAACGCACACCTTGATGTCATTACTGTAGTCTCTAGTTCATAACACACACCTTGATGTCACTACTGTAGTCTCTAGTTCATAACACACACCTTGATGTCACTACTGTAGTCTCTAGTTCATAACACACACCTTGATGTCACTACTGTAGTCTCTAGTTCCTAACTCACACCTTGATGTCACTACTGTAGTCTCTAGTTCCTAACTCACCTTGATGTCACTACTGTAGTCTCTAGTTCCTAACACACCTTGATGTCACTACTGTAGTCTCTAGTTCCTAACACACACCTTGATGTCACTACTGTAGTCTCTAGTTCCTAACACACACCTTGATGTCACTACTGTAGTCTCCAGTTCCTAACTCACACATTGATGTCACTACTGTAGTCTCTAGTTCCTAACACACACCTTGATGTCACTACTGTAGTCTCCAGTTCCTAACACACACCTTGATGTCACTACTGTAGTCTCTAGTTCCTAACACACACCTTGATGTCACTACTGTAGTCTCTAGTTCCTAACACACACCTTGATGTCACTACTGTAGTCTCCAGTTCCTAACACACACCTTGATGTCACTACTGTAGTCTCTAGTTCATAACACACACCTTGATGTCACTACTGTAGTCTCTAGTTCCTAACGCACACCTTGATGTCACTACTGTAGTCTCTAGTTCCTAACACACACCTTGATGTCACTACTGTAGTCTCTAGTTCCTAACACACACCTTGATGTCACTACTGTAGTCTCTAGTTCCTAACACACACCTTGATGTCACTACTGTAGTCTCTAGTTCCTAACACACACCTTGATGTCACTACTGTAGTCTCTAGTTCCTAACACACACCTTGATGTCACTACTGTAGTCTCTAGTTCATAACGCACACCTTGATGTCACTACTGTAGTCTCCAGTTCCTAACACACACCTTGATGTCACTACTGTAGTCTCTAGTTCATAACACACACCTTGATGTCACTACTGTAGTCTCTAGTTCCTAACTCACACACCTTGATGTCACTACTGTAGTCTCTAGTTCCTAACACACACCTTGATGTCACTACTGTAGTCTCTAGTTCCTAACGCACACCTTGATGTCATTACTGTAGTCTCTAGTTCATAACACACACACCTTGATGTCACTACTGTAGTCTCCAGTTCCTAACACACACCTTGATGTCACTACTGTAGTCTCTAGTTCCTAACACACACCTTGATGTCATTACTGTAGTCTCTAGTTCCTAACACACACCTTGATGTCACTACTGTAGTCTCTAGTTCCTAACACACACCTTGATGTCATTACTGTAGTCTCTAGTTCCTAACTCACCTTGATGTCACTACTGTAGTCTCTAGTTCATAACACACACCTTGATGTCATTACTGTAGTCTCTAGTTCATAACACACACCTTGATGTCATTACTGTAGTCTCTAGTTCATAACACACACCTTGATGTCATTACTGTAGTCTCTAGTTCATAACAGACACCTTGATGTCACTACTGTAGTCTCTAGTTCCTAACACACACATTGATGTCACTACTGTAGTCTCTAGTTCCTAACACACACCTTGATGTCACTACTGTAGTCTCTAGTTCATAACACACACCTTGATGTCACTACTGTAGTCTCTAGTTCCTAACTCACCTTGATGTCACTACTGTAGTCTCTAGTTCCTAACACACACCTTGATGTCACTACTGTAGTCTCCAGTTCCTAACACACACCTTGATGTCACTACTGTAGTCTCCAGTTCCTAACTCACACCTTGATGTCACTACTGTAGTCTCCAGTTCCTAACTCACACATTGATGTCATTACTGTAGTCTCTAGTTCCTAACACACCTTGATGTCACTACTGTAGTCTCTAGTTCCTAACTCACCTTGATGTCACTACTGTAGTCTCTAGTTCATAACACACACGTTGATGTCATTACTGTAGTCTCTAGTTCATAACACACACCTTGATGTCATTACTGTAGTCTCTAGTTCATAACACACACCTTGATGTCATTACTGTAGTCTCTAGTTCATAACACACACCTTGATGTCACTACTGTAGTCTCTAGTTCCTAACACACACATTGATGTCACTACTGTAGTTTCTAGTTCCTAACACACACCTTGATGTCACTACTGTAGTCTCTAGTTCATAACACACACCTTGATGTCACTACTGCAGTCTCTAGTTCCTAACTCACCTTGATGTCACTACTGT
The DNA here is from genome assembly GCF_963971535.1 of Notolepis coatsorum. Taxonomy (NCBI): domain Eukaryota; kingdom Metazoa; phylum Chordata; class Actinopteri; order Aulopiformes; family Paralepididae; genus Notolepis; species Notolepis coatsorum. The sequence continues at coordinate 59,005,588 of NC_140169.1, forward strand.
AGTCTCTAGTTCCTAACACACACCTTGATGTCACTACTGTAGTCTCCAGTTCCTAACACTCACCTTGATGTCACTACTGTAGTCTCCAGTTCCTAACTCACACCTTGATGTCACTACTGTAGTCTCTAGTTCATAACTCACACCTTGATGTCACTACTGTAGTCTCTAGTTCCTAACACACACCTTGATGTCACTACTGTAGTCTCTAGTTCATAACACACACCTTGATGTCACTACTGTAGTCTCTAGTTCCTAACTCACCTTGATGTCACTACTGTAGTCTCTAGTTCCTAACACACACCTTGATGTCACTACTGTAGTCTCTAGTTCATAACACACACCTTGATGTCATTACTGTAGTCTCTAGTTCATAACACGCACCTTGATGTCACTACTGTAGTCTCTAGTTCCTAACACACACCTTGATGTCATTACTGTAGTCTCTAGTTCCTAACTCACACCTTGATGTCACTACTGTAGTCTCTAGTTCCTAACTCACACATTGATGTCACTACTGTAGTCTCTAGTTCCTAACACACACCTTGATGTCACTACTGTAGTCTCCAGTTCATAACACACCTTGATGTCACTACTGTAGTCTCCAGTTCATAACACACCTTGATGTCACTACTGTAGTCTCTAGTTCCTAACACACACCTTGATGTCATTACTGTAGTCTCTAGTTCCTAACACACACCTTGATGTCACTACTGTAGTCTCTAGTTCCTAACACACACCTTGATGTCACTACTGTAGTCTCTAGTTCCTAACACACACCTTGATGTCACTACTGTAGTCTCTAGTTCCTAACACACCTTGATGTCACTACTGTAGTCTCTAGTTCCTAACTCACACCTTGATGTCACTACTGTAGTCTCTAGTTCCTAACACACACCTTGATGTCATTACTGTAGTCTCTAGTTCCTAACACACACCTTGATGTCACTACTGTAGTCTCTAGTTCCTAACACACCTTGATGTCACTACTGTAGTCTCTAGTTCCTAACTCACACCTTGATGTCACTACTGTAGTCTCTAGTTCCTAACACACACATTGATGTCACTACTGTAGTCTCTAGTTCCTAACACACACCTTGATGTCACTACTGTAGTCTCTAGTTCCTAACACACACCTTGATGTCACTACTGTAGTCTCTAGTTCCTAACTCACCTTGATGTCACTACTGTAGTCTCTAGTTCCTAACACACACCTTGATGTCACTACTGTAGTCTCCAGTTCCTAACACACACCTTGATGTCACTACTGTAGTCTCTAGTTCCTAACTCACACCTTGATGTCACTACTGTAGTCTCTAGTTCCTAACACACACCTTGATGTCACTACTGTAGTCTCTAGTTCCTAACTCACACCTTGATGTCACTACTGTAGTCTCTAGTTCCTAACACACACCTTGATGTCACTACTGTAGTCTCTAGTTCCTAACGCACACCTTGATGTCATTACTGTAGTCTCTAGTTCATAACACACACCTTGATGTCACTACTGTAGTCTCTAGTTCCTAACTCACCTTGATGTCACTACTGTAGTCTCTAGTTCCTAACACACACCTTGATGTCACTACTGTAGTCTCTAGTTCATAACACACACCTTGATGTCATTACTGTAGTCTCTAGTTCATAACACGCACCTTGATGTCACTACTGTAGTCTCTAGTTCCTAACACACACCTTGATGTCATTACTGTAGTCTCTAGTTCCTAACTCACACCTTGATGTCACTACTGTAGTCTCTAGTTCCTAACTCACACATTGATGTCACTACTGTAGTCTCTAGTTCCTAACACACACCTTGATGTCACTACTGTAGTCTCTAGTTCCTAACACACCTTGATGTCACTACTGTAGTCTCTAGTTCCTAACTCACACCTTGATGTCACTACTGTAGTCTCTAGTTCCTAACACACACATTGATGTCACTACTGTAGTCTCTAGTTCCTAACACACACCTTGATGTCACTACTGTAGTCTCTAGTTCCTAACACACACCTTGATGTCACTACTGTAGTCTCTAGTTCCTAACTCACCTTGATGTCACTACTGTAGTCTCTAGTTCCTAACACACACCTTGATGTCACTACTGTAGTCTCCAGTTCCTAACACACACCTTGATGTCACTACTGTAGTCTCTAGTTCCTAACTCACACCTTGATGTCACTACTGTAGTCTCTAGTTCCTAACACACACCTTGATGTCACTACTGTAGTCTCTAGTTCCTAACTCACACCTTGATGTCACTACTGTAGTCTCTAGTTCCTAACACACACCTTGATGTCACTACTGTAGTCTCTAGTTCCTAACTCACACCTTGATGTCACTACTGTAGTCTCTAGTTCCTAACTCACCTTGATGTCACTACTGTAGTCTCTAGTTCCTAACTCACACATTGATGTCACTACTGTAGTCTCTAGTTCCTAACGCACACATTGATGTCACTACTGTAGTCTCTAGTTCCTAACGCACACATTGATGTCACTACTGTAGTCTCTAGTTCCTAACACACACCTTGATGTCACTACTGTAGTCTCTAGTTCCTAACGCACACCTTGATGTCATTACTGTAGTCTCTAGTTCATAACACACACATTGATGTCACTACTGTAGTCTCTAGTTCATAACACACACCTTGATGTCACTACTGTAGTCTCTAGTTCCTAACACACACATTGATGTCACTACTGTAGTCTCTAGTTCCTAACACACACCTTGATGTCACTACTGTAGTCTCTAGTTCCTAACTCACCTTGATGTCACTACTGTAGTCTCCAGTTCCTAACTCACACCTTGATGTCACTACTGTAGTCTCCAGTTCCTAACTCACACATTGATGTCACTACTGTAGTCTCTAGTTCCTAACGCACACATTGATGTCACTACTGTAGTCTCTAGTTCCTAACACACCTTGATGTCACTACTGTAGTCTCCAGTTCCTAACTCACACCTTGATGTCACTACTGTAGTCTCTAGTTCCTAACACACACCTTGATGTCACTACTGTAGTCTCTAGTTCATAACACACACCTTGATGTCATTACTGTAGTCTCTAGTTCATAACACACACCTTGATGTCACTACTGTAGTCTCTAGTTCCTAACACACACATTGATGTCACTACTGTAGTCTCTAGTTCCTAACTCACCTTGATGTCACTACTGTAGTCTCTAGTTCCTAACACACACCTTGATGTCACTACTGTAGTCTCTAGTTCCTAACTCACACCTTGATGTCACTACTGTAGTCTCTAGTTCATAACACACACCTTGATGTCATTACTGTAGTCTCTAGTTCCTAACACACACCTTGATGTCATTACTGTAGTCTCTAGTTCCTAACACACACCTTGATGTCACTACTGTAGTCTCTAGTTCATAACACACCTTGATGTCACTACTGTAGTCTCTAGTTCCTAACACACACCTTGATGTCACTACTGTAGTCTCCAGTTCCTAACTCACACCTTGATGTCACTACTGTAGTCTCTAGTTCCTAACTCACACCTTGATGTCACTACTGTAGTCTCTAGTTCCTAACTCACACCTTGATGTCACTACTGTAGTCTCTAGTTCCTAACACACACCTTGATGTCACTACTGTAGTCTCTAGTTCCTAACTCACACCTTGATGTCACTACTGTAGTCTCTAGTTCCTAACTCACCTTGATGTCACTACTGTAGTCTCTAGTTCCTAACTCACACATTGATGTCACTACTGTAGTCTCTAGTTCCTAACGCACACATTGATGTCACTACTGTAGTCTCTAGTTCCTAACGCACACATTGATGTCACTACTGTAGTCTCTAGTTCCTAACACACACCTTGATGTCACTACTGTAGTCTCTAGTTCCTAACGCACACCTTGATGTCATTACTGTAGTCTCTAGTTCATAACACACACATTGATGTCACTACTGTAGTCTCTAGTTCATAACACACACCTTGATGTCACTACTGTAGTCTCTAGTTCCTAACACACACATTGATGTCACTACTGTAGTCTCTAGTTCCTAACACACACCTTGATGTCACTACTGTAGTCTCTAGTTCCTAACTCACCTTGATGTCACTACTGTAGTCTCCAGTTCCTAACTCACACCTTGATGTCACTACTGTAGTCTCCAGTTCCTAACTCACACATTGATGTCACTACTGTAGTCTCTAGTTCCTAACGCACACATTGATGTCACTACTGTAGTCTCTAGTTCCTAACACACCTTGATGTCACTACTGTAGTCTCCAGTTCCTAACTCACACCTTGATGTCACTACTGTAGTCTCTAGTTCCTAACACACACCTTGATGTCACTACTGTAGTCTCTAGTTCATAACACACACCTTGATGTCATTACTGTAGTCTCTAGTTCATAACACACACCTTGATGTCACTACTGTAGTCTCTAGTTCCTAACACACACATTGATGTCACTACTGTAGTCTCTAGTTCCTAACTCACCTTGATGTCACTACTGTAGTCTCTAGTTCCTAACACACACCTTGATGTCACTACTGTAGTCTCTAGTTCCTAACTCACACCTTGATGTCACTACTGTAGTCTCTAGTTCATAACACACACCTTGATGTCATTACTGTAGTCTCTAGTTCCTAACACACACCTTGATGTCATTACTGTAGTCTCTAGTTCCTAACACACACCTTGATGTCACTACTGTAGTCTCTAGTTCATAACACACCTTGATGTCACTACTGTAGTCTCTAGTTCCTAACACACACCTTGATGTCACTACTGTAGTCTCCAGTTCCTAACTCACACCTTGATGTCACTACTGTAGTCTCTAGTTCCTAACTCACACCTTGATGTCACTACTGTAGTCTCTAGTTCCTAACTCACACCTTGATGTCACTACTGTAGTCTCTAGTTCCTAACACACACCTTGATGTCACTACTGTAGTCTCTAGTTCCTAACTCACACCTTGATGTCACTACTGTAGTCTCTAGTTCCTAACACACACCTTGATGTCACTACTGTAGTCTCTAGTTCCTAACACACACATTGATGTCACTACTGTAGTCTCTAGTTCCTAACACACACATTGATGTCACTACTGTAGTCTCTAGTTCCTAACACACACCTTGATGTCACTACTGTAGTCTCTAGTTCCTAACACACACCTTGATGTCATTACTGTAGTCTCTAGTTCCTAACACACACCTTGATGTCACTACTGTAGTCTCTAGTTCCTAACACACACCTTGATGTCACTACTGTAGTCTCTAGTTCCTAACTCACACCTTGATGTCACTACTGTAGTCTCTAGTTCCTAACACACACCTTGATGTCACTACTGTAGTCTCTAGTTCCTAACACACACCTTGATGTCACTACTGTAGTCTCTAGTTCCTAACTCACACCTTGATGTCACTACTGTAGTCTCTAGTTCCTAACACACACATTGATGTCACTACTGTAGTCTCTAGTTCCTAACACACACCTTGATGTCACTACTGTAGTCTCTAGTTCCTAACGCACACCTTGATGTCATTACTGTAGTCTCTAGTTCATAACACACACCTTGATGTCACTACTGTAGTCTCTAGTTCATAACACACACCTTGATGTCACTACTGTAGTCTCTAGTTCATAACACACACCTTGATGTCACTACTGTAGTCTCTAGTTCCTAACTCACACCTTGATGTCACTACTGTAGTCTCTAGTTCCTAACTCACCTTGATGTCACTACTGTAGTCTCTAGTTCCTAACACACCTTGATGTCACTACTGTAGTCTCTAGTTCCTAACACACACCTTGATGTCACTACTGTAGTCTCTAGTTCCTAACACACACCTTGATGTCACTACTGTAGTCTCCAGTTCCTAACTCACACATTGATGTCACTACTGTAGTCTCTAGTTCCTAACACACACCTTGATGTCACTACTGTAGTCTCCAGTTCCTAACACACACCTTGATGTCACTACTGTAGTCTCTAGTTCCTAACACACACCTTGATGTCACTACTGTAGTCTCTAGTTCCTAACACACACCTTGATGTCACTACTGTAGTCTCCAGTTCCTAACACACACCTTGATGTCACTACTGTAGTCTCTAGTTCATAACACACACCTTGATGTCACTACTGTAGTCTCTAGTTCCTAACGCACACCTTGATGTCACTACTGTAGTCTCTAGTTCCTAACACACACCTTGATGTCACTACTGTAGTCTCTAGTTCCTAACACACACCTTGATGTCACTACTGTAGTCTCTAGTTCCTAACACACACCTTGATGTCACTACTGTAGTCTCTAGTTCCTAACACACACCTTGATGTCACTACTGTAGTCTCTAGTTCCTAACACACACCTTGATGTCACTACTGTAGTCTCTAGTTCATAACGCACACCTTGATGTCACTACTGTAGTCTCCAGTTCCTAACACACACCTTGATGTCACTACTGTAGTCTCTAGTTCATAACACACACCTTGATGTCACTACTGTAGTCTCTAGTTCCTAACTCACACACCTTGATGTCACTACTGTAGTCTCTAGTTCCTAACACACACCTTGATGTCACTACTGTAGTCTCTAGTTCCTAACGCACACCTTGATGTCATTACTGTAGTCTCTAGTTCATAACACACACACCTTGATGTCACTACTGTAGTCTCCAGTTCCTAACACACACCTTGATGTCACTACTGTAGTCTCTAGTTCCTAACACACACCTTGATGTCATTACTGTAGTCTCTAGTTCCTAACACACACCTTGATGTCACTACTGTAGTCTCTAGTTCCTAACACACACCTTGATGTCACTACTGTAGTCTCTAGTTCCTAACACACACCTTGATGTCACTACTGTAGTCTCTAGTTCCTAACACACACCTTGATGTCACTACTGTAGTCTCCAGTTCCTAACTCACACCTTGATGTCACTACTGTAGTCTCTAGTTCATAACTCACACACCTTGATGTCACTACTGTAGTCTCTAGTTCCTAACACACCTTGATGTCACTACTGTAGTCTCTAGTTCCTAACACACACCTTGATGTCACTACTGTAGTCTCTGGTTCCTAACGCACACCTTGATGTCACTACTGTAGTCTCTAGTTCCTAACTCACACACCTTTATGTCACTACTGTAGTCTCTAGTTCCTAACACACACCTTGATGTCACTACTGTAGTCTCTAGTTCCTAACACACCTTGATGTCACTACTGTAGTCTCTAGTTCCTAACTCACACCTTGATGTCACTACTGTAGTCTCCAGTTCCTAACACACACCTTGATGTCACTACTGTAGTCTCTAGTTCCTAACACACACCTTGATGTCACTACTGTAGTCTCTAGTTCCTAACACACACCTTGATGTCACTACTGTAGTCTCTAGTTCCTAACACACACCTTGATGTCACTACTGTAGTCTCTAGTTCCTAACACACACCTTGATGTCACTACTGTAGTCTCCAGTTCCTAACTCACACCTTGATGTCACTACTGTAGTCTCTAGTTCATAACTCACACACCTTGATGTCACTACTGTAGTCTCTAGTTCCTAACACACCTTGATGTCACTACTGTAGTCTCTAGTTCCTAACACACACCTTGATGTCACTACTGTAGTCTCTGGTTCCTAACGCACACCTTGATGTCACTACTGTAGTCTCTAGTTCCTAACTCACACACCTTGATGTCACTACTGTAGTCTCTAGTTCCTAACACACACATTGATGTCACTACTGTAGTCTCTAGTTCCTAACACACCTTGATGTCACTACTGTAGTCTCTAGTTCCTAACACACACCTTGATGTCACTACTCTAGTCTCTAGTTCCTAACGCACACCTTGATGTCACTACTGTAGTCTCTAGTTCATAACTCACACACCTTGATGTCACTACTGTAGTCTCTAGTTCCTAACACACACCTTGATGTCATTACTGTAGTCTCTAGTTCATAACGCACACCTTGATGTCACTACTGTAGTCTCTAGTTCCTAACTCACACACCTTGATGTCACTACTGTAGTCTCTAGTTCCTAACTCACACACCTTGATGTCACTACTGTAGTCTCTAGTTCCTAACTCACACCTTGATGTCACTACTGTAGTCTTTAGTTCCTAACACACACCTTGATGTCACTACTGTAGTCTCTAGTTCCTAACACACACCTTGATGTCACTACTGTAGTCTCTAGTTCCTAACACACACCTTGATGTCACTACTGTAGTCTCTAGTTCCTAACACACACCTTGATGTCACTACTGTAGTCTCTAGTTCATAACACACACCTTGATGTCACTACTGTAGTCTCTAGTTCCTAACACACACCTTGATGTCATTACTGTAGTCTCCAGTTCCTAACTCACACACCTTGATGTCACTACTGTAGTCTCTAGTTCATAACGCACACCTTGATGTCACTACTGTAGTCTCTAGTTCCTAACACACACCTTGATGTCACTACTGTAGTCTCTAGTTCCTAACACACACCTTGATGTCACTACTGTAGTCTCTAGTTCCTAACGCACACCTTGATGTCACTACTGTAGTCTCTAGTTCCTAACGCACACCTTGATGTCACTACTGTAGTCTCTAGTTCCTAACACACACCTTGATGTCACTACTGTAGTCTCTAGTTCATAACACACCTTGATGTCACTACTGTAGTCTCTAGTTCCTAACTCACACCTTGATGTCACTACTGTAGTCTCTAGTTCCTAACACACCTTGATGTCACTACTGTAGTCTCTAGTTCCTAACACACACCTTGATGTCACTACTGTAGTCTCTAGTTCCTAACACACACCTTGATGTCACTACTGTAGTCTCTAGTTCCTAACACACACCTTGATGTCACTACTGTAGTCTCTAGTTCCTAACACACACCTTGATGTCACTACTGTAGTCTCTAGTTCCTAACGCACACCTTGATGTCACTACTGTAGTCTCTAGTTCCTAACACACACCTTGATGTCACTACTGTAGTCTCTAGTTCCTAACACACACCTTGATGTCACTACTGTAGTCTCTAGTTCATAACACACACCTTGATGTCATTACTGTAGTCTCTAGTTCCTAACACACACCTTGATGTCACTACTGTAGTCTCTAGTTCCTAACACACCTTGATGTCACTACTGTAGTCTCTAGTTCCTAACACACACCTTGATGTCATTACTGTAGTCTCTAGTTCCTAACTCACACACCTTGATGTCACTACTGTAGTCTCTAGTTCCTAACTCACACACCTTGATGTCACTACTGTAGTCTCTAGTTCCTAACGCACACCTTGATGTCACTACTGTAGTCTCTAGTTCCTAACACACACCTTGATGTCACTACTGTAGTCTCTAGTTCCTAACTCACACACCTTGATGTCACTACTGTAGTCTCTAGTTCCTAACGCACACCTTGATGTCACTACTGTAGTCTCTAGTTCCTAACACACACCTTGATGTCACTACTGTAGTCTCTAGTTCATAACACACACCTTGATGTCACTACTGTAGTCTCCAGTTCCTAACACACACCTTGATGTCACTACTGTAGTCTCCAGCTCATAACACACACCTTGATGTCACTACTGTAGTCTCTAGTTCCTAACACACACCTTGATGTCACTACTGTAGTCTCCAGTTCCTAACTCACACACCTTGATGTCACTACTGTAGTCTCTAGTTCATAACACACACCTTGATGTCACTACTGTAGTCTCTAGTTCCTAACACACCTTGATGTCACTACTGTAGTCTCCAGTTCCTAACACACACCTTGATGTCACTACTGTAGTCTCTAGTTCCTAACTCACACCTTGATGTCACTACTGTAGTCTCTAGTTCCTAACACACACCTTGATGTCACTACTGTAGTCTCTAGTTCCTAACGCACACCTTGATGTCACTACTGTAGTCTCTAGTTCCTAACACACACCTTGATGTCACTACTGTAGTCTCTAGTTCCTAACTCACACCTTGATGTCACTACTGTAGTCTCTAGTTCCTAACACACACCTTGATGTCACTACTGTAGTCTCTAGTTCCTAACTCACCTTGATGTCACTACTGTAGTCTCTAGTTCCTAACTCACACACATTGATGTCACTACTGTAGTCTCTAGTTCCTAACACACACCTTGATGTCACTACTGTAGTCTCTAGTTCTTAACACACCTTGATGTCACTACTGTAGTCTCTAGTTCCTAACACACACCTTGATGTCATTACTGTAGTCTCTAGTTCCTAACACATACCTTGATGTCACTACTGTAGTCTCTAGTTCCTAACTCACACACCTTGATGTCACTACTGTAGTCTCTAGTTCCTAACACACACCTTGATGTCACTACTGTAGTCTCTAGTTCCTAACGCACACCTTGATGTCATTACTGTAGTCTCTAGTTCATAACACACACACCTTGATGTCACTACTGTAGTCTCCAGTTCCTAACACACACCTTGATGTCACTACTGTAGTCTCTACTTCCTAACACACACCTTGATGTCATTACTGTAGTCTCTAGTTCATAACACACACCTTGATGTCACTACTGTAGTCTCTAGTTCCTAACACACACCTTGATGTCACTACTGTAGTCTCTAGTTCCTAACACACACCTTGATGTTACTACTGTAGTCTCTAGTTCCTAACACACACCTTGATGTCACTACTGTAGTCTCCAGTTCCGAACTCACACCTTGATGTCACTACTGTAGTCTCTAGTTCATAACTCACACACCTTGATGTCACTACTGTAGTCTCTAGTTCCTAACACACCTTGATGTCACTACTGTAGTCTCTAGTTCCTAACACACACCTTGATGTCACTACTGTAGTCCCTGGTTCCTAACGCACAACTTGATGTCACTACTGTAGTCTCTAGTTCCTAACTCACACCTTGATGTCACTACTGTAGTCTCTAGTTCCTAACACACACCTTGATGTCACTACTGTAGTCTCTAGTTCCTAACACACCTTGATGTCACTACTGTAGTCTCTAGTTCCTAACTCACACCTTGATGTCACTACTGTAGTCTCCAGTTCCTAACACACACCTTGATGTCACTACTGTAGTCTCTAGTTCCTAACACACACCTTGATGTCACTACTGTAGTCTCTAGTTCCTAACACACACCTTGATGTCACTACTGTAGTCTCTAGTTCCTAACACACACCTTGATGTCACTACTGTAGTCTCTAGTTCCTAACACACCTTGATGTCACTACTGTAGTCTCCAGTTCCTAACTCACACCTTGATGTCACTACTGTAGTCTCTAGTTCATAACTCACACACCTTGATGTCACTACTGTAGTCTCTAGTTCCTAACACACCTTGATGTCACTACTGTAGTCTCTAGTTCCTAACACACACCTTGATGTCACTACTGTAGTCTCTGGTTCCTAACGCACACCTTGATGTCACTACTGTAGTCTCTAGTTCCTAACTCACACACCTTGATGTCACTACTGTAGTCTCTAGTTCCTAACACACACATTGATGTCACTACTGTAGTCTCTAGTTCCTAACACACACCTTGATGTCATTACTGTAGTCTCTAGTTCATAACGCACACCTTGATGTCACTACTGTAGTCTCTAGTTCCTAACTCACACACCTTGATGTCACTACTGTAGTCTCTAGTTCCTAACTCACACACCTTGATGTCACTACTGTAGTCTCTAGTTCCTAACTCACACCTTGATGTCACTACTGTAGTCTCTAGTTCCTAACACACACCTTGATGTCACTACTGTAGTCTCTAGTTCTTAACACACACCTTGATGTCACTACTGTAGTCTCTAGTTCCTAACACACACCTTGATGTCACTACTGTAGTCTCTAGTTCCTAACACACACCTTGATGTCACTACTGTAGTCTCTAGTTCATAACACACACCTTGATGTCACTACTGTAGTCTCTAGTTCCTAACACACACCTTGATGTCATTACTGTAGTCTCCAGTTCCTAACTCACACACCTTGATGTCACTACTGTAGTCTCTAGTTCATAACGCACACCTTGATGTCACTACTGTAGTCTCTAGTTCCTAACACACACCTTGATGTCACTACTGTAGTCTCTAGTTCCTAACACACACCTTGATGTCACTACTGTAGTCTCTAGTTCCTAACGCACACCTTGATGTCACTACTGTAGTCTCTAGTTCCTAACGCACACCTTGATGTCACTACTGTAGTCTCTAGTTCCTAACACACACCTTGATGTCACTACTGTAGTCTCTAGTTCATAACACACCTTGATGTCACTACTGTAGTCTCTAGTTCCTAACACACACCTTGATGTCACTACTGTAGTCTCTAGTTCCTAACACACACCTTGATGTCACTACTGTAGTCTCTAGTTCCTAACACACACCTTGATGTCACTACTGTAGTCTCTAGTTCCTAACGCACACCTTGATGTCATTACTGTAGTCTCTAGTTCCTAACGCACACCTTGATGTCATTACTGTAGTCTCTAGTTCCTAACACACACCTTGATGTCACTACTGTAGTCTCCAGTTCCTAACTCACACACCTTGATGTCACTACTGTAGTCTCTAGTTCCTAACGCACACCTTGATGTCACTACTGTAGTCTCTAGTTCCTAACGCACACCTTGATGTCATTACTGTAGTCTCTAGTTCCTAACGCACACATTGATGTCACTACTGTAGTGACTTTTCTATTGCAAACGCTTCAAGGACAGAACTCACCCAGTCCTTAACACTTTGAGTGCCACTCACGAGATTTCTCGGAAAATTCTCTTTTTTTTAGCGATCTGAAAAATTATTGCATCACCCGAGCCTACCCGAGTATAGCCGAGCGGCGCCGGCGATCACTGTGGAAAAAAGCGCCCCCTGTCGTCTCCCAGATGACATAAGTGATTTTGGAATGGACTCAATGAAAATGAATGGGGAAAAAAATCCGGTAGTCCACATTTTCCAGTCCACTGATCCAGCCGGGGTTACCACAGTTAATTCTGGAACCTCAGATCCCTGCTGATCATGGAGTTCTACAGTATCGCGTTGGATCCATACACGTATCGATTTTTTCGAATGGTGATCAGGAATTGGAATATACCAGTTGGATACCATCTGATGTCAGGTAAGGACTCTATGTTATCAGTGTTAGGATAATCAGAGTAAGTTTGATGAAGATATAGGCTGTTTTGTGAAATGTCTTCTTTCGGTTTCACTGTAAAAGTCCGAGAGGAAATCAACGAGGCGATTATCCGTGCGCGGCCGTAATGTGCTTGCGTGCACGTATAATATTGATCATCTAGCGTTTATTTGAAAACGATTCATAAAAAGGCTGACGAATATCAACGTTGTGGAATATTCCACTAAAAGACGATTTTCATAGAATGCTCCAGAATGGGCTGTTTTTATATCAAAACGGGGGCTTTTCTAACTGCTCTGAAACGGAAACGACGCGATAAAAAAACAATCTGCCTTGACAGCACTGACTGGAAAATAGTCTTTGATAATGCGATGGGCAGATTAGACACATAGCCATAATTTAAAACATAGATTAGGCGATATTAACGTTAACATTGGCGCCGATGGTGGCATTCAGCCGGTAAAAAGGAAAACCAGGCGTGGCGCTCAAAGTGTTAATCAGCTGTATGTATAGCTATTGTCCTTAACCTCTAAAGCCCTAGCCATATTTTCTGAAAATCCGCCTAAAAATACATATCTAAGTAAATGAAAGATTGCTCCACTTCTACATGGTCCATTTGCATGTTCTTGATATCTATAGGGACATCTATGGACCTCAGGGAAGGTATTCCCAGTGTCAGTAATATTGTGTCTGTTACTACTAGGCTTGAGTAAATTGTAATGAATCAAAAGGAGAATATCAATTCTATTTTTAATTTATTCATTTTTATCTTTGACGGTGAATAACACCATGCTAAAAATGACCAGACATGAGATTGTTCAGCACCTTCTTGAGATCAAGTGTACAAAAAAATCTAAGCTAATTAATAAAGGGAAGATGATTAAACAGAAGGTTTTGTAGATACAGTATTGAATTCTGCAATTTGAAATATTATTATAGAATATAGAATATCAGGCCTAAATTACCTTATTATAGCCAAGTCGCACATCTATGGAACGGGCCAAATCTCCTCTTTCCAATGGCAGAGTTCAATCTGGATTTAGTATCACCAGGCGTGCAGCAAGAACCGTGAATGAAATCTACTGTAAGTACAGTTACTTTTTTATTATGTAGATTTCTCTGGCATTTTTTATCGGATTGCAACCCCGTTTTTTTGCTAGACGTTCACAGAAAGGTAGATAAACTAACTGCGTTCTGATTTATGCCAATAACGTTCAGTTTTGTGGTAGATAATCCCTAAAAATAAGATAAATAAAAAAGTTAATCCACAAGTAATTTGATTGACAGGAGCTGCCTTGAGCTGGGTAGTCTCGTCTTTCGAAAGCTCTGGGTCTACTCTCCTCATATGACTACAAACAAAATGGCTGTGTGGATGTTTTAGCGTCTATATTCGCCTGTTTCCAACTCATATTTCACTAATAACACCTAGTGTTTAACCTATTGGTATACAAACGTATTGCTGAAAATATACACTATGACTGCTGTTTGACAGTGTTAAGGTGCTCCCATAGTCGAGCGGACCGTACACGGAGCGGACTCTCACGGACTCAAAGCGGACCCAAAGCGTACCCAAAGCGGACTCCAAGTGCGAAGCTCCTATTTTCTAATGCGTGGACGTCCATGCCGCTCGCTTGGTGTCACACAAAACGCTGCTCGGCGTTTTGGTTGACATCGACTTGCATTTAATGTGACGCCGATCTGCATTTTACTCTGACCACTCGTTTTTTCACTCACAAAAGAGAATGGCTTTTCTAAATGAAGTGTGTAAAACTGGCAGTTTTATTATCGAAATATTGGAAACGGAGATAACATAAGAGTCTATGTTATCTCCGTTTGCAATATTTCGAAATAAAACTGGTGTTTTTATTTCATGCAATGGGTGTTTGTCATTTCAGCACCGCGCGCTGTCCACCTCATGTTGACCAAGCCTATACGGTATATTGCACCTCGCTGCCTATATACCCGTTATTCAAGTGTGTAAAACTGCCCGTTTTATTATCGAAATATTGGAAACGGAGATAAGATACTCTTTATTGACATCGGATGACGACGACGTGACAGAAGTTGAACAGCGTGGGAAAAATTGTGTAAACCGGCGCGAGACATGTAGGAAATTGGTCCGCGGAGGTCCGCTGAGGAACGCTCGACTATGAAAGCTCAGAGAGTCCAGCGGACCTCCGCAGAGTCCAGTCCGCTCGACCATGGTTGCACCTTTAGGGTCTTTACTCTTGGCTACATTTTGAAGAAGAAAAAAAACGGCAACATTAATTCATACAGTCTGTAGAGATGGATTTATGACGTGATGTCATTTGCGGGCCGCCGACGTACCGCTCAGGCTAAAGGTTAAAGAGGTTAATTAAGCTATACGTATGCTAATTAGACAGAACAGCTGTTTCACCATGTGGCACCATTCATGTTTCAACAGAGATGCGTTAGGAGCTGGAGACTACCGTCTACGGGGGCGACAGTGGCTCAGGAGGTAGAGCAGTCGTCTGGTAATCCGGAGGGTTCCCAGTTCGATTCCCGCTCCTCCCAGGCAGCATGTCGATGTGTCCTTGAGCAAGACACTTAACCCCTAATTGCTCCCGATGAGCAGGTCGGCACCTTGCATGGTCGCCTCCTCCGTCGGTGTGTGAATGTGTGAGTGAACGGGTGAAATGTGAGGAACAAATTGTAAATGCAGCCATTTACTGTACCTGTTGTACAATGTGTCTGTTGTTGCCATGTATTGAGGTCCATTGTTTAGTTTTAAGGCTTAAAAAATAGAGGTTGTTTTAGGGAACGTTTGTAAGAATATTGTGTGAGTACTCAAATTACTGAGTAATGTTACATTTTTAGCAGGTCAATATGGCCACCCGTTTGACCATGTTATTATTTATATTAGCATATTTGTTTTATGCTAAATTCAGTATGTGAGTTTTTCCAGGCAATATTTGTCATTTTGCTTATTTCTTTGATTCAATAAACATACGTTTGCCTAAAGCAAGCATATCTGTCCACTCCCATGTTGATAAGAATATTAAACACTTGAAAGATATCCCGTTAAGGTACATTTGGGTGGTGTTCCCCTTTAATAGAAAAACAAGCCCATCAAAGCTATATTTTGTGTGTGTGTGTGTTGTATAACCTGTAGATTAATGTGTGTTGTATAATCTGTATATTAATGTGTATGTTGTATAACCTGTAGATTAATGTGTGTTGTATAATATGTATATTATGTGTATGTTGTATAACCTGTAGATTAATGTGTGTGTTGTATAACCGGTAGATGAATGTGTATGTTGATTGTTGTATAATCTGTAGATGAATGTGTGTTGTATAATCTGTATATTAATATGTGTTGTATGATCTGTATATGAATGTGTATGTTGTATAATCTGTAGATGAATGTGTGTTGTATAATCTGTGGATTAATGTGTATGTTGTATAATATGTACATTAATGCGTGTTGTATAATCTGTGGATTAATGTGTATGTTGTATAATCTGTAGAATAATGTGTACGTTGTATAATCTGTAGAATAATGTGTATGTTGTAAAAATCTGTAGATTAATGTGTATGTTGTATAATCTGTGGATTGGAGTGAGAGATATTTTATGTTGACAGCACATTCTAGAATACATCTCCGTTTATTTCCCCACAGGAAGGGAATAAATACATAGAGATGAGATAACAAGTAGATGGTTAATGACCTCCCTCTGGCAAGCCCTTCAAATTAATATCCGTGGAATCATTAGTGGAGCTCTGGATTCAACTTTACATGTTTGGAACCATTCCAAAGAACTCAACGATGTACAAACGACTGTGGCACAAACGTCTATTCCCTCAACAAGATGTTTCATCCCTTCCTCATGTTCTTCCTAGTTACACATACACACAGTCCTCATATCCCTCCTAGTTACACACAGTCCTCATATCCCTCCTAGTTACACAGTCCTCATATCCCTCCTAGTTACACATAGTCCTCATATCCCTCATAGTTACACAGTCCTCATATCCCTCCTAGTTACACATAGTCCTCATATCCCTCATAGTTACACAGTCCTCATATCCCTCCTAGTTACACATAGTCCTCATATCCCTCCTAGTTACACATAGTCCTCATATCTCTCCTAGTTACATACAGTCCTCATATCTCTCCTAGTTACACACAGTCCTCATATCCCTCCTAGTTACACATAGTCCTCATATCCCTCCTAGTTACACATAGTCCTCATATCTCTCCTAGTTACATACAGTCCTCATATCTCTCCTAGTTACACACAGTCCTCATATCCCTCCTAGTTACACACAGTCCTCATATCTCTCCTAGTTACACATAGTCCTCATATCTCTCCTAGTTACATACAGTCCTCATATCCCTCCTAGTTACACATAGTCCTCATATCCCTCCTAGTTACATACAGTCCTCATATCTCTCCTAGTTACACACAGTCGTCATATCCCTCCTAGTTACACACAGTCGTCATATCCCTCCTACAGTAGTTACACACAGTCGTCATATCCCTCCTACAGTAGTTACACACAGTCGTCATATCCCTCCTACAGTAGTTACACACAGTCGTCATATCCCTCCTACAGTAGTTACACACAGTCGTCATATCCCTCCTACAGTAGTTACACACAGTCGTCATATCCCTCCTACAGTAGTTACACACAGTCGTCATATCCCTCCTACAGTAGTTACACATACACACAGTGAAAAATGTTGAGATTTTATTTTTTTCAAATCCTGCATTCTAGTAAATGTTTTTTTTTTTATCCACTTTTTTCTCCCATTTTTCTATATTTTCTCCCATCCCAATTTCGTATCATCCAATTCAACCCTCCCCTGTCACGAACGCTGTTTCTTGCCTCCCACAAGCCGGCTGCAATGTGGACTAAGTCATACATAGCACAAGTCCCCTCCGATACTTGAGGTAACAGCAGTCGCATCTTTTCACCTGCGCAGCTCGATCTCTCAGTGGCGAGGAGTAACGCGTGGGAGGCTCACGCTGCCCCCGACACTTCCTGATTCTACTGCGCAGGCGCACCAACCGACCTGTAGGAGTCGCTGTCCACAACGCCCGATCCCCACCCATCAGTTTCCCTCCCCGTAATACGGCCAATGTGTATTAGTATGAACGACCAGCTAAACTGAAAGCAATGTGGAGCGCTGGGCTCGAACAGGCGAACCCAGCGTCTCCAGCATTTCGTGGCGAGTGCCTTGCCCACTACGCCACGTAGCCGCCCTGCATTCTAGTAAATGTTCATAGTAACACACTGCACTTCAGACAACCTACAACTGGCGATGGCGTCTAGGTCTTTAAGTGTTAAACAGCTGAGAGCAGTCACTGCTGCTTTTTGTGGTCTTCTTTCACACACACATCTTATGGGTGGCTCCCCCCCAAAGTATAATTAATGGTTTTTTAAATTTATTTTTTTACCCACTGAGCACTCATTGCCGCCAATGCAAATGCAAAATGAGTGCTCACTGAGTAAAAGTTGTTGCGTTACTACTTTGTGCTACTTTAAATTTGGCCTCATTCATTGTCATCATTGTGGTGAACATGACGACGGCGCTGACGACGTCCACATCCGGTGCCGGTGTGTCGGTCCCCTGGACACAAGTTCACAGAGACATATTAAATCACACCACTTATCCGCAGGCAGCAGGCCTGGCAGCGAGTGGCACCCAGAGAGAGGAGAGAGACCCGTGTGGTGAACGGCTCCATCAGTGAACATGTTCAGTTCCAAAGAACACAATGTTTGTTCGGGTTTGTTTTGTTCAGTTTTTCCGAGGGGGTTGAGGACCTCGTTAAGTAATGGACTGCGTTGGTATTATATAGTACCTATTATACAGCCTGTCGGGATTATGGAGCGAGGAGACGGAGGTGAGCGAGACGGAAGGAGGTGAGCGAGGAGACAGAAGGAGGTGAGCGAGGAGACAGAAGGAGGTGAGCGAGACAGAAGGAGGTGAGCGAGGAGACAGAAGGAGGTGAGCGAGACAGAAGGAGGTGAGCGAGACAAGAAGGAGGTGAGCGAGACAGAAGGAGGTGAGCGAGGAGACAGAAGGAGGTGAGCGAGACAGAAGGAGGTGAGCGAGGAGACAGAAGGAGGTGAGCGAGACAAGAAGGAGGTGAGCGAGACGGAAGGAGGTGAGCGAGGAGACAGAAGGAGGTGAGCGAGACAGAAGGAGGTGAGCGAGGAGACAGAAGGAGGTGAGCGAGACAGAAGGAGGTGAGCGAGACAAGAAGGAGGTGAGCGAGACAGAAGGAGGTGAGCGAGGAGACAGAAGGAGGTGAGCGAGACAGAAGGAGGTGAGCGAGACAAGAAGGAGGTGAGCGAGACAGAAGGAGGTGAGCGAGGAGACAGAAGGAGGTGAGCGAGACAGAAGGAGGTGAGCGAGACAGAAGGAGGTGAGCGAGGAGACAGAAGGAGGTGAGCGAGACAGAAGGAGGTGAGCGAGGAGACAGAAGGAGGTGAGCGAGACAGAAGGAGGTGAGCGAGACAAGGAGGTGAGCGAGACAGAAGGAGGTGAGCGAGACAGAAGGAGGTGAGCGAGACAAGAAGGAGGTGAGTGAGACAGAAGGAGGTGAGCGAGGAGACAGAAGGAGGTGAGTGAGACAGAAGGAGGTGAGCGAGGAGACAGAAGGAGGTGAGCGAGGAGACAGAAGGAGGTGAGCGAGACAGAAGGAGGTGAGCGAGACAGAAGGAGGTGAGCGAGGAGACAGAAGGAGGTGAGCGAGGAGACAGAAGGAGGTGAGCGAGACAAGAAGGAGGTGAGCGAGACAAGAAGGAGGTGAGCGAGACAGAAGGAGGTGAGCGAGGAGACAGAAGGAGGTGAGCGAGACAAGAAGGAGGTGAGCGAGACAGAAGGAGGTGAGCGAGGAGACAGAAGGAGGTGAGCGAGACAGAAGGAGGTGAGCGAGACAGAAGGAGGTGAGCGAGACAAGAAGGAGGTGAGTGAGACAGAAGGAGGTGAGCGAGGAGACAGAAGGAGGTGAGTGAGACAGAAGGAGGTGAGCGAGGAGACAGAAGGAGGTGAGCGAGGAGACAGAAGGAGGTGAGCGAAACAGAAGGAGGTGAGCGAGACAGAAGGAGGTGAGCGAGACAGAAGGAGGTGAGCGAGACAGAAGGAGGTGAGCGAGACAGAAGGAGGTGAGCGAGGAGACAGAAGGAGGTGAGCGAGGAGACAGAAGGAGGTGAGCGAGGAGACAGAAGGAGGTGAGCGAGGAGACAGAAGGAGGTGAGCGAGACAGAAGGAGGTGAGCGAGACAGAAGGAGGTGAGCGAGGAGACAGAAGGAGGTGAGCGAGACAGAAGGAGGTGAGCGAGGAGACAGAAGGAGGTGAGCGAGGAGACAGAAGGAGGTGAGCGAGGAGACAGAAGGAGGTGAGCGAGGAGACAGAAGGAGGTGAGCGAGACAGAAGGAGGTGAGCGAGACAGAAGGGCGAGGAGAGGAGGTGATTGAAAGGGGGGTGATTTTAAGGCAAAGAAACAGGCATCTGGACAAAGGCAGGTGAGATAGGAACGTTAGGTTATGACTATAACCAAGTTCTGTTAGTTAGGGGCGATGCTTGGCATCACACTGCACTATCTCGCGTACGTGCACGCGTACTGAATAAACCACAAATGTACCTCTAATACCAGTATTAGTCTGACCACACCCCTCATCAGCTTACCTTCATAAGCAGGTGTGTGGTCACCTGCTCTCCTCCTTCCCAAGCTTTCACCACAAGGTGAGGACAAGGGCTGCAGCGGCCGTCTGATGCCAAGCATCGCCCCTAACTAACAGAACTTGGTTATAGTCATAACCTAACGTTCTGTATCGTTAGTGGCTTAGCTTGGCATCACACTGCACAAGGGAGGCCAAGCGGAGCCACTTGGCTGACAAATACACCCCGCTGACAGCCCCCCAAAACCATCAGAACAGGGAGGGCCGAGCCCCCCCGACCCCCCCTAATGGAGGGTATCCCCCCTATTAGAGGCTTCACGGGAAGGCGACGGACCCGACCGTGCGAAGAGGCACTCAAGCAACTTAACGCACAGGGTGAGCAGACCGTGGCTTGACCCCACGACTACACACACGCACAACCCGCATGCCACCCGGGAACGAACGGAGGAACAACCTCGTTACTGCCCCCAGAATCACGGGGTCAAGGGCAAACCCAACCCCGTGGCAAGGCCGTAGCAGCGGAGCGCGAAGGAAGACCCAGACCCACCAAAAGGACTGGACTCCCCGGAATGGGGGCCCGGAGAAGTCCATGATGCCAGCATCAAGACCCCACCAGGTGGGCACGTAGTGCCCCGCCCCCCACATCGCCAGCGTATTCGTTCAAAGGCCCCTCAGTTACTGCACCTGGTATTCCCAGGCGGAATCCCATCCAAGTACTAACCAGGCCAGAACCTGCTTAGCTTCCGAGATCGGACGAGATCGGGCGTGTTCAGGTCGGTATGGCCGTAAGCCGAGCGGGCCCCGTCCCCCCAATAGTACACCGCCTGGCACACTGACCCTGCAGAACAGGCAGTCAGCATGGCCGTAAGCACACAAAAAAGGTTAACCAACGGAAGCAGGCAGCGCACCGGGGAAAAACCAGGCAACAGGCTGTTAACCCTAGCCTGGAGACTGCGGACGAGACAGGCGCCAGAGGGGACAGCTGAACACAGCCGCCCCGGCGGAAGGAGCGTAAGCTGGCGGTGTTGCATGACCAAGCCTCCATTTAACAACCCCCACCCAGAGGGGTCGAGGCAGAGAAGGCTGACACGATTGGCAGACGTCATGAACGTGCAGGGGCACCCTCAAACGGTGAACCCGGGAGTTGACACTGCTCCAACACACCAGGGAATCAACCACCTCGGTGTTACCCAATGCGGTGGTTGTTCCTATAACCCCTCAAGAAAAAACTCCAAAACACACCTGCGGGTATACACCGGCTATACCGCAGTACAAGTGTTTCAGTTTCCAAAAAGGGTTAACCCAGGCCTACGGGTCGCAAACATCACTTCGGACCGGGCCTGGCGGTACGGGAAGCACAGGGTCACCAGAGGAGGTCAAAAAACCACCCCCACAGGCCCCTCTTCGCCATGCGTGAGAGAGGAGCGAAAAATAATGGAGAACCAGCCCCTAAGCACACCGTACCTGGTATTCCCCGGCGGTCTCCCAACCAAGTACTAACCAGGACCAACCTGTGTAGCGGCCGAGATCCGACGAGATCGAGCGCGTACAGAATGGCATGGCTGTAAGCCATGACGACAGTGCTGAGTAAAAACATACCCAACCAGGGTCTCCATAGCGCTTAACCCTGTGACACCCAGACCGACCTGGCATTTTTCCCCCTGAAAAAAGCCCAAGTCCCTCAGGGTACCAGAACAGCAGATCTGCATCCCCGGCGGACAACGGGTTCAACTGATCTGGACCAGCGTGACCAGAACCAGTCCCGTGCCCTAACCACGCCGACATGCCTACTCCAGGAGAAGGGCAGATATGCGTGTTGATCTTAACATGAAAAGAAGGCGGCACCCAGACGTTCGGACGAACCGCGCCTGGTGGCCCACCCCAAGGGCGTGAGACCCCACTACATATGTTCAGATCCATCCCGTCATCATCCCCCAGACATGAACGAGAATCCGTCGACAACCCACCCAGGTCATGGGATGTGGTCGCCGGAAGAGGAAAAACCCCCATCTCAGTTGCTTTATAAAAACGCTGTTTCAACCACAAGCAACCAAGGCGTGCCAGTCAATCGCCTGTTTACAGCGAGCTAGCACTATACGTGCGTCGGGACACACCCCCATCAATGAACAGGCTATTTAGACCTGTCATTGAATCCCCAAGGCGCCCAGGGGAACGACAAGAGGGGTGTGACACTCCCTAACTCCAACACTTCTGGAATAGAAAGAAGGAAGCATCAACAGTATGTATCCCAGTCTACACAGCCGGGGTAAAAAAAATTCACATTTTTACATCCCACCACCCTCCCATAGGAAAGAGACGGGGATCCCCAGAGAGACTTCCCACGCGAGCTGTACAGATTGAAAAGAATATATTGCACCTTGAGCCATGTAAAAAACTGGTTTTAGGGCCTCCGGGGAAGAGGCACTGAACCCATACACACTCAATAAACGAATTGAATCGAATATACATACAATAGAAAAGGACCCTTCTAGAGGGTCCACTCACTTTGACAATCTGAGGAGGAAGGCTCTGTACTCTGATGGAGGCTTCCTCACATGGAAGAAGGAGTCCGAACTCACAGAAGGCCTGAATAGGCACTTGGTGAGGAGGAGCCCTGACCACCCCCCCTGAAAACAGATCCATCACATGGACCTGAACAGCACACGGAAGTCCTACCAACAGAGACGCGCACGGTGACGTACTCTATGGCGGGGGAATTCCTGCGGTGCACACGCCCAATATACCAGGCCGTGGGACCAGGAACTCCCTCCCCCCCCCCCCCCCCGTGACGGGAACCTTGAAGGACAGGGGGTGTACCCCTGACCGACAGAACAATGGGGAGAGGAAAGGTTACCAGTTCACCCCTTTACGACCCCACACCCATGATACGACGTAACGACAAAAAGAGAATATGACACAGTCATAGTCAGCTCTATGAAGCGTTTCACAGCTCCACACAGCGCATGAGCTAACCTGCTATCTGATTTTTACTAAGGAAAAACACAGAATAGAGAGGGCTCTAAGAACCCCGGTCCAACATACACATGTGCTTCTGTGGCCAGTACAACCCAGTTGTAGGTCACATGACACACACAACCCATCATCACCTACAAAAAATGGCAAAAACACTCAACAGAGGAACGCCGTTTTTTTCACAATGAGAGAATACATCATTCTTGATTAGTATCGACCACAGGCCTTGCTAAGCACACATGACAGCAACCAAACCAATTTCCCGTTAGGAAATAAGTTTCTCCAGCAGATTTAGCACAACCTCAGCAATCAAGCTAAGAGTTACATCGTATCCCTACCACACAAAAGACACAATTAATGCACAACATGTCTGATAGGAGGTGATAAAGTCCCCAGGGAACCGGGGGGGAAAACACAATCCTCCTATTTTACCCTCAATACGGCCAGTTAAAACAGGAAAACCTGTTAATGTGTGAACACACTGTTCATTGTCATTACAGTCTGAGAAAGAACATTCTTTTACTCACTTGTCACCAAGCATAGCTTCATAGGTTAGTTGCCTTAGTAGTGAGTACACGGTACACATAAACACCATGATGTTTCTCACACAACAACCAGATCAATACATCACGATCTGCACGGAGAAGCTAACTGCCAGTGACAAAAACAGCTCACACATAACCCGCAACGTATCCTAAATGCATTGCAACAACACACGTTTTGGGAAAAAACACCGTTATTCACAATACATTTAGCAAAGTAAAACCAGAAGACGTGTTATGAGGTCTGGTCAACCCCGTTCCTACCCGGAACGCAGATCAGCGAAGTGCAGTCACAAGACACCGTAGAACACAGCCGTCCTGTGTTGTTCGATCCGGGCAGCGTCGCCGCTCCAACCAGTCGCTACAGTCCTCTTTGTTGACGCAATCCCCGTCCAGGCTCAGGGCAGGGTCGACGAAACATCCCCTGTCAAGGATGACGTCGCGGTCAAGAGTGTAAAACATGTTAAAATCAAAGCACGTTCAACAGAATAGCATCAAGCTAACGGCGATCAGAAGCGAGCTCCCGGCGGCGCGCGAGAAGCTAAGCTACCCCGCGCCAGCCATGGCCATAGCAGCAAGCTAACGTTACCTAGCGACCACGACATGCTAGCCCCGCAGCTAACAGCTGACTGGCTAATAGTAGGCCTTAAGCAGGCCATGCAGCGATCCAGCAGGCTAACGCAGCAGTTAACAGCTGACTGGCTAACCGTAAGCTATGAACATGTAAACAATGACATAACACTCACCCAGACAGGCCGCCGTTCTGAACCTCTCCTCACTTTTTAAGAGAAAAGAGAAAACAAGACGTCAACACCGCTTCACAACGGTGACTTTACCACATCCGGCGGAATCAGCACAGTACCAACTGGCCTGTATAGCTGACTTTGAACATGAATCTGCCGCTATCGCACATTACATGCACATATCCCCTCGTGAAGGAATACTCTCATTTGGATATGAAAGATGGGGCCTTAACACGGTGACAGAGAGAATCCACTCGTCCAGAACACACAGGGATCACCAGTGTCAATGGTCGCGGCCCACTAGTTAAAACTATAATGGTCTCCAGACCAAGGCCTTCTGTCGCCTAGGCGGCTAAACAAAGGACCTTAGCCTGGGGCCGGTTTCCATAAACTTTGTCAAGTAGCCCCCATAGCACTAACAGACAAGTGGAGCCCGCCAGCAAACACTACTCACCCAACCTGGAACGCACCGCTTCTCACAACAGCGGCATGTCCGACAGTTCAGCTGTGGCCTGACAGGTTTCACCCCAACAAACACAGCAAGGAACTGCAGTTGAGAAGCATGCAGCGGCGTGCTCCCAATACGAAAACCGGTGGAGGGTTTTTAGAATGATCATCATCTTCTAGACACTCCAGTACGAAGACAATATCGCCGTATTTTCTCGAAAATAGTGAGAGAGAAAATAAAGATATGATGTCAACGTATCCTTGTTTCCCAAGCTGTTCCTAATCCAATTTCTTCCATCATGGTGTCAAGTGTGGGGATCTACCGAGGCACTTCTTCCTTGTGGTGAAAGCGAGAAGGAGGAGAGCAGGTGACCACACACCTGCTTATGAAGGTAAGCTGATGAGGGGTGTGGTCAGACTAATACTGGTATTAGAGGTACATTTGTGGTTTATTCAGTACGCGTGCATGTACGCGAGATAGTGCAGTGTGATGCCAAGCTAAGCCACTAACGATACAGAACTCTTTGTTGCACACAGCAGGGCAGCTGTTGACGATGTCCAATCGACGGCGATAATCATCATCATCACCATCATCATCATCACCCTGAGGACAGGGGGCGGGCTGGGACTAAAGAATGTCCCGGATCCCCCCCCCCCCCCCCCACAACCAGCCCCCGGATCCTCCAGCACGCAAACACACCGGCTCTCATTCCACGAGTAGTTGCTTCTTTTGAATGGGGGTAGTTGTTTCTTCTGAATGGGGGTAGTTGTTTCTTTTGAATGGGGGTAGTTGTCTCTCCATGAATGGGGGTAGTTGTTTCTTTTGAATGGGGGTAGTTGTTTCTTCTGAATGGGGGTAGTTGTTTCTTTTGAATGGGGGTAGTTGTCTCTCCATGAATGGGGGTAGTTGTTTCTTTTGAATGGAGGTAGTTGTTTCTTTTGAATGGGGGTAGTTGTCTCTTCTGAATGGGGGTAGTTGTTTCTTCTGAATGGGGGTAGTTGTCTCTTCTGAATGGGGGTAGTTGTCTCTTCTGAATGGGGGTAGTTGTCTCTTCTGAATGGGGGTAGTTGTCTCTTATGAATGGGGGTAGTTGTTTCTTCTGAATGGGGGTAGTTGTCTCTTCTGAATGGGGGTAGTTGTTTCTTCTGAATGGGGGTAGTTGCTTGTTTTGAATGGGGGTAGTTGTCTCTTTTGAATGGAGGTAGTTGTTTCTTCTGAATGGAGGTAGTTGTCTCTTCTGAATGGGGGTAGTTGTCTCTTCTGAATGGGGGTAGTTGTCTCTTATGAATGGGGGTAGTTGTTTCTTCTGAATGGGGGTAGTTGTCTCTCCATGAATGGGGGTAGTTGTTTCTTTTGAATGGGGGTAGTTGTTTCTTCTGAATGGGGGTAGTTGTTTCTTCTGAATGGGGGTAGTTGCTTCTTTTGAATGGGGGTAGTTGTCTCTTCTGAATGGGGGTAGTTGTTTCTTCTGAATGGGGGTAGTTGTCTCTTCTGAATGGGGGTAGTTGTCTCTTCTGAATGGGGGTAGTTGTCTCTTTTGAATGGGGGTAGTTGTCTCTTCTGAATGGGGGTAGTTGCTTGTTTTGAATGGGGGTAGTTGTCTCTTTTGAATGGGGTAGTTGCCTCTTTTGAATGGGGGTAGTTGCTTGTTTTGAATGGGGTAGTTGTCTCTTTTGAATGGGGTAGTTGCTTGTTTTGAATGGGGTAGTTGTCTCTTTTGAATGGGGTAGTTGCTTGTTTTGAATGGGGGTAGTTGCCTCTTTTGAATGGGGTAGTTGCCTCTTTTGAATGGGGGTAGTTGCTTGTTTTGAATGGGGTAGTTGTCTCTTTTGAATGGGGTAGTTGCTTGTTTTGAATGGGGTAGTTGCTTGTTTTGAATGGGGTAGTTGCTTGTTTTGAATGGGGGTAGTTGCTTCTTTTTAATGGGGTAGTTGCCTCTTTTGAATGGAGGTAGTTGCCTCTTTTGAATGGGGGTAGTTGCTTGTTTTGAATGGGGGTAGTTGTCTCTTCTGAATGGGGGTAGTTGTTTCTTCTGAATGGGGGTAGTTGTTTCTTCTGAATGGGGTAGTTGCCTCTTTTGAATGGAGGTAGTTGCCTCTTTTGAATGGTGGTAGTTGTCTCTTTTGAATGGGGGTAGTTGTCTCTTATGAATGGGGGTAGTTGTCTCTTTTGATGGATGGTAACTCTAGAACCTATGCTACTGGAACACTAATACAGAGCTATTTTAACCACCACTGTGTGGACACCATGGTCGATTCAGGCTACTATAGTGTGCGGTCAGTAGTTCACAATGAAATGTCTATATTTGAACAGGCTGTATGCTCTATTTCAACACAGGAAATAAGGCAGAGAGGGGGATGAGAAGGAAGCTGGCTGCTATCCTGGAGAATCCCTCCCACCACCCCCTCTACGACGAGCTAGTCAAGATGAGAATCACGTTCATGATATATAAAACTGGACAAAACTGGACACAAAAACAAAAGTACCATACGCCGAGAAAATCTGGTGCGCCTGACCTGTCCGAGACCAATTATACTGAATAGGTTATGAAATGCGTACTTTGAATAGGTTATGAAATGCGTACGTTGAATAGGTTATGAAATGCGTATGTTTAATAGGTTATGAAATGCGTACGTTTAATAGGTTATGAAATGCTTATGTTGAATAGGTTATGAAATGCGTATGTTTAATGTTGAATAGGTTATGAAATGCGTACGTTGAATAGGTTATGAAATGCGTACGTTTAATAGGTTATGAAATGCTTACGTTGAATAGGTTATGAAATGCGTACATTGAATAGGTTATGAAATGCGTACGTTGAATAGGTTATGAAATGCGTACGTTGAATAGGTCAGGGGTTCCAGGCGACCGATTTTTTAAGCCAAATATCACTTCAATCCTATTAAGTTAGTTCAAGTTAGTTATTCATTTATATGTGCTATTTATGAGAGGGATAACTTGTTGCAAAATAATAATGATAATAGCCTCATTAAAATACTATTGTTGCTTCGGTTGTTTTCAGCGTTTTATGTGCATAATCTGTTATTTAGTTTGAAATGTTCATTGAAATAAGTAGATTTTTCGTTTTTGTTTATTTATTAAGTTAATATAAAACCATATAGTCACATTTTAGAATACAATAGAATAGAATTTTAGAATACAACTAGAAACACTGTCCTGGCCTGCTTCTAAGTTCAGTGGCCTGAAAAAAAAAAAAAAAAAAATAATGATTTTTTTTTTAAATCATCTCGCGGCCCTCCTGTGGCTGATCGCGGCCCACCTTTGGGTCGCGACCCCGACTTTGGGAACAACTGGAATAGGTTATGAAATGCGTACACACCTCTTGTATATGAGCATGTCCTCTTCAGGAGGGAACTCTGCCAGGTTGATCCCATAGGTCTCTCTCACGGGCAGCTGCTGGGACTCCTGGGAAAGGTCAGAGGGGAAAGGTCAGGGGCTGGAGGTCAATAACATGATCAGAGGTTGTGATCTCTCATTTCGTCTGAAATCTGTTCCGATTTGGTTTAAATGGACTGCATTTATATAGCGCTTTTATCCAAAGAGCTTTACAACTTATGCCTCACATTCACTCATTCGACCTGTTGCCATCGGGCAGGCGTTACAGGTGCATCAGAGCCAGAACAAACAGTTTCTTCCCCAGAGCCATCACCACCCTGAACTCTAACATGCACCAATAATTCACCCTTTCCCCTCCTCCCACACTGTGCAACATCCTACCCCTCAAGTGCACAGTGCAATACCCACCCACTACCGTCTGACACTGTGATTGTTATTTTGTATATTGTTATTTAGCATATTGTATTGTAACAGTTTTATTGTATAGTATTTTATGTTTCTTGTATAGCATTTTATGTTTCTTGTATAGTATTTTATGTTTCGCTTGTATTACAATTACAAACACCAATAGTGTTTGAGTCCCAAATCTCGTTGTATGCTAATATAATGATAATAAAGTACAATCTAATCGAATCGAATCTGAGATGGATTTCCCCCGGCTGGACGACTACAATCAGCCCGTGAAGCAGCACATGGGTAGATGTGAGATGGATTTCTGCGGCTGGAGGACTACAATCAATCAGCCCGTGAAACGACCGATGTCTACGAGGGAGGAAAGCCGAGGAGGACATTTTATCACGGCCTGCACGTCCAAGTGAGACACGTCTGCTGCTGTGGGGGATGTGCTTTAATACATACCTATATCTGTACATATTACTAGTTATACCGCTGGCCAGTATGGCTATATATTTTCTTTTTCAATTTTTTAAGGTTACAAATGTGAATACTTCTTATTTTGTTATTATTATTATTATTATTATTATTATTATTTTTTCTTTCCTGTTTTGGAGTCTTAATTTGATAGGAATATAGGACAGGCATGTATAAGCTGTACCTTTTCAGTCACTGGCAAAATCAAAGACAGTTGAATGATATTACATTATTGTATTGTGTGTGATGACTGAATACAACTACTACAACTACTACTATTTATACCTGTATCACTGTGCAGAATAATCTTCATGATCAATATAGGTTTAACTCATTCAGCGCCAGTCACGATGATAGTCGGTTAACTCGCCATCGCTTGAGCGCCAATCACGAGTATAGTCGGGTTTTAATCGTTATTTATTTTATTTGCGATATCCATTCATTTTCATCCATCCAGCCTGATGTTATCGTTGGGAATGGGTCCGAGCTTGCAAAAGGGCAAATACCGCCGCCTACGCCTTCCAGCGGGTATTGCACTCCACTTGGAATGGTGTAGTTTATTTTCTGGGATGATCCGAGCCGTGCGGGCAGGGTTTAAATACTCAGGCGAGGTAGGCAGATACAACGATGCATTGGAACATTAACCCCGCCCGCCCGTCATTGTGAAACGGTCAGTAATGTGGTACGGACCTCCACAAGCAGTATTTGGAATGGCGACCAGCTAATTGGATTATTTCTTTTGCATTACATCAGATACAAGGTAAGAACACTATATATAAATTTGATCGTTGATCTGATATTTATTTCTACCCCGATCGATGCTGTATGTGTGGCTGTGTGCTGTTGGTGGCAGCAGGGGGGGGGGTGGGGGGGGGGCGGTCTAAACCACATTGCATGCTTGCACGAGGAAGGATAATAATGATGATCTAGCGTTGATTTCAGGAAGATTCGATAATCAGGCAAAAAATTACAACGTGTTTAGTGTATTCCACTAAAACGCTATTATCGCGTCTTTCTCTGGAATTACTCAGAAGCACCCAAACTATACTCATATTCAAAACGGTATAAAACGGAAATGTACAGATGAAAAAACAATCCGTTTTGTACATGTTGACTGGAAGCAACTCACTGATAATCGACGGGTGTATTAGACCCATAGCTATAATTTAAGATATATTTTAAGCACTCGCAAATCTCGCAGTCCCCCCATTGACTTACAGCGGTGGCGTACTAGCGCCATCTCGCGGATTAAGCTCCGGCACTGAATGAGTTAATAGTGAAACGCATAGTACAAAGTACATGTAGGTCAAATGAGTTTGGCTGAGAGGAGTGCTTCCCAGGGCCACTTGAGACACTGAGGGAGAGAAGGGGAGACTGAGCCAGATGGTGGAGGCTTCAGCACCTTAGCTCTCACACCAAGGTGTGAGTTTCAAGCTATTGTTTGGACAACCAAAAGTTACAAGTTAATAAGTGAATCACTTGTACGTTGTATATTGTTATTGCACTTTACTGTTACATTTACATTCTGGTTAGATGCCAACTTCTTTTCGTTGTACTGTACTTGTGCTGTATCTGATAACTTGATTTTAATCTAATGTAATCTAATGATAATCTAATGTTGTCTAGGGAGACGCGAGTTCTGCAGCTCAGAAAAGAATTAAAAAAAATCAAACACCACAGTTTGGATTCCCTCTCATTCCAGTAGACTGAGGTGAAAAAATATATACAGTAGTAGACAGTGCCGTTTCATCAGTAGATCATAATCTTTCCGTCGACTAAAAACACACTTCTTCAATCAATACCTGAAATGAAAAAATAAATGAAAAAATAAAAACATCATACTGTCTTTTACTATTATGCACTTTGCTACTAAGGAAGCTACTGTGCCTATATTACTACCTAGTACCTGCTATGCACTCAAGACTGTAGCACTCAAGTTCAACACTGTTTGACAGACATTGTTACTTATCTGAAAGAGTTGTACCCTTCCTGTTCACCTGTACACAACTTGTAAGTCGCTTTGGATCAAAGCATCAGCTCAATGACTAAATGTAAAATAATCAACGTTAGGGCTGGGCGATATGACGATATTATATAAATATCGGGTACAGTTCATTAACGATACACTTTTTAAACGTATCGTGGATATCGTGATGTTTTGCCCTCGCGTTAGAGGCCGCCGCGGCTGAGATGAGACTAAAAGCGCAGTGCTAAATGCTTTCCTCTCCCTCTCGCCTCTCCCTCTTGCAGAAAAAAAAGTCAGTCACACACACACACTTGCCCAAATTACGTCATCTACACGCACATACACGCACGCAAGCGCACACACCTAGCCAGAGACAGAGAGGCGGTGGCTTGTGCTAGGGATGCCCCCTGAAACCCAGGAGTAAGCTCCGACGTTAACGGTACTGCTATCGGTAAATTAGTCTATGAGCGGATTAGCTACGGAGCTAACAGAGTGTACCATCCATCTGCGACGCAACAGTGGCTGCAACAGTGGACACGGAGTAATGTTAACGTTATGTCGAGTTCATACTACACTACACGTATGAACCCGACATAACGTTACCGTTACTCCGTTTTCATGAAGTGTTTAATTAGCAGCAATCTGTTGTTGAAAATGTAACGTTAACCGGAAAACCGGAAATGGAATGAGAGGACAGGAAGCCGTCATGAAGTCGGCTTCTGGACCTTGTAGTCATATATATTGTAGTCTTTTAGTCTTATTAACTAAAAGATTTTAACAAAATAAAAAGCAGCAGCACTATTGGATAACTGAGTCATGCTTGCTATGTATTTCTCTCTTTAGGGGAGTAGGACATTTGTTTCACAGTTTTAGCATGATGTTTTATAGATGGCTAGGTTAAACACAGGTTTTTGTTTTTAAGAGGGGGGGTTTGATTTGATTGAAGTTTATTTCAAGTATGCAAACAAACATCAAGTACAGATATAGCCTTAAGCCGTTCAAATAATAAATGTATACATACATGTAAATAAATAAATAGTTACAATATGTAATCTAATCATCTAAATCTAATCTAATATATAATCTAAAAAAACTAAAGGCTAAAATGCTAAATATATAATCTAAGAATCTAATATATAATATAAAAATGCTAAATGCATGAGTCTTTTGTCTTTAATGTTCGCGTGCAAACTCAAATACTGTCTTGGTAAGCCTCATAATGAATTGTTTGGGGAAAAAAGGAAAAACATCGTGATGTGTATCGTGTATCGCCGAAAGGTTAGAAAATTTAGGCCATATCGCCCAGCCCTAATCAACGTCTATAAAACTGAATTTACAGTGTCTGGGTCTCAGACAGTTAATGAGATTCAGTTTTTTTGTTTTTGTTTTTACCCCAAGCCCTGTTTCTTAATTGCCATTGTTGATGTTGAATGATGGAGTCCTTTCTCAGCAAAAACATGCTGTTCCTCATACTGGCTCCGTCCAACGAGCCACAGACCAGAACCATGCTGTTCCTCATACTGGCTAGCGTAGTAGTGGTAGTGATAGTGGTAGTCATAGTGGTGGTAGTAGTGATAGTGGTAGTAGTGATAGTGGTAGTAGTGATAGTGGTAGTAGTAGTGGTGGTAGTAGTGATAGTGGTGGTAGTAGTGGTAGTGGTAGTAGTAGTGGTGGTAGTAGTGATAGTGGTAGTAGTAGTGGTGGTAGTAGTGATAGTGGTAGTAGTAGTGGTGGTAGTAGTGATAGTAGTAGTGATAGTGGTAGTGGTAGTGGTAGTAGTAGTGATAGTGGTAGTAGTAGTGGTGGTAGTAGTGATAGTGGTGGTAGTAGTGGTAGTGGTAGTAGTAGTGGTGGTAGTAGTGATAGTGGTAGTAGTAGTGGTGGTAGTAGTGATAGTGGTGGTAGTAGTGATAGTGGTAGTAGTAGTGGTGGTAGTAGTGATAGTGGTAGTAGTAGTGGTGGTAGTAGTGATAGTGGTAGTAGTAGTGGTGGTAGTAGTGATAGTGGTAGTAGTAGTGGTGGTAGTAGTGATAGTGGTAGTAGTAGTGGTGGTAGTAGTGATAGTGGTAGTAGTAGTGATAGTGGTAGTAGTAGTGATAGTGGTAGTAGTGATAGTGGTAGTAGTAGTGGTGGTAGTAGTGATAGTGGTAGTACTAGTGGTGGTGGTAGTAGTAGTGGTGGTAGTAGTGATAGTGGTAGTAGTAGTGATAGTGGTAGTAGTAGTGGTGGTAGTAGTGATAGTGGTAGTAGTAGTGATAGTGGTAGTAGTAGTGGTGGTAGTAGTGATAGTGGTAGTAGTAGTGATAGTGGTGGTGGTAGTAGTGATAGTGGTAGTAGTAGTGATAGTGGTAGTAGTAGTGGTGGTAGTAGTGATAGTGGTAGTAGTGATAGTGGTAGTAGTAGTGGTAGTGATAGCAGGGCTGTACACTGCGACGAGATTACCGCAAATTGCCCCTTAATTTGGCCCGTGCGAGTGGAAAATAATATTTGGGGGCAACCTTGCGAGTAGTGATTTCAACCCTTCATTCGCATTTCACTCCTAAATGAATCCATACAAATTGGATACAAAAATAGTAAATCATTAGCCTACAACAGTGCGACATAATGTCGCGGTGCTATGAAAAAATCTGTCGGCAATGAATGAATTGACTGCGTAGCTGCCTGTGTGAAAAAAAGATTTGCGTGTGAAGTTAATCTGGGCCACGCTATATACTTGGTAGTTGTAGTCTATCGTGCAATTAAATACCATGTCCCGTCTGCGTAGAGTCCATACATCCAACACCAAATCCCATAATTCCTAGCGAACAATCGAATCGAAACTGAATGTGGCATCTTCCTTTCAATACGTTTAAGCCGCTAATTTTGCTCTGCAAGAAGAACGGAGCGGATATCAGTCCATCTTATGACAACCACGTCCGATGTGGAGAGATGATAAGAGACCATAGCCGATTAAATTAAGTCGGACCTGGCAGTGATGATTGACGGGGACACGGAAACTTCTTAATGTCAGCCATGCATTAGGTGAGTAGCCCACTATTACGACGTGAAATACTGTCTACTTAAATTTCCCTCCGGGGATCAATAAAGTATCAACCTATCTATCCATCTATCCATCTATCCATCTATCCATCTATCTATCTATCTATCTATCTATCTATCTATCTAATAATGAGACAATATGCAAATAAGATAATACTAATAATTGTCACGGTTCCCCGTATGAAAGTGGCTTGCAACTTACTGCTGGTAAAATCACTGTTTATGTCTCGTTTTGCATAGTATTACATTCCTCTTCTATAAACAATCAAAGTCCTACCGTAAGAGCCTCATACGGGTCAATTAAACCTTTTTGATTAGTCTTTCCTTCGAGCTAAGTTGAACTGAACATTTCACTGTCAAAAGCGCAAACTTAAACAAGGTTGCGTCGCAACACGGTTTTCAAAATAAAGGTCACATATACAAATTCCTCTCAATTCTTATAAAAAAAAGTCCTGGATATACATAAACATTCATTGACATAGATCTCTATAAACGGCCCAACACATTGATTACTTTAGGCACACCCTGAAACCAGTAACATCACAAATAATTACCGGTAATTACCCATAAAAATAATAAACCTTTCATGGGGTTATTTACAATAATAATAATTCATTTTATTTATAAAGCACTTTTCATTGTGAAACAAAGGTATGCAGAGTTTCTTGTCCTCCTGATTAATGCAATGGTGTGTGTGTTGTGGTGATCTCATTCAAGGAGCACTACAAGCGCGCGCACACACACACACAGTTTGTTGTTTTTGTTCTATTAGTGATTTACACACTTTCTCAGTTGGTTCATTATAAAAGATACAAACCTGAAAACAAACGCACTTAAATGTTAAATAAAAGGACCACAGTAATGAGGCAGGAGGAACATATTTTTTTGCACTACAATGGTAAATAGTTATTAAAAAATGTGCCCCTAAAAAATATTCTGTGCCCCTAAATTTCTCATTTAGGGGCAAGTGTGTCCCTAGTGAAAAAGCTTAGCGTACAGCCCTGGATAGTGGTGGTCATAGTGCTAGTAGTAGTGATAGTGATAGCAGTAGTGATAGTAGTAGTGGGGGTTACACTCCTCTCTCTCCAGAGGTCCTGTTCAAAAAGGCCCAGCGAGGCTCGTTACATAACAGCAGCCGTGGCTCAATGATCCTCTGTGGCACCGCTGCCATGTGTGTTGAACGCGACACGCTTAACTTCCACTCCAGGAGTATTGATCTGGGAGCTGTAGCGACAGGTCGCTTGTTTCAAAGAGATAGGAGCGGGCTGGGGGGGCGGAACTGTTCTGGGATCAGCTCCAAGAGAGCGAAGCTGTACAAATAAACACACACACGCGCGCGCGCGCACACACACACACACGCACACGCACAGAGACAGACGCCTCGTTAACAGCACTGCCAGGTTAACGGTGCATGATTTCCGCAGTGCAGAGCAGAGCTCACAGTGCTAAGAGCTGCATCTGTAGAGCTGCATACATGGGTATGAGAGCACATGCACACACAATGTCCACACATGCACACACACACAATGTCCACACATGCACACACACACAATGTCCACACATGCACACACACACAATGTCCACACATGCACACACACACATGCACACACACACAATGTCCACACATGCACACACACACAATGTCCACACATGCACACACACACAATGTCCACACATGCACACACACACAATGTCCACACATGCACACACACACAATGTCCACACATGCACACACAATGTCCACACATGCACACACAATGTCCACACATGCACACACAATGTCCACACATGCACACACAACGTCCACACATGCACACACAATGTCCACACATGCACACACAATGTCCACACATGCACACACAACGTCCACACATGCACACACAATGTCCACACATGCACACACTCCCTGCTCTCTCTCTCTCACACACACACACACACACACACACACACACACACACACACACACACACACACACACACACACACACACACACACACACACACACACACACACACACACACACACACACACACACACACACACACACACACACACACACACACACACACACACACACACACACACACACGGAATATGAAATGAGTGAGTGTAATTACGCAGGCGAGCGAGGTAATGATCAGATGTTTAAATATTTCATCAGCCCTGTGTTCCGCCGAACACGTCGGTGATCCATCCTCGGGGACGACGGACCGGGAGGCAGGGAGACTCGAGACACGAGACCCACAGAGAGAGAGACGCGTGCGAGGACACGTGGTGGACACAAAATATTCACGAAGAGCTCTTAAGCTCAAGGCCGCGCCGAGAAAGAGAGAGGGGGAGCGAAGGAGGAGAGGAACGGAGAGATGGGGGCGGGGGCGGGGGGGGGATTTCGGACACACTTGGCAGAGGATCAAAAAGGCGGCAAAATACATCTCATCTTTTATTCATCTCCCCGCCTCTATAGCACGGCGTCTTGTGTGCATCGCATTCTGTGGCGGGAGCCGGTGATTGTTATTTAACCGCGTTCGGTCTACTCGTCTTTACATCATTAAAAACGCCCGGCCGGTTCTCGGGGTTGTGAAAACCACACACAGGGGAAGGGGGTTCTCTCGCGTATAATATATATTCACCACATCACTATGTGTTGAGAAAGAAAAAAGAGGACGAACGTCGAGCAACCTCCCCCCCCCCAATCATCCCCCACGATTGAAGAGATCGGGGTGCCCCTGATTAAAAGAAGCCGCCAAGCGCCAGGCTTTCTTACCGCGTGTGGTTCCCCCCCCCCCCCCCGAGGGGGATCCGTGGGACATGGCCAGAGAATTGTAATCGCTGGTCTTTTATTTATAGGTGGATAACAACCTACCTAGTTATCTCTACACTTTTAGTAAATCGATTTTAAAAAATAAACTCAAATCACACTTTCAGCTGTTGCCTTAATGTGTATTGCATTTGTGTATGGGTTTAGCCTACACGTTTTCTCATTTTGTATCTTTAAAAATGGGTATTTATTGTATGTTTTATTTAATTGCTTTCTTTTAAATTTCTATTTCGTGTCACTAACTTTTGTCTTTTTAGGAGGCTGACTCGTCATTATTTTATTAAGTGAATTATCATGCGACTTCAAGGGTGACCATATTGTGATTTTTTTTTAAAGAGGACACTCTGCCTTCAGCCTCAAGATACTTAATGATACTCTAAGTTTACTCAAAGATGCCTTATCATTTTAATATATTTAAAGTATGCCTCCTCTGTATGGATAGACAATTATTGTTTATATTATTTAAAATTTTATATAACAAAATAATATCTCTCTATAATCAAAGTTACTCAACATGCTGTATTATGCCTAAAGTAATCTGACAAATCTCAAGAAAATAATTAAATCAACCTATGACAAAATAATATATATTTTCAAGTCTTACTGGACAAAATAAATAACAAGAAAAATATGAAGTAATGTTCTAAATAATACCTCTTCTGTATTAGAAAATCCAGCTTTAAAAAATATATCTTTGTATCTTTTCAATGTAATGTAAATTATAAAACAGTTACAGTAACCTCACAAAGATAGTAATTTAAAAGTGCACTATGCAGTTTCGATTAGTTTACATTTGCATAACTTGCAATTAGTGTACAAAACAAATGTATTACACACAATCCTTAGAATGATTGTATCATAATAAGCATCTTATCAAACCAACATTTGCATACCAGGGCGCCTGTGAATGGAACGTGTTGAAAATGCAAATTAAACAAACAGTCGGCCTGATGTGTTTCAAGCTGAAGGTAAAGAGGAGGATGGTGTGGAACATGGCAGAGTATCAGGAGGTCAGGAGGTCAACAAGTAGTTCTATTGGAGCTGATGTGATCTGTGAGCTCATTTTATATCATAATGTCTTGCATGTATTTTATGATTCAAGCCAATGCCACTGTCATGTCTGCTTATTCATCTCGTCTTTTATACGAGGTCCACAGTGGAAATACGTTTTTGAAACCTTATCAACCTGGACGTGGTGGATAGGTAAAATATTTTTTTCTGCTGTACCGAACTCGTACCGAACCGTGACCCCAATGCCGAGGTACGTACCGAACCGTGGCTTCTGTGTACCGTTACACCCCTACTGTTGGCTGTGCGTTTGTTATCGATTGTCGAAATAACCTGAAACTAAAAACGCAGCCGGAACTCTGCGGGGGTCAGGGAGTCGACGCGTTGCCATGGCAAAGGCATCGTTTGGATGAACATTCCAGCGACGACTGCGACCTTCTCTCTCTATGCGAGTCTCCACACATGAAACACTCATAAATGTAGTGCATTTAATTAGCAGCTTTTATCCAAAGCACTTTACAACTTATGCCTCACATTTGACCCATTCACTCACACATTCACACACCGACAAGGTGGCAACATGCTCATCGGGAGCGGGATAAGTATCTTGCTCAAGGACACTTCGACATGCCTCCCGGGAAGGTCATCACAGTCAGGCAGGGTAGTCAAGGATTCTATGTGCTTTAAAAGGAGTCTCCAGGTTTTCTCAAAGGTGTTAAGGGAGCCATTAGGGCCTTTGAGTGAGAATCTGAGTTTTTCAAGGTTTATAGATAAAAGTAAT
The DNA here is from genome assembly GCF_963971535.1 of Notolepis coatsorum. Lineage (NCBI taxonomy): Eukaryota > Metazoa > Chordata > Actinopteri > Aulopiformes > Paralepididae > Notolepis > Notolepis coatsorum. Next base: position 59,044,893 of record NC_140169.1, read on the forward strand.
TCTTTAACCCACCTATTGTGAGATGGAGGTTGTTTGTGTTTCCATTTAAAGAGAATAAGTCGCCTGGCCAATAAAGTGGAGAAGGCAAGAACAGGATGTGATATTTTAGAGGGTAGAGGCTGCAGAGGAACACCGAACAAGGCCACGAGAGGATCAGGGGTGATAGTAAGGTTGTAGGCTGTGCCGATAGTTTCGAAAATTTCAGACCAGAATGTGGCAAGGCTGGGGCATGACCAGAACATGTGGGTGTGATCGGCAGGGGATTGTTTGCATCCATTACATGCGTCAGAGATGTTGGGGTACATTCGAGAGAGTCTCGAGTTTGTATAGTGGACTTTGTGTATAATCTTGCACTGTGTGAGGCCGTGTCTCGCACAGATGGAAGATGAGTGGACAGAGTCCAACGCCCAACTCCAATACTCATCAGACAGTTCAATTCCCAGCTTGAAATTATTTTCATATAAAAATCCATTATAAGTATGCAGTATGATAACTACATATCTGACGTTTATATAACAAACCAAACCGTTTTAAAATCGGTTTAAAATTGAGCAAGCTATGGTTATTTCAATAGTACATGCACCATAGACATTCATGTTATGAGTGGGCGTGCTGCCTGTGGCAAGATGGCCGCCATGTGGCAACGTCGGTCAGCAGCGTGGGTGAGTCATCATCTAGCCTTTATATATGTCTATGAGTGCACCAGACATGACTCTGAGGAGAAGGCCCACTTCTAGGCATCCAAGCCCCGGCTCGGGAACTCCCAGGGTCATCACCAGCTGACCAGACACTTATCAATATCGGCAATATCATACGCAAATTTGGCATAAACTTTCATTTTACGCTGATGACACCCAATTATATATACCTATTAAGCCAAATGATTCCTCCCAATTACAAAATCTTGAGCCTTGCCTGCTTGCCGGCAAAAAGTGGATGTCACAAAACGTTCTACTCCAGATAAAACTGAGATGTTAATTGTTGGCCCCCCAAACCACAGAGGCCTGTTTCAGGACATCTCCCTCAACTTTGATACTTGTCATGTATCCCAGAGCTCCACCATAAAAAACCTCAGAGTCATTTTTGATTCCTCCCTCTCATTTAATGCACATATAAAAAATGTCACCAAAATTGCCTTCTTCCATCTTCGTAATATCGCAAGAATTCGCCCCATTTAAACTCTGGCAGATGCTGAAACCTTAATTCCTGCTTTTGTCTCATCACGTCTAGACTACTGTAATGCACTTTTTTCAGGCCTACCTAATTCAAGCATAAAAAATCTTCAACTTGTGCAAAATGCGGCTGCACGGATACTAACTAAAACTAGAAAGTTTGATCACATCACACCAGTTTTGTCCGCCCTACACTGGCTTCCTATTCAAGCCCGATCTGACTTTAAAGTGCTACTCCTCACCTACAAAATGTTTAATGCACCGCTCTATCTATCCGATCTCATCTCCCGATACTCGCCCGCTCGTGCTCTGCGCTCACAAAATGCAGGGCTTCTATCGATTCCTAGGGTTAAAAAGAAATCCGCCGGCCACAGAGCCTTTGTCTACCGCGCTCCCTACCTGTGGAACAAATTACCTGCCGTCGTCAGGGGCGCCTGCTCTGTCGAAGCTTTTAAATCCCTGCTTAAGACCCATCTTTTCTCGCTCTCCTTCAACCTACCCTGATCTCACCTGGTCGGGGACTGACCCTTAGATTAATCTGTCTAGTTTAGTTAGGATGTCTATTTGCTCCCATGTCTGCTTTTCTGCAGACATGGGAGAACCTTTTAACCTCTGTCTCTGTCTCAACCGGTCCCATGGAACAGCTTCATACCGTCTTCTGTCTGGCCTGCAGTGCTGAACCTTCTGAGTGACTTCTCCTGCCCCCTCGGGGCATACGGCCCTGAGCTATTGTCTTGTATCTCATCCTGTATCCATACGCTTGCAGTAGTTCCATCTATTACTCTATTTCACAATTTTCTTATATACTATGATTCTACTGTCACCATGTATGCATATGCTCACTACATGTATTTATTGCTCCATCTCCGCCCACTACAAACATGGGAACTCTCTAACCCCTGTCCCAACCCCCCCCTCTCTGAGTGCTTGTCTCGTAGTGCTGACCAAGGTGGTGGATGTCTCGGGGTCTTGGCCAAGATTGCAGTGACTGTTCTACGTGCACCACGAGGCCATGGATCAGCTTCTTACTGTCTTCTGTCCGTGGTCTGTCAACGTGGTTTCATTGCTGGGTTAAGTACTTCTATTCTATTCACATAATATGCTTACTTCATATATCTATTCTATTCACATATATGCTTACCACTTGTTTCTATTGCTACATGTATGTCCGCCCATCACAATCACGCAAGCTGTCTAACGCCTGTCCCGTCTCCCTGTCTCCATGTGAGTGGCTGTCTCGTAGTGATGACCCGAGTGTTGGACGTCCCGTGATGATGACCGGGAGGATGTGACCCTCTCTGCGCCGCCCCCTGTCTCCCTGTCTCTGGCTGTCTCGGAGTGATGACCGGAGTGTTGAACGTCCCGTGATCAAGACCGGGAGGACGCGACCCTCTTTGCGCCGCCCCTGTGCCTCAAGTAGATCCGCTATCAGCTCTATCTTTAATCTTTCAAAATGTTCAGTTGCTATTGCATGCACTCATCTGTATTTCACTACACACATGAGTGCATGCTTACCAACTGTCCGTCTGCAACACTACTATCACCGACATCTAAGAAGGGAGATCCCCCCTTGAATGGCCCTTCTAAGGTTTTTCTCCTCCACATTGCCTGTGGTGCATTTTTTCCTATTGCTACTGTAGGTTTTAGTGAGTTTTTCCTTACCTTTGCGTGGGGTATGTCTGGGAGTGTTGCATTTATATAAAAAAAATTTTGACCTTATGGTGTTCTTGTTTTGTTCTTGACTTATTGTGATGTTTCTTCTTGACTTGTTTAAAGAAGACGTGTCCGGCCCATGGGGACATTAACGTGTGTTGTCGGGCCGTACAAATACATTTGATTTGATCAAAGTCAACACGCTGCATGTTGCACAACAACACCTGTGTCACTATAGTGACATGTGACCCTAAAGGTATCTGGAGCGCAGCTGTGACCGGGGGTTTATTGCCTCTTTAAGGCGTTTTCAAGAGGGATGTGCCCCCCCCCCCCCCCCCTCCGAGTCTCTTATCGCAGGCTGTCGAGACACTTGGTGGATGCGGGGCACGGAGGCAGCGGTCAGCGGGTCACCAGAGGCATGTCCGGCAGCCGGTACAAATCGAGCCCTCCGCAACATTATTTCTGGCTCTCCGAAGGGTTCCAGAGAATTCTCCGATATCAACTTTGATCCGTTTTTGATGCGATCCAACTACTTGAGGGGATTTATTTTTATTTCAATTATCTTTTTATAGATAATAAGTAATAAGAAAATGTTTAAAAAAAAGAAAAAGAATAATAATAATAAAATAAAATAACTATCGTCACATTACATTTCAGTATAAGTAATTAAGGCACAACACACAGAGGTTGGTGGACAGTCGGGTCCATGAAGGGTTCCCAAGTTCTGAGAAAGACGTCCTCCTTGTTCTTCAGTACATGTACGCTGTTCCAGTTGCAAAATGTCATGGAGAATCTTTTTAAAAGAGGTCAAGAGTTGGAGGTCTTTGTTCCAGTCGAGCAGGATAATTTTTTTTGCTATATATGATATTATCCCAATTCTCGTCACAGATACAGGATCTAATGTCTTGTCTAATTTAGTACCAAAGAGATAGGTGTTTTACATTTTTTTAAACTAACTTGACTATTACAAGGTACAAGCACGCTGCCATTAAAACGCTGTTATTTTAATTGTTACATTTATTCAATTGATTGATTGATTGAACATTTTTTATTACCAGATTGTAGAATGGGTACAGTACAGTACAGCTCAATACACACAATTGTTAAGGGGATGCAGACCAGAGAAAGACTTTCGACTTGTTTACATCAGGGTCCCCCATTTTCAATTCATAAATATCAATATCCAGTGCATTATTTGGCCCCACGGCCCACCGTCTGTGTTACATTTTGAGCGTCTCCATTGTCTTTAGGACCTGGCTGGACCCTGGCTGGACCCTGGTTTGACACGGCCACCTTTCACAACCTGGCCAGACCGGAGCCAAAGCCGACTGGGACTGTTGCATCATCACGGCTTAGCTCCTGTAACCACAGCTGGTGGTGTGAATTTTAAAAGGTTGCCTAGCAACTGGAGAGGTTACAAGAAATGCAAGAAACCATACCATGCTAGACCATGGCTAGCCCCAGCCAGGCTGAACATAGCTAATGGAGACACAAACCCAATCATACCATGCTAGACCATGGCTAGCCCAAGCCTGACTGAACATAGCTAATGGAGACACAAACCCAACCATACCATACCATGCTAGCCCAAGCCAAGCTGAACATAGCTAATGGAGACACAAACCCAACCATACCATACCATGCTAGCCCAAGCCTGACTGAACATAGCTAATGGAGACACAAACCCAACCATACCATACCATGCTAGCCCAAGCCTGACTGAACATAGCTAATGGAGACACAAACCCAACCATACCATACCATGCTAGCCCAAGCCTGGCTGAACATAGCTAATGGAGACACAAACCCAACCATACCATACCATGCTAGCCCAAGCCTGACTGAACATAGCTAATGGAGACACAAACCCAATCATACCATACCATGCTAGCCCCAGCTGAACATAGCTAATGGAGACAAGGCATTAGACAAAAACTATGTTCACACTGCAAGCCTTTGTCACAATTCTTTACGTCCATAATTTTTTATTGTTAATTTGTATATGCAGGTCAATGAATGTCAGTGAATGTCAATCGTCACGAATGGCAATCTAGAGTGACGTAAAAGTCGCACGAAAGTCACATGACTGTTCGGACTGGGGTTGCATTGCAAAAAAAAATCATCTGATTTAGGACCACATATGAAAGTGGCTCAAATCAGAATAGAAAATATCAGATTTTATGTAGTTTGTGCTGTTCACACTGTCATGAAAGAAAACGGATACGAGTCACATCATATAAATACCATCAGTCAGTCGGGCAAAATAAGAACGGGGGAGGGGTTGCCACTATTTCATCCACATCGTTTGTATGCAACGACATTGACCTGGTGAATTTACCTAATTTGAATACCTTGCTATTGAGCTCAAAGCTGAACTGTCTTTGCTCCTCATCACATTATACCGACCACCAAAATACTCATCACTATTTCTGCAGGAATTATCAGAGGTAATTCTCAGTTGGTTTCATTAGATGTGAAATATTAATCGCACATGGCGATCGGAATATTCATATTCATAAGAAGAACACACCCCAAGGCTATTGAGCTTATCAACCTGCTCATTCTATGCTTGTCTATCATTATGCCAATTCTATGCTAATTTTATGCCTATGTCTATTTTGCGTCTACATCCCTGCCGTGAAGCACTTTGAGCGGCAATTCTTGTATGAAAGCTGCTGTACAAATACAGTTTATTAATATTATTATTATCTCTCCAAGACTTTTACACCAGGGCCATCTGTTGCAGGGCCAATGCTACCACCCAAACAACTGCCTCTTTGAACTGCTGCGGTCAGGCAAGCACTACCGGAGTCTCATGGCCAGTACAGAGAGACTCAGAAGGAGCTTGTATCCCGTACAACGTTCACACGCACAATATATGCTTACCTAGGATTTGACTTGATTCAACAACAAAGCAGTCGGAGCAATGGCAAGCCGAAAACTGTCGAAATTGTAGTTATTTGAAGTTTGGATTTTTTTTTGACTGATGTAGGTAAATTAAGTTTTTTTAGACTAAAGTACCGAAAAAAGGTACCTGTAACTGAGGGGTACAATTCCCTGACTGTATTGAGAGTATGGTATTATTAAACCACTACTTAGTTATGTACTTTAATTACTGGCCATACAGTACATGAATATATCTGGTGAACACCGACACAAGAATACGGCAATGACACATAAAGTTCTAGTTAGAGGGATTTATTATTATTAGAGCAGCAACGGTAGGTTACAGATTGAGAATTATACTTGCGCTTGTAAGGCGAAGAACACTTAAAGTAGGTCAAGAGCGTAAGTCCATGAGAATAGCAAGATGGGTATAACTGACGCCACCTGTAGCATAGCAATTACATAAGGCACACTAGTAGTCAGCTGGAGACACTGGGGGGTTCCCTCCGGTTGTAAGCCGGCAGGGTAGAGGAATGTTCGGGTGCAAAGTCTGGGTCAACGAGGAATAAAGAAGCTCCAGCTACGGGAGTCGGTACATGTACCCCTTGATCGGCAGACAAAGCAGCAGCTGTAATCCAAGTATGCTCGACAGCATGGATGAAAGCTAGCCAGCCTCTGGTCCTAGAGGCGGGCTCGAGGGTGCTCCTCACAGGGGTAGATCCCACACAATAGTGGGGTAGACGGTTCTCTGCTCCAGCAGTCACGGTACCAAAAGCAATATAATCCAGCCAGAAAAGGCTCTGCATTCGCCGGTGTAGGTTCTCCGGTGTATATATCCAACGCATTAAACTAGGTTGAACTTGACGTTACTTCACCAAACTATGACACTTTACTATCCTATTCGCACATGTTCTAAGTGCTCTATTTAGACGCAAAGTTGCTCACTTCATTTGGTCGTTGACTCGTGGTGAAGGCTTTACTAGTAATGAACGAACCGATACTTTGAACGAATTGCTGCTGTTTCCACCTGCGCCGTATTTATACGTAAGGTGAATTATCTAGTGCCAACCTCAGTTCTGTCTCGTATTACTGCGCAAACCTGGACATGTTGAGACATGCCTTGGCGTTGCCTTTGAACTTGCCATTGGGGGTATGGTCGTTGGCGCCTAGGGGTCGCTGTCCAATAGGAGAGCGAATATTATGGTCTGGTTTGTACCCAGGTAAAGGGATATTCCGTGTATATATACAAAGAATATACAAGGGATATCAAACGATATACAAATATTATACAAGGGATCTCAAGCAATAAATATATATATTCGGTTTAATCTGACCCTTTGTAACAGCCGCCTCCTAATTAGTCCGCACCTAATTAGATAAAGCAAAGACAGATTAATCGTCTTGTCAACTACTCAATGTCTGTTGTGGGGAGTAGGGCAATTTACAAAGTCAGTGGGTCATGATCGTCATCGAGGGAGTCAGGGAGTCTTGGCAACTCTATCAGCCTCGCCACGGGTCGGGTATAGGTCCGTCCCTAGACAATAACTTCTGCCGCTCTGACCTTTCCGTCGGCACCAGTGATCACTTTGCTTACGCGGCCGGCCGGCCACGCAGCTCGGGGTAGTGACTGGTCTATGATCATAACGATTGTGTCCACTTTTAAGTTGTCCCTGTCCTTGACCCGCTTCTGACGGGCTGGACGGGATGGTAGGGAGCTTAGGAGGAAGCGGGCCTGAGACTGGTTGATCTGTGCTTGGCTGTGTCTCCACATCCTCCGTCTGTTCCTCTTGTTCGGTCTGTACCCCATCTGAGGAGGGGCCGGTTCCGGCCGCCCCATCAAGAAGTCGCTTGGGGTGCTGGGTTCGAGGTCAGCTACGTCGCTTGGAGCGCAGCTGAGGGGGGTGGAGTTCGGAACTCCCTCTTCTTGGGCCCACGGTTCTCTCACAGGCCTCTCGTCTAATGTCAATAGCCTCTCAACGGCTGTACGAGAGAGTGGCCTGTGTCGCTCACCTTTGTGTGCAGGCAGCGTGTAGACATGGGTTGACTGTCAAGTCCGTAGAGGGGGCCCTGGAGCGTCCACCCCAGTCGGGTCTGAACCGCGACTGGGCATCCTTTGGGTCCGATGTGGGCCGCCTCAATTGGGAGAATGAGGTCCGCGTGGTCGGAGCCTATGAGCAGGGTCGGTGTGGCGCCGTCGATGAGCGGTATAGGTAGTCTGCGTAGGTGCTTGTACTTCGCCATCAGCTGTGGGATGGGGTAGGTGTACTGTGACAGGCCTATGTCGTGGCTGGTGAAGACGTTAGTTATGCTATACTGCTTCTCGGGCTGGTCCACCGCTGCTATCTTGAAGGAGACATTTTCACCCTTTATGGTCTTCTGGTCTCTTCTAATGGTACGGATTGTCATTGTTCCTTTGGCACCCCGCAGACCCAGCCGGGCTGCGGCGGAAGCGAGGAGGAGAGTCTTTTCAGACCCATCGTCTAGGACGGCGTAAGTGTCCAGGACCTTGTCCTCGTAGCTCAGGAGCACTCTGACCACTTTGATGAGCACTCAGGGGTCCCGCTATGCTGGTCTATGTGGAGCACTCCTGTTGGTGGGTTGCCTTGGATCTTCTGCTGGTGGGCCGACTCGCGATAGTCCGAGTAGCACCGTGACTCCCAGTGTCCGCTGTTGCAGTCAGGACACCAGGGGGCGGTCCTATGGATCTTCGGTAGTGGTGCCACCGCCTCGGCCTGATACATCACCGTGACGGGCCCACTTTGGTTTCCTGGCGGACGCTTGTTGATGTCGTGCAGGACCTCCAAGTGGGCGCCGTCACACTTGCTGCATTTCTTCTTTAAACGGCACTCAGCTGCCATATGGCTGCGCGCGCAGCGGAAGCAGCGGCGGTTGGCTTTGATCCACTGACTCACCTCGTCCGTGGTCAGCTTCTTGAAAGTGTCACATTGATACAGCCGATGTTCCTGTTCACAGTACTGGCATTCAATCTTCCACTCCCCTTTGGTCGGGGGGTTGCTGTGGTTCTCGTGCTGCGGCACTGACTCGGCCTGGTGCATAACAGTCACTGACCGGTGGTTATCATTAGATCTCCGAGGTCCATCTCTTGGGCTTGGTCCACTCCACACGAACGTATCCAGTCGTAGGCTGCTGACTTCTCTCGCGAGGAAGTCGGCCAGGTCTAGGAGGGATGGCTCGGGACCGTCGGGATCACGGTGGTCTCTCTGCCGCCGAAAGCGCTCTTGGCGGGCTGGAGGGAGCTTCTCTAGTATTCGTTCAACATTAGAGTTAGCATATAGTTCATGTATCCCTTTTTCCTTTTGGGACCCCAGCATCCCTACCAGGGATTGTACCTTGATAGAGAGGTCATCCAATGCTCTATTGTCTTTGGCTGGGGGGAGACGATCAATATTCCTTATTTCTTGTATCACGTAGTCCCATATGCGTCCATAACGCTGGTCGAGGGCCACTAGAGCCGCGGAGTATGGGGTGCTTGAGTTGGAGTATGCCAGCGCTATATTATGCGCTCTGGGCACCTTGAGATGCTTGAGGAGGATGGCATATTTGTACGACTCATCAGGGACGTCGGACATCATAGTCTCTAAGCACATCCGTAATTCCGTGTACTGTGCTCTGTCCTCGTGCGTAAAGTCTGGGAACGTCGGTGTGCCAAGGTACGATGCCATGGATGGCTGGCACATCGGTGAGCGTTGGGGAAGAGGCCTCCTGGGCGAGTCTCCCCGTACGTGTTGTCGTGGGTTGGTACTTGGTGGGTACCAGGGGCCGGGTACCCAGGTGCTGTTCCTCGGTGCTGACTGTACGTCAAACTCACCCGTGAGTTGGGTCGGGGGTTTGTAGTGCAGTGACTCGGGGCTGACGTCGGGGCTGTACTGGGCCTCCTGGTCCAGAGTACGTTGCTGCTGGTCGGGGCTGTACTGGGCCTCCTGGTCCAGAGTACGTTGCTGCCGATGGGCTTGACATTCCTCCTCTTCCTCTTCCTCTTCTAGGGCCTGGAGTCTTCTAGTCAGTCTCTCGGCGACGTAGGCCGGTTCTTCCCGGTGGCTGGGTCTCGTATGGACCGGTCGGGGAGGGGGGTCGGAGACGTAGACAGGATCCTCTTGTTGGCCGGGTCCCGGGTCGCTTCGTCGGGTAGGGGAAGGTGCCCTAGACCCTTGTCGTGATGATCTCCGGGAGCTCCGTGCGGAGCGAGGGGGTGTCGCCATGGCAATCAATTGTTCTATCATCTGCGCCTGCAGCCGGTTGCGCTCTGCTTCGCGCTGGGCATGGGCGGCGTCGCGCTCTGCATTGGCGGCGTCGCGCTGTGCTTCGCGCTGGGTATTGGCGGTGTCGCGCTGTGCATTGGCGGCGTCGCGCTGTGCATTGGCGCTGGCATGGGCGGCGTCGCGCTGTGCATTGGCGGCGGCGCGCTGTGCATCGGCGCTGGCATGGGCGGCGTCGCGCTGTGCATTGGCGGCGGCGCGCTGTGCATCGGCGTGGCCTCTTTCAATGATCTCTTCCGTCTGAAGGCGTCTGGTCTCCAGTCTTATGCGGTCGTCTTCACTCCTTTGTTGCGCCTGGAAGCGCTCTCGCTTGGTTGCAGCGTGTTCGCGCTCACTAAGGGCTTGCGCTTGGAGTTGCGCGTGAAGGCGCTCTCGTTGGTCTGCAGCTTGTTCGCGCTCGCTCGTCTGTTGAGCCTGAAGGCGTTCTCTTTCCATGGTAGAGTGTTCGCGCTCACTAAGCGTCTGTGCTTGAAGTCGATCGCGTTCAGTGGAGGCTGCCAGGGTGGCGATGAATGCCTGCGCCAGCATCTGGTCCGCTTCGCTGGGGGATGACACTGACGGAGGTGATCGGCTTCTGACAGTGCTCGTTGGAGATCTGTTCTCTTGGCGCGCCCCGAGGTCTATCTCCTGGGCGCGCTTCTCTTCTGGTAGTGTGTCGGGTTCTGTCCCCGGAGCGCTTTCTTTATCCTGGAGCTCTCCGGGGACTCTCCCGGTGACGTTGTCTGGAGGTATAGTCTGGTCATGTCCCACCTGGTCCCCCCCCGTGAGCTGAGTCAGTTTGGTCTGAATCCACTGGGGTCTCTACTGGCAGGGTCGCCTGGTCGGTAGGATTTGACATGCTTTGACTATCCGCTTTGTCCCTATTTAACGTCTGTTTAAAGCTAGGTATTAGACTGACAGCGTATTCCTCCAGATTGGGAGGGGGCTGACGTTTGCGCTGCGGGCGTTCTAGCTTGGGAGAGCCGCTTGGGGAGTGTTCACCGCTGGCCATGGTTAATATCAATATTATATTAGATATTACACTGATACCCTCCGGCTCGAAGGACCAATTGTAACTGAGGGGTACAATTCCCTGACTGTATTGAGAGTATGGTATTATTAAACCACTACTTAGTTATGTACTTTAATTACTGGCCATACAGTACATGAATATATCTGGTGAACACCCACACAAGAATACGGCAATGACACATAAAGTTCTAGTTAGAGGGATTTATTATTATTAGAGCAGCAACGGTAGGTTACAGATTGAGAATTATACTTGCGCTTGTAAGGCGAAGAACACTTAAAGTAGGTCAAGAGCGTAAGTCCATGAGAATAGCAAGATGGGTATAACTGACGCCACCTGTAGCATAGCAATTACATAAGGCACACTAGTAGTCAGCTGGAGACACTGGGGGGTTCCCTCCGGTTGTAAGCCGGCAGGGTAGAGGAATGTTCGGGTGCAAAGTCTGGGTCAACGAGGAATAAAGAAGCTCCAGCTACGGGAGTCGGTACATGTACCCCTTGATCGGCAGACAAAGCAGCAGCTGTAATCCAAGTATGCTCGACAGCATGGATGAAAGCTAGCCAGCCTCTGGTCCTAGAGGCGGGCTCGAGGGTGCTCCTCACAGGGGTAGATCCCACACGATAGTGGGGTAGACGGTTCTCTGCTCCAGCAGTCACGGTACCAAAAGCAATATAATCCAGCCAGAAAAGGCTCTGCATTCGCCGGTGTAGGTTCTCCGGTGTATATATCCAACGCATTAAACTAGGTTGAACTTGACGTTACTTCACCAAACTATGACACTTTACTATCCTATTCGCACATGTTCTAAGTGCTCTATTTAGACGCAAAGTTGCTCACTTCACTTGGTCGTTGACTCGTGGTGAAGGCTTTACTAGTAATGAACGAACCGATACTTTGAACGAATTGCTGCTGTTTCCACCTGCGCCGTATTTATACGTAAGGTGAATTATCTAGTGCCAACCTCAGTTCTGTCTCGTATTACTGCGCAAACCTGGACATGTTGAGACATGCCTTGGCGTTGCCTTTGAACTTGCCATTGGGGGTATGGTCGTTGGCGCCTAGGGGTCGCTGTCCAATAGGAGAGCGAATATTATGGTCTGGTTTGTACCCAGGTAAAGGGATATTCCGTGTATATATACAAAGAATATACAAGGGATATCAAACGATATACAAATATTATACAAGGGATCTCAAGCAATAAATATATATATTCGGTTTAATCTGACCCTTTGTAACAGTACCCATCCCTAATCCCCAGGCCATCAGGATGCTCAATGTGGACTATGCAACAGTGAACCATCCATTCTACATTCATTGCACACACATCCACATGCACACACTCACTTTAAACATTCACCTTTAACAATTAACTTTAAACACTTTTTTAACACTACACCATATTCATAATGCTTGAACATTTTATTTGTATGTCTTATTTGTGCATACTCATCATCTTGCCCCCCCCCCCCCCCCCATCCCCCCCTTTGAGGACCACAATGGAAATAAACCGTAAGGTTTATTGTGTTTTTAATCCTCTACGGTTTTAAATTATATGTGATGGCTGTACATGTTGTGTATCAGTATTGTATGTGATTTTAGATTGTCCAATAAATTCAATCGATCAACCATATTTTATCTATTTATTACAAAAAGATTTGCACCACATCTCTACCTCATTTATGCATTTTGTACTCTAGTTTTGTATATTGTATATTTTGTATAGTGGTTGGACTTTATTATTTTTCCTGTATGAAGCACAATCTCAGGAGGAATCTCATACAGAACCAAAACACAACTTTTTACTACCAATTGTTATTTGCACGGAACTTTGTCACCTGCGCAGAGAGCCTTTTTCACGTTCTTCCCCTGGAGAGGAAGAGCCTCTCTGTACTCGCCTGAAGTCTGAGCTGACTAAATATATATTTTTTTAATAATTTTTTATAAATACTCTGAACTGAACTGAACTGAATTGAAATGTGTGATGTCACTAAAAGGTAGAACCTGTCATGGTCTAATATGTGGTAACTTGACACCTTTCTCTTCAGCCTACACGGAAAGCTGAGAAGGTATACGATAAGATAAGATATTCCTTTATTGATCCCCTTGGGGAAATTCAGGCATCATAGCAGCATGGGGGAGGGGGGATGGGGAGGTACAGGTAGTAAAAAAAAAAGCAGTGTAAACAATATAACAAATCAATATAATTAACTCTGGACATATGGGCAACAACATGCGAGATGAGGGTATGTTTGCCCTCTCAGTTATATTTGCCCTACAATAAATAGTTACAATATATAATCTAATGATCCAATAATCTAAATCTAATTGAATATATAATCTGAAGACATCTATTGACATGTCTTTTAAAGCAGTGGTTCTCAACTGGTCTAGCCTCGGGACCCAACATTTTCCTTAGTCATTAAGTCGTGAGTGTGACCCAAATTTTTGAACCACTATGATTTCTTGCAAAGAAAATTGTTGCAGTAATACGCAATCTTTCATGCACTGTTAACAACATGAAATAAACACAAAAAAGTGCAACAAAAGTGCAACTAGGGCTAAAAACCCAATGAAATAAAATAATAATAAATAATATGCTTCTTAGCAGATTTCTTAGCTTAACATAACAGACCTAAGTTTGGGGGAACTAATGGGATAACTGGGGTTGCAACAAAAGTGCAACTAGGGCTAAAAACACAATGAAATAAAATAATAATAATAAATAATATCCTTCTTAGCAGACTTCTTAGCTTAACATCCCAGGGGACTAATGGGATAACTGGGGATGTTGTTTGCTCCGGACAAGAGTCTCAAAGTCTGGGGTGATGGTAGACAAAGCAACTCTGAGGTCATGCTCAATGTCCAATCTGTTCCTCTGCTCTGTCTTCAGCTGGACCAGAGCTGAGAAGCCACTTTCACAAAGATAGGTAGTGCAAATTTTATTTAATAAAAAAATAATAATAATGTTTTTACTTTTTTTTTTTTTCACACATCCGCGACCCACTCAAAATGGCCCCGCGACCCACTTTTGGGTCGCGACCCACCAGGTGAGAAACACTGTTTTAAAGAATATAAGCTGCCGACTTGAAATTCCTGGTAAATATCAATGGGTGCTTGTCCTTGCATCCTCAATGGTGGGTGTAGAGATGCCATTTTCAGCCGTTTATTGAACACGCATCGTTATTAAATCTATAAGCAAAATTTTTTTTTTTCACTTTTTCTCCTCCTGTTTTTCTGTGTTTTTCCTCCCATCCCAATTTAGTCGTCGTGCCAATTCCCCCCTCCCATTCCGGGTCGTTGCTCGCATGTGCCCCCCACTGGTCGGTCTAGGGAGTGTTGATAGATAGATGCTGTCACATGTCCCCTCCGATACATGCGGAGTCAGCCAGACACTTCTTGTCACCTGCCAGCGCGGACTCCGACTCTCATTGGCGAGGTGTAACGTGTGGGAGGCGCCTCACACTACCCCCGCCATCTCCCTTCCTCACTGTGCAGGCGCCCCTGACCGACCTGTAGGAGTCGCTGTTTACAACGACCAGATTACAACCCCACCGGCTTCCCTCCCGCTGACTGCCAATTGAGCCAGTATGACGGCCCGGCCCAAGCCGGAGGCAACGCTGACAGCCGGATTCGATACCAGTGTCTCTCGCGTTGGTGACGAGCGCTTAGTCCGCTGCGCCGCCCTATAAGCTACATTTCTAAAGGTTTAAGACACATCTGGAGCACAGCCCTGCTAAATATCCCACTGTATCGTTATTCTAATTAGTGAATTTACTTGACCACATCGTGCACAGTTGTACAGCCCTGGCCTATTTAAAGCTTTACTTCATAATTATTATTATATATTATTCTATTGTGCTTCATTTAGTTTACATCCCCATTTATTTTATTCCACCTTTTTATTTTACAGTTGTACAACCCTGGCCTATTTTCATTTCATAATAATTCAATTTTATTCTATTGTGCTTCTTCTATTTTAATTTAGTTTATATTCCATTTGATTTTATTACACCTTTTTATTTGATCATCTGTCCGTTGCCGTCCGTCTCCGTTAATGTCACGCCGAAAACGACCAATTAAAATTCCTTGTATGTAAAAACTACTTGGCGATAAAGACTTTTCCGATTCTGATTCTGGAGGGGATTCTTAACTCACCGTCCTTCACTTGGATACGTTAGGCTACTTGGCTCTCATGGCGCGACCCAGCTGGCTCCGGGCCACGCTCTCTACGTTCTGAAAACCACTGGCCCCCACCGCGCTTTAAACCATCAGGGGGTCATATTATAGAGAACGGGCTCCGGTTAATTGAAACGCAGCCTCATCTCCCTCCACGCCGCATCGCCCAGGCCTCTTGGCAATTCCTTTCAGTGGGAGATTATTCAAACATACCAGTTGTCATGGCAACAGAGTGAAAACTTGAGTCACACACGGCAATGATGGGGCCAATAGATTTGCAATTTGTGTGTGTGTGTGTGTGTGTGTGTGTGTGTGTGTGTGTGTGTGTGTGTGTGTGTGTGTGTGTGTGTGTGTAATAGGGTTTATTGTGGACTCCATTATCTCATGTCTGAATGTGAAAAAAACTGAAAACAGATTAGAGGACGGGGATGATAACAACACGTGTCCACTCACTGGTGGTCTCAGTTAGGCAGGAGGACAGCCGGAGGTAATTCAATTCTGAATAATAATTAATAATTCAACTGAGTCATTTCATCTCCTGATGAAGAATCCAATATTTAAAAGGCACTTCAACAACAAACACTGGTACTTGTTCATATTTATGGTCCTTATTGGTAAGCTACCTCCTTATACTACATCATTATTGGAGTGGAATTTTGGAACCTATGGAACCCCGTTGAATGAAGTATTTGACAGTAAATTAATGAATTTTAATTCAACCATATAAAGATGAATTGTTCCTTAAAGCGTCTATGGAACCCATTGGAAATATACTTGGAAACACCTCATCTGTTGTGATGGAACTGCAGGCCTTATAGTGCCACATTGTTCCTCAAGGCATGAGAACATTCTTAAAATGTATCTTCTCCAACCAGAACAGACTGGATTCTCAAGGACATTTTCACTGGGTGAGGTTGAACTCAACTGACGCAACCCATGACAAAGGTCACCGCCTTTTGGGGGACGTGAACTAACATTACCTCACCGTTATATTAAGGGAGGAGTTTTACGTGTATAAAATCTGCCGTCAGTCACAACATCATCTGCACTGCATTCCATCTGTGGACCTCCTGCAGGAGACCACTCGCCGTGGAATCCTTTACTTGTGTGACTAGAATAAATCATCCTTTGTTATATTCTGAAATCTGACTTTGTCACGAACACGCTTAGAGGTTCTTTCACCGTTCTAGTGCCCGGCTGGTCCTTAAGGTCCCCTGACTTTGCTCTGAACAGGGTGAATCTGCATGTTGCTATGATGCCCCTCTAGCTCATGGAATGAACTCCAACAGGCCTTAAAGCTTGAGATTCTCCCCTCTGTTTAAAACAGAGTTTAAAACCTGGATCTCCATCCTTTGTCAATCAAGTTGTACGTGTTTTAATTTGATTTTTGATTTGAAATCTTTATTTCGAACATGCAATGAATACAAACAAACAATAACAAAAGCAAAACACAACTCAATCTACATGTTCGAAAAGGAGTAGGAAGAAGTATACACTTATTTAATCCTACCCCTTTTCCACTACTCAAATGAGTGCACTATTTTAAAACGTATTGTCTTATTGTTATGATTTTATACGCCGTGTGATTTTATATATATATAAATATACAAAAATGCAAACTGGGAGAATAGTGACCAGATGTCCCCTGAATGTCTTAGTTATTTCATAATACGTTTCTGAACTGACTTTTGGATTAATTTAAATTGTGTAAACGATGCAGTGATGAGCGGTCTTTCCCTGCAGAGCAACACATGCTAAGTAACGTTACGCAGGTTCAAGTTACATTATACTTGGTGGTAGCAGTAATGTTAAAAGAAAACCTTAAAAGAAATGAACCGACCAGCTCCCGGCGTTGTCACCAGCTTGGCTGGCCGTTCACACTAATACAATTTGGCAGTATTAGGGGGTGGGGAAGCTGGCGGGTGGGAATCTGGCGTTGTGGACAGCGACGCCTACAGGTCAGGTCTTGGCGCTTGCTAAGCGGGGCAGGACTTGGTGGAGATAGCGTGCCCTCCCACGCGTTACACTTCACCAATGAGAGTCCTCGCTGCCAAGTGAAAAGACGTCACTGGCTGTCGGCGCACGTCTCGGGGGAAGCGTGCGATCGACTCGGGACGCCCTTATACCGACT
>NC_140169.1:59067196-59099696 GCF_963971535.1 Notolepis coatsorum
ATCATTACAGTGCGAGAAGATGGCGGGTCTCGAATCCGCCCTGCTGGCTAGGCAGGCTGAAGTCAACAAACTACAGTCGGCAATGGAGGAGATGCAGTCCCGGGATAGACGCCACAACGTCAGGATTGTTGGAGTACCGGAGACCAGCGGTGAAGGCCGTCTCTCTGAGACCATGCCCGAACTGCTGCAGGAAATACTAGGGACGGACGTCCTCCCTTCGCCTCCTGTCTGTGAGTCGGCCTACAGAGCGGGCAGGTTTTCTCCCGGCGTGAACAAAGAGCCGAGGCCCATCATAGTCAAGCTGAACAGGCTTCAGCAGAGAGAACTCATCATGCGGTCGGCTCGTACCAGAAGGGGTAATCTGAGGCTTGGCGATCACAAAGTGGCCATTTTCGAGGACTTTACGCCGGAGGTTCAAGCACAGAGAGGCGAATACAAGGTGGTCCTGACTAAGCTATGGAAACTAGGCCTGAGGCCCACGTTATTCGCTCCCGCGAAATTATCTGTATTGGAGAAGGTCGATGGTCAGCGTTCATTTTGGTCGTTGGCTAAAGCGAAGGAATATCTCGCGGCGATACCCGAGACTGTTGCTTGATATCTATGTCGGGTGAGTGACTTGGCGGTGTGTGCCTATATACGTTGATTAGGCCGACTATTCACAAATACTTGCTGTCATGCCCAGACATGCTAACTGCCCACTACCCATCCAACTAGCGGGGCTTCCCAATGACTTCTGTTACTTGCTAAAGCTGACCTCATGGTCGTACTTGTGTATCGCCTCGTTGGAAGCTAACGAGCTAGCTGAACAATGTACATAATAGGCTAACGTGCTGTCCGGATTCATCACTAGCTTACGCGCTAGCCTCGGGCTAGCTAAGCGGGCTTCGTCTATCGTCTGCACTGAGACATTCGAGACCCGTTAATGGTTACGTATTTTGGTTGCTGTTGCTGTTCAAAGTGACATTGGTTTGCACAATTCAAGAGTGATCGGGTCCTTAATTAACTAACTTCTGGTATGCTTTTATTTTTATATCCAGGTTGTTTTGAGCTTTGGGATCCAATAGTAGAAGCCAAGGTCGGTTGAATATGCATATACAATATATGATAACAGGTTTGGTCGGGTATGGCTTGCACTTTATGGCTATATGGTTGTATGGCTTGCACTTTAGCCATAACCCTCTTTTCCTTTTTTTTTTTTTTCTCTTATTGTCGCTGTTTTTATGTCATCTGTATGCGCGATTTAAATGTGATCCGATTCTACCTTGGACTAACTGCTGATATGCCTTAATTTTGTTTAGAATTTTCCGTGATCCATTTGTGCTATAACGTTGCGACATTAATATGCAGACTCCAAGGTAGATGGTTACAGGGTTGATGTTGAGTAATTATATAATAATGGCTAATTTTTCCATTATAGCTGTCATGTTAGGGCCAAGGCTCACGTTGGCTCTCGACCGAATATACATAAAATATGTGATAACAGGCTGGCTTAGGTTTAGCTTTGCTTGCACTTTAGCCATAACCCTCTTTTTCCTTTTTCTATTATTGTCGCTGTTTTAATGGCATTTGAATGAGCAATTTAACTGTGATTCGATCCTACCTTAGACTAACTGCTGATATGCTTTGATTTTGTTTTGAATTTTCCTTTTTCCATTTATACTATAATGTTGCAACATTAATATGCAGACTACGAGGTAGTTGGTCACAGGGTTGATGTTGAGTAATTATATAATAATGGCTAATTTTTCCATTATAGCTGTCATGTTAGGGCCAAGGTTCATGTTGGCTCTCGAACGAATATACATAAATATGTGATAACAGGCTGGGTCAAGTTTAACTTTGCTTGCACTTTAGCCATAACCCTCTTTTTCCTTTTCCTATTATTGTCGATTCTTACATAGGTTATGTCATTTCAGCCGTTGTGCCTGATCAGAGGGACTGCTTCAGGGGTGCACTTTAACCATAACCCCTTTTTTCCCTTTCTTATTTTTGTCATTGTTTAATTGACATTGTTCACACAATTTTGCACAATTAACCTGTGACCCGATCCTGCCTTAGACTATCGGCTGGGATGCTTTAATTTAATTTTGTTTTGAATTTTCCTGTACCCATTTGGGCCATAACATTGCGACGTTGAAGCGCAGATTCGGAAATAGATGGTTGCAGGTTGATGTGGAGTTATTATTTAATAATGGCTATTTTTACCATTATGGTTGTCTTATGTTGGGGCCAGTGCTCAGGTGGTTTTCGACCGATATCTTTATTGAATTTTATTTTTATTATTATTTGTGTTTATTGGACTAGTGGGGGTTTACTCAGGGGTTTAACTAGAGGGGGGTTGGAGTGGGGAGCGTCTTTTTGGATCCATGTCTCTAGTGGGAAGTGATAGGAAGATGACCATCCTCAGTGGATGGGGCATAGGGTGGGGATTGGAGAGTGGGTATAGGGGGGCTTATAATAGGACGGGTGGGTTAGGGTTTAGAGTAGAAGGAGGGGGGGTTGTAGCTGGGGTGGTATTTTTATGTGTTTTATGTACTGTTGTCTTATATGTGTGTAATTGTTCCTCCTCTGAACTCCTGGGATTGACCGTCTGGGCCCGCCTGGATCGGCGCCTCTGTACTCAGCCTGGCTGCACTGGTATGTTCTCTACGCATTTAGACGAGCTCGACCATGGCTAAATTGAATATTTTAATTTGGAACGCAGGAGGGCTTAACGCCCCACACAAGCGTGCCAGTGTCCTTTGGCTATTGAAGAGGAGAAATATTGACCTTGCTCTCCTTAGTGAGACGCATTTAATGGTAGGTGACGTGTCAAGACTGGCAAATCGGCAATATCACGTTATCTCCTCATCCTCAGCCGATGATAAGACGAAAGGAGTAGTCATAGTTACAAGACGTAACCTTGATATCAAAGTCTTGGATGTATGGTCGGACACGGAGGGAAGGATTACTATAGCAAAAGTTGAATTCTTGCATAGGAAGATGGCTATAATAGCATTGTATGCTCCTAACACATTTGATTCAGCGTTCTATAATACAATCACGAAGAATATGTTGGAACTTAATGGATACGCTCTCATTGTGGGTGGCGATTTTAATGCGTGCTGGGATGCGGAGATGGATAGGTCCGGGCCCTCTGAAACGAGCGACCAAAAACGGGCCTCTAAGGCCCTTAGGATGTGGGCCAAGGACACGGGGCTCACAGATCTTTGGCGCTTATCCAACCCCACCCTCAAAGATTACTCTCACCTGTCAGCCAGACACAAAAGCTTCTCTCGAATTGACTATGCATTCGCGTCCCCTAATATGTTTGATAGTTTCGATGTCTCATTGGTTCCCTTGGCTCTCTCAGACCACAAGGGGATTTTCCTTACGGCAACCTTTGGCAGGCTCTCCGCAAGAGCTCCCAGATTGCGTTTTAATTCGACCTTGCTAAAGAACGATGACTTCTGTTCTGAGTTCAGGAGTAAACTAGCTGAATTTTTGCAGATCAACGTTGGCACAGTAGAAGACCCTAGGGTCCTGTGGAACGCATTGAAAGGATTTATCAGGGGTCATGTCACACTATTTGCCTCCAATTTGCGAAAATCCCGGTCAAAAAAGCTAGAAGGACTGGAATCATTATATGCGGACCTATACGCGTCCTTGCAGACTAACTATAATGAACGACTAAACACACAACGTAAGATAGTCAAAAAAGAAATAAACTCCATACTTAAACAACAGTCTGAGTTCTTGATACATAGGACAAGACAAAATTACTATTTTCACGGCTCCAGACCTAGCCATCTATTGGCAATGAAAATACGCTCAAATGATCATTTCTCGGATATCCCCTCGATTAGGACGAGCCAGGGTGCAGTCACTACTGATTCGAAAAAGATCAATGACACTTTTAAAGAGTTTTACTCACAGTTATATAGCTCAGAGGGTAATCTTGATGACTCTAAATTTGAATCGTTCATTGGCGGGCTTGAGATACCCCACATTTCTGAGGAAGAGGCCAAGGAACTGGGGAGACCGATTACTCTCGTGGAATTGAGGGAGACGATTGTTGAAATGCAGAGGGGTAAGGCACCAGGCTGGGATGGTATTCCACCCGAAGTGTATTTAGCTTTCTGGGACCAACTGGGTCCATTGATGCTCGACATGATCAATTACGCTATCGAACAAGGGGAGTTCTCAAGAGATGTCAATATGGCGTTGATTTCTTTACTTCTCAAGAAGGACAAAGATCCCAATGATTGTGGTAGCTATAGACCCTTGAGTCTTCTCGGGGCCGATTTAAAAGTGTTTGCCAAGGTGCTGGCCCGTCGCCTGCAGAGATTTATGTCTGTATTGGTACACTGCGATCAAACTGGTTTTATCCCGGGGCGTCTGGCTGCAGATAATCTTAGGAGGCTGTTGCATGTAATCGATAACAGTAAAGACAATACAACTCCATCCACAGTTCTGTCTTTGGATGCCATGAAGGCGTTTGACAGACTTGAGTGGACATACCTGTGGAAGGTACTTGAGGTCATGGGTCTTGGGAAGAGTTTTATTCATATGATTAAAGTCCTGTATGCCTCGCCGTCTGCGATGATACTGACAGGCAAAAACTGTTCCACACTCTTTCCAGTCTCCAGATCTTCTAGACAGGGTTGCCCTCTGAGCCCAGGACTGTTCGCGCTCTCCCTCGAACCTTTGGCCCAATTTATTAGGCAATCGGAGGACATCGTCCCCATAATGGTCAATAATACTCCACACAAAATTGCTCTCTATGCGGATGACCTGCTGATTTTCATGGACGACCCATCCCGGTCGGCCACAAAATTATTGAGGATAATCGACGACTTTGGTAAATTGTCAGGCTTTAAGATTAACTGGAACAAATCAGCCTGCCTACCTCTTAATGAGCTGGCCAAGGCGGTACGACTACCAGCTGATATCCCCATAGTAGAACATTTTAAATACTTGGGCATAGAGATATTCCCCACGCTGAACCAAATGACTAAGTACAACTTCACGGGTACTTATGATAAAATACGCCAGGATCTAGACAGGTGGTCGTCCCTTCCTAACTCCTTACAAGCCCGGGCTTCCATAATCAAAATGAACATCCTGCCTAGGATAGATTTTATTAGCTCAATGCTCCCCCTGCCCCCTCCAATAGACCACTGGCGCAAGGTACAATCGATGGTATCTAAGTTTATCTGGAATAACAAACGCCCGAGAATCAAAAGGGCTACTACTCAACGTATAAAAAACAAGATGGGGGCCTCGCAATCCCTGATTTTAAACTTTATTTCTGGTCCTTTTCACTGAGACCTCTGATGTGCTGGCTAGACCCTGTAGAGGCTGTATCGTGGCGCTCCTTAGAAGCGGCAGCGGTATCTCCGCTAAGATTGCAGGATGTAGTGTACTCCACTGTCTCTATTTCGAAATGCCGGCTGAGGTATGGACCGATCATAACTCACGTGATCCAAACGTGGCGTAATGTACAGAGGTCGTGTGGGGTTAAATGCCCATGGCACCTGGACTCTCCAATTTTTAATAACCAGCAATTACTTGTTGGGCACAAGCCGGTTAATATTCCTCAATGGCAAAGGAGGGGAGTGCATACTCTGGAGGATATTTATGATAAGAACGGCCTCCGTGCGTTTCAGGACTTAAGAGAATTTTATGATCTACCCGGCGAGTCCTTCTTTCTTTACCTTCAACTAAGGTCAGCACTGAGGGCGCATGGCGTACCGTGGGCTCAAGCTTTGCACCCACACCCCTTCCTCAGGCTCATAGTGGACAGGACGACATCCAGAGGGTTTGTCTCAGACTTTTATACGCTCTTAATTCAATCCACTTATAAAAATTTATCATTGGATACAATCTGGCGTGTGGATATCCCGGAGTTGGACCCCGAGTTTGACTGGGATGATGTTTGGGCAAATGTGGCATTATCTTCCCGCAACCCCAATCACCAGCAAATTAATTTTAATTATATTCATAGGACCTATCTTACACCTAGGAAGCTATTTGCTATGGGACTGATAACCGACTCTCGGTGCACTTTGTGCTCTCAAAAGGCCACTGGCACTTATATGCATATGTATTGGGATTGCCCACCAGTGGCCCGCTTCTGGAGGTCAATAACGGACAAACTTTCAGATCTGTGTGGCTTAACTATCCCATTCACAGCTGTTACGCTACTCCTGAACGATATAACGACACTACCCGCGTCCGTACAACTGAAAAGGGTTGTCCTAGCGGGCGTCACAGCAGCGAAGAAGCTAATAGCAATGAGATGGAAGGAGCCTGAGAAGCTTACAATGATTAACTGGTCCCTAACTCTATTGGATGTGATTTATCTTGAGATATCCACGGCCCGGGTGATCGGGGTGGGGCAGGCTGGAATTGACCTGTGGTTCGCAGCAGCTGAGAAGGTAAAGACCGCCGTGTGCGGCTGAGCGGGGTTGGGGCGCTTGATCGGGGGGGTCCGGCGGTCTCTGGGGAGGGGGAGGAGGAAATGTCTTGTCTGTCTTGGTTTTTGTCTTGTCCTTCTTAACTTTGACTGGGGGGATTTTAGGGGGGGTAGGTATTTAGCTATTCTGCGCTATATGTCAATTCACATGCCATCTCCCCAAGGGACTAATATTGGCAGACTGATTGACCTGTTAACCAACTTGGAGGAAGAATTTCTTTCTTCTTACACTTTACCTTCTGCGAGTTTGGCAGTCTTGAACATGTGTAAGGGACCTAGGCTATCTACAATAAATCTGCGGCAACACTCTCATAAACAATCTTTTAAGTCACTCCACTTGTAAAGGTGGGGAAAGGTTGGCATGTTTGAAGACATTTTTGTTATTGAAATTGCCATCTGTATTTGATAGGTTGGACGCTGTTCTTTTTCTTTTGTCTTTATAATTTATTATTCTGTATTATTATTGTTTGTTATTCTCCTGTGAAGTTATGTTTTTTGTTACTGTGGTTATTGTGTTGTCCTGTTTCGTGTAATTAATAATAAAAAATGTGATAAAAAAAAAAACAAGTTAACATAGACAAATACACACACACAAAAATACACACAAGTTAGCATGCATATATACACACACACACATAAATAGACACAGGTTAGCATGCACACATACATATACACACACATACACACAAGTTAACATGCACACATACATATACACACAAGTTAACATGTACATATACATATACACACACATAAATACACACAAGTTGGCATGCACACATTTACACACTTAAATAAACACATAGACATAGGTTAGCATGCACACATACATATAAAATACACACTCATACACACACACAAATACACACAAGTTAACATGCACACATACATACATATACACGCACACATAAATACACACAAGTTAGCATGCACACACACATACATATACAGTACACAAGTTAGCATGTGCAGCCAATCGTAGAAGTAAATACACACACACACACACACTCGTGCTTGTGCACACAATCCATCTGTTAACATAGAACTATTCAAACATACTAACGTACTGTATGGGGAAGTCACATGATATGATCTCTAAACAAACACACAGGTAGCACGTGTACCGCCTGGCCGTCTGCTGCAACAACAGACACGGCAACAACAAGGCAAAGTCTCTCTCTCCCTCTCCCTCTCTCTCCCTCTCCCTCTCTCTCTCTCTCTCTCTCTCTCCACAACAACAGACACGGGCAACAACAAGGCAAAGTGCCTCCCTTTGGGTACACTTTCGAGCTACTTGTACTTTACCTGAGTATTTTCATTTTAGGGAACTTTATACTTTCACTCCACAACATTTCAAAGGAAATATTGTACTTTTGACTCCACTACATTTATCTGAAACCATCCGTTATTAGTTACTTTGAATAAATCTTTTTTGCATGGAACACGTGGCAACCATAACTGGACCATATACCACGTTAACATAACCTTTAATCAGAGCAGCATAACTGGACCATATACCACTTTAACATAACCTTTAATCAGAGCAGCATAACTGGACCACATACCACGTTAACATAACCTTTAATCAGAGCAGCATAACTGGACCACATACCACGTTAACATGAGCCTTAATGCTGTTTTTCTGAATACCGGTAGATGTAGGCCCGTCATCTTTACCTATCCACTCATTTATAGATAACGGGTACATTAAATCAAACGTAACGTTGTCCGCGGAGTAGGTAATGTTGACAGTTTCCGTTTGATGAATGGCAGTTGAAACCTTCTACAACATTTTAAAGCCAGCGCAGTGGTATATGATCCGCTGTGTCCAGTTGGGACATTTCAAGCGGGCTTTGCGATTGACAGCTGGAATAAATGGGGATCAATCAATTGAAGATGTGGAGGATTTGTACATCCTCACATTCATGTTGATCGGCATGGTAGCAATCGCTATCGGGATCTGGATCTGTACAAGACTAATTCGGAAACACGATAACCGTATGGAGATAGCTATGGACAGACTGGAAGCCCTCCACATGGAACTTGTAAAGAGACTTGCTGCCCAGCAATCCGACGCTGCCCGATGCACCCCACCCCCCCCCCCCCCCCCCCACACTCTCAAGTGTGCTGGAGCCTTTGGAACTCACAAGGTCACGTCGGGGAGTCGAGAGATAAGAACAGAACATAGCGTTCCTCCTACGCTCGTTGCACTCGTCCCCACCCCTCCAGTCGCAGTCCCATCCCCCACCCCCTCTCCTCTGCGTTGGCACTGCTGATAACAAATGCGCATGTTGATGAATTTATGACTGTGTGCCATTATTACTACCAAATGTAATAATTGTTTTTTTTATCTACTTTTTCTCCCCATTTTTCTATTTTTCTCCCGTCCCCAATTTCGCATTTTCCAATTCTACCCTCCCCTGTCTCGAACGTTGTTAGGCCATGCCTCCCACAAGCCGGCTGCAATGTGGACGAAGCCTTGCATCACGTGTCCCCTCCGGTACTCGAGGACGCAGCCGTCGCATCTTTTCACCTGCACAGCGCGATCTCTCAGTGGCGAGGGTCTGCGTGGGAGGGACACGCCGCCCTTGTCGCTTCCTGATTCTACTGCGCAGGCGCACGAACCGACCTGTAGGAGTCGCTATCCACAACGTCCGATCCCCACCCACCAGCTTCCCACCCCCTAATACTGCCAATTGTATTAGTATGAACGACCAGCCAAGCTGGTAGCAACACCGAGAGCTGGGCTCGAACCCAGCATCTCCTGCGTTGGTGGCGAGCGCCTTGCCCACTGCGCCACCTAGCCGCCAAATGTAATAATTGTGAAAGCCCCTCGAATATTGAATATTACTATAATGAAGAGCACTGCTCTGTTGTAATCCAAAATTGAACTATTTTATCACTGTTCTATGTTAAATACCCTGTTGTATGTCTGTTCCATTTTATAATTCTTAGACTTTCTAAACCGAATCATTTTAAACTATTTTTGTCATTTGTATTACTGAATGAAACTGTAAACAGAGAACCTATTGGGATACTAGGTCTTAATGTGAAACACTGATTTACCTTACCTTGCTCATGCTCGCTTATGCCTATATCTTTACTGTTGTGAAGCACTTTGAACTGCAACTTCTGTATGAAAAGTGCTATACAAATAAAGTATTATTATTATTATTATTATTATTATTATTATTATTATTATTATTATATTCATGGTGATTTAACCGTGGCATCATGAATATACTCACGGTTTAGAACACTCTCTACCAATCACAATGCGCGATCGGACCTACCTGTTGTATAAAATACTTTAGTATCCAGTGGTCAGTTTAAATCCATAACGGCCAACCGTTTCACCTCATTCGGTAAGTGTTTTGATTCATTTGAATTGTTTAATTGATTGACTTTTCCGTTTCTACATTGCCTTTGTATTTATCGTGTGCTGTACTTCCCGACGTCACTGTAAATAAGAGCTCGTTCTCGATGATCCTCCAAGGCTAAATATAGACGGAATGGACAGGCGAACACAACAAGCCTGATCCCTGCATTGAGGAAAACACATCGAGGGTCAGCTTACTGGACACTGGGCCATGAATAAAGAGACGCGTGTGTGTGTGTGTGTGTGTGTGTGTGTGTGTGTGTGTGTGTGTGTGTGTGTGTGTGTGTGTGTGTGTGTGTGCGTGCGTGCGTGTGCTCGACGTACGTAGTTTTGCTATGAAAAGGATATGTTTAAATTGCCCTTACATGTTGATTAAATGTAACATGTACTAGAAGAGTATGATAGTGTGTGTGTGTGTGTGTGTGTGTGTGTGTGTGTGTGTGTGTGTGTGTGTGTGTGTGTGTGTGTGTGTGTGTGTGTGTGTGTGCGCGCAAGTGTGAAAATGTATAGTGCATAGTGGAACAAGACATGGCTTGTGTGTATGTATGTGTGTGTGTGTGTGTGTGTGTGTGTGTGTGTGTGTGTGTGTGTGTGCAAGTGTGAAAATGTATAGTGCATAGTGGAACAAGGCATCGCTTGTGTGTGTGTGTGCATGTGTGTGTGTGTATAGATAATAAAGGAGGTGTTGTTTTTGTACATCAGGGCATGGTGACACAGAGACACTGGTTTAATTAGGTGAAAGAGGGTTAACATCACACCACACACACATCAGTGGTGAAAGAAGTAAAAACGTCCTTTACTTGAGTAAAGGTACAAATAACCTGGCAAAATAGTAATCTGGTAGAGAGTGAAAGAACAAGTACATATTCAGATTCTCTCTCTCTCTCTCTCGCTCTCTCTATGTAGTAAATAGTGTAGGCTGTAGTAAATAGTGTAGGCTGTAGTAAATAGTGTAGGCTGTAGTAAATAGTGTAGGCTGTAGTAAATAGTGTAGGCTGTAGTAAATAGTGTAGGCTGTAGTAAATAGTGTAGGCTGTAGTAAATAGTGTAGGCTGTAGTAAATAGTGTAGGCTGTGGTAAATAGTGTAGGATGTAGTAAATAGTGTAGGCTGTAGTAAATAGTGTAGGCTGTAGTAAATAGTGTAGGCTGTAGTAAATAGTGTAGGCTGTGGTAAATAGTGTAGACTGTAGTAAATAGTGTAGGCTGTAGTAAATAGTGTAGGCTGTAGTAAATAGTGTAGACTGTAGTAAATAGTGTAGGATGTAGTAAATAGTGTAGACTGTAGTAAATAGTGTAGGATGTAGTAAATAGTGTAGGCTGTAGTAAATAGTGTAGGATGTAGTAAATAGTGTAGGCTGTAGTAAATAGTGTAGGCTGTGGTAAATAGTGTAGACTGTAGTAAATAGTGTAGGATGTAGTAAATAGTGTAGGCTGTAGTAAATAGTGTAGGCTGTAGTAAATAGTGTAGGCTGTAGTAAATAGTGTAGGATGTAGTAAATAGTATAGGCTGTAGTAAATAGTGTAGGCTGTAGTAAATAGTGTAGGCTGTAGTAAATAGTGTAGGATGTAGTAAATAGTATAGGCTGTGGTAAATAGTGTAGGCTGTAGTAAATAGTGTAGGCTGTAGTAAATAGTGTAGGCTGTAGTAAATAGTGTAGGCTGTGGTAAATAGTGTAGGCTGTAGTAAATAGTGTAGGCTGTGGTAAATAGTGTAGACTGTAGTAAATAGTGTAGGATGTAGTAAATAGTGTAGGCTGTAGTAAATAGTGTAGGCTGTAGTAAATAGTGTAGGATGTAGTAAATAGTGTAGGATGTAGTAAATAGTGTAGGCACGCACACACACTCTCAGGAGCAGAACAGGAAAAAGCATTTCACATAAAAGTATTCTGTATTTTTGTATGACAACTAATAAAGAAACTTGAACTTGAAACTTGAACTTACCCTAGCACTGACTTTGCCGTCTCCTCTGGCTTGCGTACAGTGAAGGGGCTTGGATCCACTCCCATTGTCTTCGGCATAAACTCTCTTTACAGACACAGAACAGAGAGGAATCAAAGAGATGCTTTTCAAGCACACGTCGTGTGAACCCATTCTTGCTCCTTTTTGAGACTGTGTTCTAAACATTTTAGAAATAGTTATTTTCAAAGGTTTCACGGAAAGCTAAAGCCTATTACTGAGAAACCTGACAATCGACAGGTTGGAGGAGCACATGGCTGAGCTTCTTCTAGAAACACAACGCTTTCTAAGAAAGAAAACCAGCGGCAGTGAGCGAAAAGTCTTAAAAGTTTTAACTCATAGGCGGCTAGGTGGCGGAGTGGGCAAGGCGCTCGCCACCAACGCAGGAGATGCTGGGTTCGAGCCCAGCTCTCGGCGTTGCTACCAGCTTGGCTGGTCGTTCATACTAATACAATTGGCAGTGTTAGGGGGTGGGAAGCTGGTGGGTGGGGATCGGACGTTGTGGACAGCGACTCCTACAGGTCAGTTGGTGCGCCTGCGCAGTAGAATCAGGAAGCGACAGGGGCGGCGTGTCCCTCCCACGCAGACCCCCGCCGCTGAGAGATCGCGCTGTGCAGGTGAAAAGATGCGACGGCTGCCTCCTCGAGTACCGGAGGGGACACGTGATGCAAGGCTTCGTCCACATTGCAGCCGGCTTGTGGGAGGCATGGCCTAACAACGTTCGAGATAGGGGAGGGTAGAATTGGACAATACGAAGGTCCAAGGTTTTTTTTAACTCATTGACCGCCAAACCAGAGATAAGTCGGGTCTTGATCCTTCGATCTTTCTCCTTTGATCCCCACTCTAAACACTCGGCCGGAGGTCCTTAAAGTCTCCCTGGCACAGCTGCCTACGAAAAAATTGCAACGACGATCGAATCCCGCCAGGTGGCAGTATCGCCTACCTTTTCAATGGGTCTCTGGACTCTGTGTGGACTCTCTCTGAGGGGAGGAGTTCCTGCAGCCAGATTCTCACAGAGGGAATCGGGACGCGGCAATCGCTCGGAGATTTGATGCCTCACAGACCTATTCTTTCCCGTATGATGGCCATGCCCAATATACACGAGTAATGGCGATCGCCATGGGACGACTGGGATTTATTCATTTTGGAGTACCTTCTGACTACGGTAAGGTCTATCTTAGGTAACCTGCTGGTATTTTTTCTTTTACCTAAAACATGCTTCTGTACCGATCACAGTGTCGTATTTTACCGGACCTAAAACATGCTTTTGGTAACGACCGCAGTTTCGAGGTAAGACGACCCCCCCCCCCCCCTTGATGATTTTGTGAAGACACATATGTATATGGTATATACCTTTGTTTTGGAAGTATTTGGAGTTTCAGGTGAGCGACCCAAACGATTTGGGCATAATGCATATAACGCGTCTTATCTCGCGATCTAGGAAAAAAGACTGGATTATTTTGAAACGGGGCGATGTTTACCGTGGCATGGCGCACAAACGAAGGGGTGTAGAAATTAACTGTTCCGTCCCTATTGTACTATAAATAGTGCCTGTGTCAAATGAGCCATACTATTGTCTCCATAGCTATAATACAGAGAATATACGATGGGTCCGCAAACATCGTGCAAATGGTCAATAACGCTGGCGCCAGGGAGTAAAGAGTAAAGTAAAGTCTGTCACTAACCGTGTAGTGTGTCACTAACCGTGTAGTGTGTCACTAACCGTGCAGTGTGTCACTAACCGTGTAGTGTGTCACTAACCGTGTAGTGTGTCACTAACCGTGTAGTCTGTCACTAACCGTGTAGTGTGTCACTAACCGTGTAGTCTGTCACTAAACGTGTAGTGTGTCACTAACCGTGTAGTGTGTCACTAACCGTGTAGTGTGTCACTAACCGTGCAGTGTGTCACTCACCGTGCAGTGTGTCACTAACCGTGTAGTATGTCACTAACCGTGCAGTGTGTCACTAACCGTGCAGTCTGTCACTAACCGTGTAGTGTGTCACTAACCGTGCAGTGTGTCACTAACCGTGCAGAGTTGGTCATGGCGATGCAGAAGGTGTCGTCGAAGGCTGTGAGCTCGTAGGGTTTGAAGAACTCGCTGTAGATGTCGATGGTCTCGTCGTAGCGAGTCATCTTCTTCACGTTCACCTTCTTCATGTTCTCCTCACAAGGCACTGCTCCCACACACACAGACATATACACACACACACACACGCACACACACACACGCACACAGACACACACACACAGGCACACAGACATATACACACACAGACATATACACACACACACACAGACACACACACACACACGGACATATACACACACACACACACACACACACGGACATATAAACACACACACACACACACAGGCACACACACACACGCAGGCACACACACACACACACACACATGCACACACACACACACGGACACACACACACACATACAAGGATGTGCATACAGAAATGCATCCACAAGGACATACACACACAAAAGCAGGAATGAATAAAAAACATAAACATATATATATAACCCATATAAATAAAGTAATGCCTGGGCATACATGTGTAGTAAGTTCACTGAAACAGTCAATTTACACGTATGTATTCTTCACAATTCCACGCTCCTGGTCCCAGGACCCGCCCACAACCGAATTACAATCACTCCGCCGTGGGATTTTTAGGAAAAAACAAGATGGCGGACAATAATCTTTAACAAATGGATATGTTGATAGCGTCATAACGAATAAATATAAACTGATTCTGTCACGGCGAATGTCTTAGTTGCTTAAACAATGTTGGATGATGTAATTG
The DNA here is from genome assembly GCF_963971535.1 of Notolepis coatsorum. Taxonomy (NCBI): domain Eukaryota; kingdom Metazoa; phylum Chordata; class Actinopteri; order Aulopiformes; family Paralepididae; genus Notolepis; species Notolepis coatsorum. Next base: position 59,081,806 of record NC_140169.1, read on the forward strand.
ATGGGTCATGAGTCATTGTGGAACAAAATAAAAATCGCGCGGATTGATTGATTGATTAATTTGCATTTCTTTTTCTTTTTTTTTCTTTCTATAGAAGCAACTGGGAAGTGCGCTGTTTTAAGTGAGGGTGGACTGAATGGATATGTTGATAGCGTCATAACGACTAAATATAAACCGATTCTGTCACGGCGAATGTCTTAGTTGCTTAAACAATGTTGGATGATGTAATTGATGGGTCATGAGTCATTGTGGAACAAAATAAAAATCACGCAAATTGATTGATTGATTAATTTGCTATTTATTTACCTACCTATTTTTACCTACTTTCAAGCAGCTGGGAGGTGCACTGTTTTAAGTGAGCATGGCCTATTGAATTGATTGATTGATTGATTGATCATTTTATTACTGTCCGCCTGGCTTCCAACTGATTAAGTTTAGGCCCTCTTTCGAAGTTGGTTAAGGTTAGAGTTTGTCTTTAGAGCAGGGCGATAGACCACCAGCCCTGGTTCCAAACTCTAACCTTAACCAACTTCGAAAGAGGGCCTAAACTTAACCAGTTGGAAACAAGGCGGACAGTAATAAAATTAGCAATCAATCAATTCAATAACCCACGATCACTTAAAAAAGCGCACCTCCCAGCTGCTTCTATAGAAAGTAGGTTAAAACATTTTTTTAAAAAGAATTCCTATAGGGCAAAGAAAACTTTTTTTTAATTTGTTTTACCTACTTTCTATAGAAGCATCTAAGAATGAAGTTCTATAGAAAGTAGGTTAAAAACTAAAGAAAAGTTGGATGTGTTAGTTGGTTGGATGTCTAGGTGAAATACAGTTGGATGTGTTAGTTGGTTGGATGTCTTAGTTGAAAGACAGTTGGATGTGTTAGTTGGTTGGATGTCTTAGTTGAAAGACAGTTGGATGTGTTAGTTGGTTGGATGTCTTAAGGCCTCTACATGCTACATTGCTACAGCAACTTCAAAGCAACTGCAATACAACATCGGCGCGATTTCAACACGGTTGTTTTAGAGGGTCTTGTAGACTGTGTTGCGAGGACGTTGCGTACATGTCCCCCAAATCTAACCTAAACAGCCGTTGCGTTGATATTGCGTAGCAGTGATTGGTTGGTAGTGAATGGGGGCGGGGCTGTCATAGAATAATATTGGTCCCGCAGCGAGGAATACCATCCGCCATTGTTGTAGCCAGCAAGCTATGCTATCAATATTAGCTAAATAATTAGCGTCATAGCTGGCCTTTTTCTGAAAACCCAAGCACATATTGTTCCATAGCATACGCCTTCAGTTGATCATGACAAATCCTCTCTTACCTTGACGATTAAAAAGCCTCCATAATTTAGTAAATAAAGCTGTAGCCAGCCAGCTAGCATTGATGCTATACAAAATGCTATCCACATTAGCTACATAGCTAACCAACTAAATACAATGGTATCCTGAGGTAACGTTAAATACAACGTTTGCTAGTCGAAATGACTGGACACACACAGGGACAAGTTAAACATCAATCAATTAATTTATTCCAACAGGTAGTTTGAGCTGCATGAGCCGAGGTCTTTCTCTCCTCTCCATTGGAAACTAATGACGTTACGGTAACGTTAGCTCGAAAAGCACAGAAACGGGTGACAGAAGTTAAGCTGCTAGCAACAGACACTATAACACTTCCGGTCGGGGGATTTCAAAATAAAAGAGCGACGTCTAAAAGCACCGGAAATACGTTTATTTTGTACATTATCTAACGTTAACACGAACCTAAACTAACTTTAGTTAAACTAACTTTGCACGTCGATGTTGCAGAAGCATAAAGGCAGAGTGTCTACAACACCGTTGCTTTGTCGATGTTGTGGTGCAGTTGCTTTGAAGTTGCTGTAGCATGTAGAGGCCTTTAGTTGAAAGACAGTTGGATGTATTAGTTGGTTGGATGTCCTACTGAGAACAGTTGGATGCACTTCCGAGCTGCTTCCACATGGAGGCAACTTCTCTTTTTTGTTGTTGTGGGAACTACTTTTTCTGGCGGATGGTTTTTTCAATAAATCTTCGATTAATGTGTGTTTATTGTATAGCAATAAGGTTGGATGAATGTGCCAGTTGTATAAAAGCATTACACCACTTGTAGTCGTGGTTTGTGAAAAATAAACCATGCCTAGGGGGGTCTAAAGACCACCCCTAGGCATGGTTTATTTTTCACAAACCACTCCTGCGCGTGATGTAATGCTTAATTCTAAAGCTCATCCCTAGCATTAGTAACCACGGCGATAGACAGGGTTGACAGAGGCAGACATTATGCATCTCTTCTGTCCACATCGGTAGGTCAGGGTGAATCAATTACTCCGGCTGCAGGAGCAGTTTCTCCTTGTGTCTCGTTTAATTCAAATCAACGAACAACAACCGATCCAGCGTGGCAGGCAGCCTGTAACCATTGGTAACCACTTTCAAAAGAAAACGCCTCATTTCTGTGCAGCGCTTCATAACTCATACCTCACATTCAAGGTGCCAACCTGCTCATCAGGGGCAGTTAGTGGGTCAAGTGTTTTTTTTCTTTTAAACTTACATTTTTATTTTCATTTTTTCAACAACATACATAGACAACATTCATAGACAATACACAGTACATAAATTAAAACAAATAGACAAAAAATTTGTAAAGAAAAAGTGTGACATGGGTCCTTCGGTCCATTCTACATTTGCATTATTTATTTACATTTTTATTCATTTCCTTGTATCCTTTTCAAACCTCTGTGATGTTGTTACTTCCCCTCCTGTATTCTTCCCATTTTCCCCATTTCCATTCAAACTTTTCTTCTTGCAGCCTCAGCAGATGTGTGATTCTCTCCATTTCCTGTATCCCCTCTACCAACTCTATCCATTGATCCTTTGTCGGCACTTCTACCTTGTACCACAGTTTAGTTAAAGCTTTCTTGGCTGCCACTATCAATATCTTAATCAAGTACTTGTCTTCCCCTTGGATTCCTTCCTGTGACAGATTCCCCAAATACAACACTTGGCCTCCCTGGGGTATTTCGTATCCTATTATTTCATTTATTATCCCTCCTATCTCTTCCCAGTAGTGCCTTATTTTCTGACATCCCCAGAATATGTGTGTATAGTTCGCCCCTTCCTGTCCACACTCCCTCCAACATGTTTTCTTTGCTGGTGTGTAATTGCCCTGTATTTCTGGTGTTATAAAGTATCTAATTATATTTTTCCACCCAAACTCCCTCCATATCCTTGATCCTGTGGTTGTTTGTTGTGTCTTGGGTCAAGTGTCTTTGCACAAGGACACTTCGACATGCCGTGGGGAGGCGCCGGAATCTAACCGGGAACCTTCAGATTACCAAGACGACCGCTCTACCTCCTGAGCCGCCGTCACCCCCTCATGTTACATAGTCGCTAATATTGGAGTTATGCACAGAAATGTATCATGGCTTTGGGTTGAGAAACGTCTGCAATCTCGTCTCATTACTTTTCTCAGAAATGTTCAAGTTCAAGATCCTCTTGTGGCCTTGTTCGGTGTTCCTCTGCAACCTCTACCCTCCAAAATGTCACATTCTGTTCTTGCCTTCTCCACTTTATTGGCCAGGCGACTTATTCTTTTTAAGTGGAAACATACTCAACCTCCATCTCACAATTAGTCCATGGGCCAGACCAGATATCGGTGCCACTCAGGGTGAATAAACTTAGATATAATTTTTTGAAATATCTATGTCTGTAGATGCTATTTTTGTATGATAGCCCTTCCAGAGTGGTAGCTTTATCATAATTATCAAATCATGAAGTATACCCACCCCCTCAGGAAATCGCATTTCAGATGATGGTGCATATCCTGCTTTAGACTCATGTAGAGGACATCTGTCAATGTTTCACAATATTGTGTTTGGTATCATTTTAAACGGGACTATGGGATATTTCATTCAAGCTAAGATGTGAATCTTTCTGAACAATATAGAGGTCACTGGAGCTCTTTGAACAGTCAACAACACAAATTTCTACACGATTTTCGCCTAAATGATATACTATCTTTTAGCCTTGTGTCATCTAGGAGCAACAGGGACACAAAATACAAAATCTACAACACTCTCAGGACCATAAGGATTCAGGAAATGTATAATATGCCTATACTATTTCATTGTTACAGGTCATTGTGAGCCTTAAATTAGAAGAGCAGTATTAGGCTCCTATTAAACTATACATAACAGCCACTATAGTCTAGAATGGAAACATAGGTCCACCTGCATAGGGTGGATTTTTTTTCATCACCTGTTTTTTTTATTAATCCTTGGAGTGTCTATTTTAAGATTCTGACAGGTAACAGGTTGGAATAATGTCCCATGGGGTTTATTTGTAACCCTTTATTACACCTATCCTGAACCAAAACCTGAAAAATAAGAAAAAGAAAACAGCCTAACTTTTGAAGTTAACAACATATGGAGACAAATTAAAAAAAAATCCCAAACAAGTTTGACCCAAGGAATTCAGTACAATTGTTATTTTTAAGATTCAAACACATCTTGATAAAATTTCAGGACAGAAAAAGCAAAAAACGCTGAAAAAAACATATATCACATCTCTATTTTCCCTTTTTACTGAAATGTAGTGCATTGGACGAGATCGATTTAGGTTAATATTGGAAATAATATTGTAATAAAGATTGTCTCCATGCTGTTATGCCCTAAATATTATAGTTTTGCATAAACAATTATATAGAGACAAATTAACACATTTTCCCATGCGATTTTGATCAGTGATTTATATATTGTTACGGTTCAAACTATATGTTTTCATATGCACTGGATATCATGGACTGGATATCTTCTTTGTTGACACAACATTCAAGTATTTTTTTCTATTTGTAAACTACTAATCATCATCATCACTAAAACTATTGTCAAAGTCTATCTCTTCGATCTCCATCTCTTCCTCCGCCTCATCACACTCGTACTCTCCATCCTCCTCATCCATGTTATTTTTTGCGTAATCTGCCTCCTTATCAAGAGCTTCTTGCTCTTCTGACTCCACTTTCTGGGCCAGTACCTCAACAAGAGAAGGATGGAGGATGGGTCCAACCGTCCAGACAGGTTCTAACACCTCCTTATCCATTGTTTTTCCCAGTCCATACTTTGATCATAGGCTTTGGGCCTCTTGAATATGGGCTGTTCTGCTCTTTTGTAGCAGGCGACTATGAAGTTGGCTCGCTGTACATGTGGGATGAGACAGACCTTGGGGGGAGGCAGGCGTTCAATGTCTACTTTGGAGTTTGCATCCAGGACTTTATCAGCACCCACAGGGAGCGAAATTAACTTTTTGACTCACCGGCCAGTGGCTGGTAGATGGTAAAAATCTACCCGCCAAGCATATTTCTTACCCGCCAAAAAAAACGCATTTTTGTGTCACATATAAAAAAAAATCAGTACATTTCAAGTAGATAAGGTATTATGTTGAAGAATACACTTAAATAAGAGGCCAGAGTAAAATTTTAAGCAAATTATTTTAATATATTGATTGATTACTTAATCAATACAAGATGTCAATCTTAAACTTAAATTGTAACCTAATGTTAACATCAAACATAACGGAACATAATAAAGTGGCGCAGTGGGCAAGGTGCTCGCCACTAGTGCAGGAGATGCTGGGTTCTCAAACATAACAGAACATTATACATAATAAAGTGGCACAGTGCGCAAGGTGCTCGCCACTAGTGCAGGAGATGCTGGGTTCTCAAACATAACAGAACATTATACATAATAAAGTGGCACAGTGGGCAAGGTGCTCGCCACTAGTGCAGGAGATGCTGGGTTCTCAAACATAACAGAACATTATACATAATAAAGTGGCACAGTGGGCAAGGTGCTCGCCACTAGTGCAGGAGATGCTGGGTTCTCAAACATAACAGAACATTATACATAATAAAGTGGCACAGTGGGCAAGGTGCTCGCCACTAGTGCAGGAGATGCTGGATTCTCAAACATAACAGAACATAATAAAGTGGCACAGTGGGCAAGGTGCTCGCCACTAGTGCAGGAGATGCTGGGTTCGAGCCCAGCTCTCGGCATTGCTACCAGCCTGGCTGGTCGTTCATACTAACACAATTGGCAGTGTTAGGGGTGGGTCCTGGTCGTTATAAAAAAAAAAAAAAAAAAACATAATAAAATGTGTAAAATAAATAAAAAATAAATAAAACTTAAACCACCTCATTTCTCAATCATGTCCTAATCAGAGTCCACAATCTCCACCCTCTTTGCCTGGTCACGTCCGGCCATAAAGTCCGGTCTCCTACTCCTCCTGACGCAGTCCTGGTGCCACAGATTAACAGCTTTTGTGGGGTCATACTCACTGATCTCTGGAGAGGACAGCTGGACCATCAGGAGATCCGACAGTGTGTCAGACTTTAGGTTGGACCGCCAGTCTGTTTTGACCTGTTTCATTATACTGAAACCTCTCTCACATTCAGCTGTGGATGCAGGGAAGGACAGGACCAGGTCGACCAATGCCAGCAAATCAGGGCAGGAATATAGATGGCTCCTGTTGACCCTGAGCCAGGACATATTCTGCAGGGACTGGGCCTCCTGATACAGCAGTGCCTTCAGGACAGTCCACTGGTCAGGGATCCTTTCTGCAAAAATTCCAGAGGTCTCCAGGACTGGCTTGAAGTGGTCCACCAGTGTTTCGATTTCAGTTTCTCCAAAATCTAGAATTGTATAAATATTACAGAAAGCATAGTTTTAATTCTCAAATATTCAAACTATAATAATATGATCATGAACCAGGCTGACTGCACTGCCCTGTATTAAACATAAAGAAAGCAACCTACCTGCTGCTACGTCTGCTGACTCTGGCCAGTTGGTGAAGCTGACCACCTTGGTGGCACACAGCAACCCATCACTGATGTCCTGGAACCTGTCGGTCAGACTCTCCTGTAGCTTGTCAAGCATTTTCTCCTGTGAGGTGACGCTGGTCTTGCTCCACTTGCTGTCACTTCTGGTCAGTGGAATTCCCTCATAGCTGTTGGCCATTGTGGCTTTCATCATGGGCCCTTGTCTGAAGATAAAAGACTAATTTTACTATCTACTATTTACATTTCTGAATTCACCTTTCACTCACACAATCATTTCTCTTAATTATCTTAAGGTACACATTTCTTTTGCAGCTTAAATACACATACCTGGTTTTGTACTTCTTAAGTACTGCCTGTGTTGAGCACAAGGAGCCGTGTGCCCCCGCTATGGTGACAGTGGACCTCTGCAGACAGGCAGACAGGCTGCTCAGGTGTGTGAGTGTGTCATGCAGGAAGCCACAGAAGCTATGGTGACAGTGGACCTCTGCAGACAGGCAGACAGGCTGCTCAGGTGTGTGAGTGTGTCATGCAGGAAGCCACAGAAGCTATGGTGACAGTGGACCTCTGCAGACAGGCAGACAGGCTGCTCAGGTGTGTGAGTGTGTCATGCAGGAAGCCACAGAAGCTATGGTGACAGTGGACCTCTGCAGACAGGCAGACAGGCTGCTCAGGTGTGTGAGTGTGTCATGCAGGAAGCCACAGAAGCTATGGTGACAGTGGACCTCTGCAGACAGGCAGACAGGCTGCTCAGGTGTGTGAGTGTGTCATGCAGGAAGCCACAGAAGCTATGGTGACAGTGGACCTCTGCAGACAGGCAGACAGGCTGCTCAGGTGTGTGAGTGTGTCATGCAGGAAGCCACAGAAGCTATGGTGACAGTGGACCTCTGCAGACAGGCAGACAGGCTGCTCAGGTGTGTGAGTGTGTCATGCAGGAAGCCACAGAAGCGGACAACAGCAGCATCCCTGGCAGTACTGTAGTAGCCTCTGGCCTTGGCCTGCTGGGCACCTCTAACATTTTGGGCATCAGGAGATTGAATCTGAAATACATTAAGAACAAAGACAAACAAATAAACAATTAATTGCTGTGGGGGGGGGGGGGGGGGGGTGGCAGATTTGATCAATGCATAAAACATTGAAACATGTTACTAATTCTAAGCATGTTTGTTGTTATTTACTTTATTTATATTTATTTTAGAATACTGTTTGAGTATTCATTTTTGTTAAGAATATAGGACAGGCTGGCATATATAAGCATTATGCTTCAGTCTGTACCTTTTCAGTCACTGTAAAATCAAATATTGTTAAATGATGGTGTATATTGCATTGTGTGAGATGATGACTGAATAAACTACTACTACTACTACATTACATATGTTAACTTTTGGAGTACTACTTAGCATAGAAATCTAGAGCCACTATACCTGTTCCAAGTGCTGGACAAGCCCCTGGTAACCTCTCCAGATACCTGGACCACGGCACTGGCACCTTGGCACTGCAAGCTAATACATGTGTCCGAACAGGCTGAGTCTCTGGACTCAGAGTACTGCAGCACTCTACTGGGATACTATGACTTTTCTGGGGATGACTGTGCCAGCGCTTTCAAAGGAAAGAGACAGGTGAATCTGTTGAATAATCTGCAGAAGAACCCTAGATTCCAGAAGGCTTTTAGTCAGCTTGGCGCATTGTCGCTGGTAACAGATGAGCTCCAACAGGAGATGGAGTCCTTCACATGCATTATGGATGGCCATGGTCCAATGAAGTCAGTTGATGCTGTGTGAGCCAAGATGCTGCAGAAAATGATGGGTGCTGATAAAGTCCTGGATGCAAACTCCAAAGTAGACATTGAACGCCTGCCTCCCCCCAAGGTCTGTCTCATCCCACATGTACAGCGAGCCAACTTCATAGTCACCTGTTACAAAAGAGCAGAACAGCCCATATTCAAGAGGCCCAAAGCCTATGATCAAAGTATCGACTGGGAAAAACAATGGATGAGGAGGTGTTAGAACCTGTCTGGACAGTTGGACCCATCCTCCGTCCTTCTCTTGTTGAGGTACTGGCCCAGAAAGTGGAGTCAGAAGAGCAAGAAGCTCTTGATAAGGAGGCAGATTACGCAAAAAATAACATGGATGAGGAGGATGGAGAGTACGAGTGATGAGGCGGAGGAAGAGATGGAGATCGAAGAGATAGACTTTGACAATTGTTTTAGTGATGATGATGATTAGTAGTTTAGGGTATAAAATACAAATAGAAAAAAATACTTGAATGTTGTGTCAACAAAGAAGATATCCAGTCCATGATATCCAGTGCATATGAAAACATATAGTTTGAACCTTAACAATAAATAAATCACTGATCAAAATCGCATGGGAAAATGTGTTAATTTGTCTCTATATAATTGTTTATGCAACACTATAATATTTAGGGCATAACAGCATGGAGACAATCTATTACAATACAATTTCCAATATTAACCTAAATCGATCTCGTCCAATGCACTACATTTCAGTAAAAAGGGAAAATAGAGATGTGATATATGTTTTTTCAGCGTTTTTTTGCTTTTTCTGTCCTGAAATTTAATCAAGATGTGTTTGAATCTTAAGAATAACAATTGTATTGAATTCCTTGGGTCAAACTAGTTTGGGAAAATGTTTTAATTTGTCTCTATATGTTGTTAACTTCAAAAGTTATGCTGTTTTCTTTTTCAGGTTTTGGTTCAGGATAGGTGTAATAAAGGGTTAAAAATAAACCCCATGGGACATTATTCCAACCTGTTACCTGTCAGAATCTTAAAATAGACACTCCAAGGATTAATAAAAAACAGGTGGTGAAAAAAAATCCACCCTATGCAGGTGGACCTATGTTTCCATTCTAGACTATAGTGGCTGTTCTGTATAGTTTAATAGGAGCCTAATACTGCTTTTCTAATTTAAGGCTCACAATGACCTGTAACAATGAAATAGTATAGGCATATTATACATTCCCTGAATCCTTATGGTCCTGAGAGTATTGCAGATATTGTATTTTGTGTCTCTGTTGCTCCTAGATGACACAAGGCTAAACGATAGTATATCATTTAGGCGGAAATCGGGTAGAAATGTGTGTTGTTGACTGTTCAAAGAGCTCCAGTGACCTCTATATTGATCAGAAAGATTCACATCTTAGCTTGAATGAAAGATTACATAGTCCCCTTTAAAATGATACCAAACACAATATTGTGAAACATTGACAGATGTCCTCTACGTGAGTCTAAAGCAGGATATGCACCAGCATCAGAAATGCAATTTCCTGAGGGGGTAGGTATACTTCATGACTTGATCATTATGATAAAGCTACCACTCTGGAAGGGCTATCATACAAAAATATCATCTACAGACATAGATCTTTGAAAAAAATATATGTAAGTTTATTCACCCTGAGTGGCACCGACAAGTGAAATTTTGGCCTCTGGCCCATGGACTAAATAGGTGGGTTAAGGAACTACTATTATCTATTAATCTTGAAAAGCTCAGATTCTCCCTCAAAGGCCCTACTGGCTCCCTGAATACCTTTGAGAAGACTTGGAGACCCCTTTTAAAGCACATAGAATCCTTGACATCCCTGCCTGGGTGTGACGACTGAGTCCCCCCCCCCCCCCCCTCTGTCCCCCCCCTCCCCCTATTTTTATTTTATTTCTTAAAATGTTTTGTTTTTTCATCTCAGTTATATTAGTATCATAGGTTTTTTTTTATTTTTTACTTTTATTTTTCTGTCAATACTTTTTTTGTTTTTTTTGTATTTTCGTGTATTATATGTATGTTTGTTGTCGCTCCTCGGGGGGGGGGGGTGGGGTGGGGTTAGGGGATAGGAAAGGGAAATGAAAAAAAAATAAAAAATGGAAGATGTATATCTGTCTGCATAATTTTGAAAACTCTTCCAATAAAGAAAGTTATTAAAAAATAAATGTTCAAGTTGTCAAAAAATCACAGTATTTTTAATATGATCATATAGTTTACATAAGAGAAGAACATGACCACATGACCAGACAAGCTATGTTAGGCCATCTACTGGCACCTAAACCCAGGACAAATCTACTCACATCTTCCGTGACTTAGAGAGCTATCATGGAATGGAACTCATTGCCAAGCTACTTCACTGAAATAGAATCCAAAACCACTTTCAAGAAAAAATGTAAATACCATCTACCAACAAGCATGCACTGAACCCTTATGGCAGAGCGGTGAAAACCAATTGACTGTTAATTGGATTTATGTTGATGGCAGTGAGTGCTGCTCAGGAAGCACCATTTATTTGATTTTATTTATTTGATTTGAATGCTTTATACTAATAAGTATCTTGTACAATGTCATCCTTAACTGAGGATGATATTGTTAATGATGTTGATAATGATGTAATTGATGAAGTAATTGATGTTGATAATGATGTAATGTCTTGAATATTGTTGTATTGTTGTAAGTGCCGGACCCCAGGAAGAATAGCTTTTTGTCACAAGTGCAAAAGCTAATGGGGATCCTAAATAAACATAAACAGTCGCTCAGGAGCCTGTTGGCTGAGAACGTACCTTCGTCGTAGGGCACGGGCAGGTAGCGCAGGATCCCGGCTGACCACCAGTACGTGTAGCTGGACAGAGAGATGACACACAGATTCATTACAGAGAACACTGATCTCTCCACACACACACACACACACACACACACACACACACACACACACACACACACACACACACACACACACACACACACACACACACACACACACACACACACACACACACACACACACACACACACACACACACACACACACACACACACACACACACACACACACACACACACACACACACACACACACACACACACACACACACACCACACACACAAGCACAATGAACACACACACACACACACAACACATCCTGCACTCTCTCACACACAAACACACTACAGGTCACTTTAAAAACAAAAGAAAAGTTCACTTTAAAAAACATGTTTTTGTATAGTATAGTTAGTATAGTATAGTTATATATAGTATAACTGTATATTATATTGTATGGTAGTGTATATAGGACTCATTACCTTTAATTCGTAAGCTCAGCAGTGTATTGTATTTTATCTTAGTACTTTTTATCACGTCTATTTTATTATCTATTCTATTTTATTCTATTATTATTTGTATTTAATTTTTTTTGCACAATCAAAGCGGGCATGGCCATCTTCATTTCACTACATGTCTTGTGTATGTATGGGACTAATAAATCTCTTGAATATTGACACAGAGTCATTATCAGCACCACACTCTTGGAACAGCGCTTCTCAGACGTTTATTTATTGTAATGTATAATATAACTGTATATAGAGCAAACAGACCCTCATCTGCACCTTTTATTACACTGCCTACTTGCTCATGATTATGCTTATATTCAGAGTTAATTATAATTACACTGCTTATTTTTACTTTTCTACTGTACTATAATTCTATTGCCTATATTTATGTCTTCTACTATTACCATGCGCATACCTGTACCCACCCCCCCCACCCCCCACCCCTCCCCCATGCTGCTATGATGCCTGCCTTTGCCGAAGGGGATCAATAAAGGAATATCTCATCTTATTTTAGAATGATTTGGTAGAAGAGGAACAAAGAGTGGAGAGTGAACCCAGATCAGATTCTCCCCTCTTTGTTACCATGGGCTAGATCCACAAAGAATGGATTGCACGGAGCAAGTTGCACCCTTACTTAAAATTCATTATGAATTGACAATGGGGGACCCTGATGTAAACAAGACGAAAGTCTTTCTCTGGTCTGCATCCCCTTAACAATTGTCTGTATTGAGCCGTACTGTATTGTACCCATTCTGCAATCTGTTAATACAATTTTCATTCAATCAATCACTGTGCAGATTGATTGATTGAAAAAAAAATTGTGGACACATAGCCTAAAGCAAGCATTTGTTGACTCTCATGTTGATAAGAGTATTAAAACTTGAAAAATATCAGTTTATGGTAAAAAAAAAAGAAAATGCGATTAAATTGTGATTAATCGCGAGTTAACTATGGACAATCATTAATCGAGTTAAATATTTTAATCGATTGACAGCACTAATATATATATATAATATACATATAATATATATATATATATATATATACACATATAATATACATATCTTTTTTTCTCCTTTTCTTTTTCTTTTTTTACATCTTACACATACTCCCAATCAACACACTTCCTCTTCCCGATACCCAAGAAATATTTTTTGTACATCTTTTTAAACTGATTTATGTTCGTACTCTGTTTTAGCTCTAACTCCAGACGGTTCCACAAAAACCTATATTGATCATGAAGATCCGTCTACGACTATAATCCATGAGTCCGGTTCCGCCACGCTGGGAGGCCCCCAGGGGGTCCCTCGTCCTCATGTTGAGAACCCTCGGCACATTTTCAATTACCCTGTACAGACCAATACAAGGATAACCTAGATATGAAAATGGCACGACTGGGGAAAAAATAAGGCTTTTATTCAATATAAACAATTTGCGGGACGGATTGTAGCCGTAACAAATGGGTGCGTTGTGTGTCGCTGTTAACAAAAATACTTTATACCGCCAGAGGATTTACGTTCAATTCCCCTGGGGGCCCAATTTCATCCTTAAATGAAGGACCGCGCCGCGCCGTCTCGGCCCATTGTGGTGTCGCGGTCAGCAGCCCTGTAGAGGCAATCTGGCTCCGTAATTATGCAAGCGACAACATAATGAAAACGGTGCATGCACACGCACGTACAAATGACACAAAGTAGGTCAAATCGCAGCAGGACTGAGTGAGTGAGCGAGTGAGTGAGTGAGTGAGTGAGTGAGTGAGTGAGTGAGTGAGTGAGTGAGTGAACAAGTAGGTGAGTGAGTGAGTGAGTGAGTGAGTGAGTGAGTGAGTGAGTGAGTGAGTGAGTGAGTGAGTGAGCGAGTAGGTGAATGAGTGAGTGAGTGAGTGAGTGAGTGAGTGAGTGAGCGAGTGAGTGAGTGAGTAGGTGAGTGAGTGAGTGAGTAGGTGAGTGAGTAGGTGAGTGAGTGAGTGAGTGAGTGAGTGAGTGAGTGAGTGAGCGAGTGAGTGAGTGAGTAGGTGAGTGAGTGAGTGAGTAGGTGAGTGAGTAGGTGAGTGAGTGAGTGAGTGAGTGAGTGAGTGAGTGAGTGAGTGAGTGAGTGAGTGAGTGAGTGAGTGAGTGAGTGAGTGAGCGAGTAGGTGAGTGAGTGAGTGAGTGAGTGAGTGAGTGAGTGAGTGAGTGAGTGAGTGAGTGAGTGAGTGAGTGAGTGAGTGAGTGAGTGAGTGGAAGACAGGGTTTGTGACATAAAGGTAAATGGACTGCATTTATGTAACAGCTTTTATCCAAAGCGTTTATCCGAATGCACAATTGGAGGTGGGCTTCCCACTCTCCAGGACATTTATACCAAGCGTTGCAGGGCTAAGGCTAAGAGAATAATCAAAGACTCTAGTCACCCAAACAACAGCCTCTACAAAAAAAAAACACCCAGCGGCATCGGGGTATTAGTGAATCAGATGAATGCCGGTTTTGTTTTAAGGAACCGGAGTTAAGTGTTGACCTTTTTTGGTATCGTCATATTGAATCCGCATCTTGGAGGGAAGTTAAAAAGAAATGTGCTCTGGTGTGGGTTTACACTTCAAGCTAGATCGTTCCTCTGCTATGATGGGAGATCAGAATAGAAGACCTATGTTATTAGGCGGCTACGTGGCGTAGTGAGCAAGGCGCTCGCCACAAATGACGGAGACGTTGGGCTTGCCTGTTCGAGCCCAGCGCTCCACATTGCTTTCAGTTTAGCTGGTCGTTCATACTAATACACATTGGCCGTATTAGGGGGTGGGAAACTGATGGGTGGGGATCGGGCGTTGTGGACAGCGACTCCTACAGGTCGGTTGGTGCGCCTGCGCAGTAGAATCAGGAAGTGTCGGGGGCAGCGTGAGCCTCCCACGCGTTACTCCTCGCCACTGAGAGATCGAGCTGCGCAGGTGAAAAGATGCGACTGCTGTTACCTCAAGTACCGGAGGGGACTTGTGCTATGTATGACTTAGTCCACATTGCAGCCGGCTTGTGGGAGGCAAGAAACAGCGTTCGTGACAGGGGAGGGTTGAATTGGATGATACGAAATTGGGATGGGAGAAAATATAGAAAAAAATGGGATAAAAAGTGGATAAAAAAAAAGAAGACCTATGTTATCAGTCCGGCAGCGTGGCTACATGAGTAGAGCTCCGGACTCATGATCTGAAGATCACCGGTTCGAGCCCCGGTCAAGGCTGCTGTCGGAAAGTAGTGTTGTTGTCCAGCAGGGGGCACTCTGTCCTCTGGACTAGTCAGTAACAATGCCCTTGTTACAGTGATAGGGATACTGTACAGCTGCGAGTGCCGTCCTTCGGATGAGACGCTAAACCGAGGTCCTGACTGAATTCGGTCGTTAAAGAACCCAAGACGCCTATCGTAAAGAGTAGGGGGTTCCCCCGACGTTCAAATCAGGTCTCTGACATCAAGGCCACCTAATCATCCCTCCCCCTGATATCAATGATATCAATCCCTGTCTCCTGAGCAGTTCAGCCATTGTGTAGTGTGATGTGTGCCTGGTGCCAGTGTGTATGGCAGCCATTGAGCCTGCGTAGCCTGGGTACTGGACTTTCTGAGTGAAAGACCCCAGGCGGTCAGGGTGGGGGGTCAGACCTCCAACACCATCACCTTGAGCATCGGGTCCCCCCAGGGCTGTGTTCTAAGCCCCCTGCTGTACTCACTCTACACACACGATTGTGTGGCCAAGTTCAGCTCCAACTCCATAGTGAAGTTCGCCGACGACACGGTGGTGGTGGGGCTGATCTCGGACAACGACGAGAAGGCCTACAGAGAGGAGGTTGAGGTACTGGAACGTTGGTGCCAGGACAACAGCCTGCTCCTGAACATTGGTAAAACCAAGGAGCTGATCGTGGATTATAGGAGAGGACAGCAGGAGACACACACACCACTGATGATTAACGGGGCTACCGTGGACAGGGTGAGCAGCTTCAAGTACCTGGGGGTCCACATCTCAGAGGATCTGACATGGTCAACACACATAGACACAGTAGTAAAGAAGGCGAAGCAGCGCCTCTACCACCTGAGACAGTTAAGGAAGTTCAGAGTATCGGGGAAGATACTCCAGTCCTTCTACTCAGGAGCTGTAGAGAGCATCTTGACTAGAAACATCACTGCCTGGTATGGGAACAGCACGGCACAGGACAAGAAGGCCCTACAGAGAGTGGTGCGCTCAGCCGAGCGTACCACGGGTATTGCGCTACCTCCCCTGCAGGCTCTATACAACAAGAGGTGCAAATCCAGAGCCTGCAGGATAATGAAAGACCCCCACCACCCCAATAACAGCCTGTTCCAGCTGCTGAGGTCAGGCAGACGCCTGCGAACCCCAGCTACTAGGACGGAGAGGCTTAGGCTAAGCTTCTTCCCCCAGGCCATCAGAGCCTTGAACAATGAACATTGAGAGACACAGAAACTGAACTATCCACACACAAGCACACACAAGCACATACACGACACGCACGCTGAGCACGCTCACACACTAGCAGCCACTTTAACACTCATGCCGCACATACGCACACTTATGGCCAGAGGAAAGGCCACTTTAAATTAGTATAACATCAGGAACAGTGTATTGCACTACTAAAGCTACCTAGCATGTCCTATATGCTCTGTAAATACTATGTACAGATACCGAGATGGCACACTATGTACCTGTTTATTGCACTGTTGTTTTTTACTGGATTCTATTAATATGTTGTACCACTGTATTTTTATTGGATTCTATTATATGTTGTACCACTGTATTGCACATCGTCGCGGGCAAGACCAGCCGCATTTCATTGTATACCTGTATGCCGTGACAATTAAAACTCTTGACTTGACTTGACTTGACTAGCCCAAGGTTGGGTGCTACCAGTGGTGGTGAAGGAGGCAATTTCCACCCTACATTGTGTGGGGAGCGCTTTGAGTGTCTAGAAAAGCGCTATATAAATGTAATGATCATTCATCATTCATTCAATCTTGTAATCTTATTGGGGAAAGGGTTCATTTTGCAAGGCAACCAGAGTTAAACATCTACCAATGCAAGGTGCCAACCTATTCATCGGGAGCAGTTAGTGCATTAAGTGCCTTGATCAAGGACACTTCTACATGCTGCCGGGAGGAAAGATTGTCAGCGGCATTGAAAAGGGTTTAGCAGCATTATTCCACAGGCTTGTATTTCAGAGCTCGCCTGTTGTGTCGTCCACTTCAACAGGCCCTTGGTGACGCAGGACACAGGAAGGCAAGATGATGCCGTTCCCACAGCCCTATGTTCCTACAGCCCTATGTTCCCTCAGCCCTATCTTCCCACTGCCTTATGTTCCTACAGCCCTATGTTCCCACTGCCCAAGTGACCACGTCCGGTTGTGAACGGTCCTGAACGGACCAGTCACCTCTGATGGCGAAAGTGATTGACCACCTTTGTAGCCAATGAAATTCTGGAGCCAGGGATATCCCATGCGGGGGCTGATCGCAACAAGAAAGGGGTAGAAGAAGCCGGGGAAGTCCTTTGTTTTGACTAGAGCCTCGAAATGATCCTAATGTGAAAAACTGTGATTTTACTTACCTTGCTGCTACCTTTTTTTTTTTTTTATCTTTTTTATGCTCACTTTATGTCTGTAACCAATGATGTTTTATATGTCTGCACTTTATGCTGATCTTATGCCTGTATTTTTCTTTACTGCTGTGAAGCACTTTGAACTGCAATTTCTGTATGAAAAGTGCTATACAAATAAAGTGTATTATTATATTTTATTACATGGCGTTTTCACATTCGCCGAAATGCTTGCTTGTGATTGGTCAATAGCGCGCGTCAGAGGTCCGTTATCACACAATAACGGACCTCTGTGGGACAATAATGACCGCTGTGCGCAGCTGTTCGCAATCAAGCCCCACTGACACACTGCCTCAGTGCAGCTCAGCATATGCACAGCTGCACTCAGTCATGC
>NC_140169.1:59104696-59167196 GCF_963971535.1 Notolepis coatsorum
GCATTCTCACATAGTTCCCCTGCCTCTTGTCCAGGTGTGATGCTGCTGTGTGCAGCACATGGGATATGGCGTCCTCCGTGGACCTGTTGGGGCGGTATGCAAATTGCAGGGGGTCCATGTTGATGGGGAGGGAGGAGCAGATGTAGCCCTTTACTAGCTTCTCGAAGCACTTCATGGCTATGGAGGTGAGAGCTACAGGGCGGTAGTCGTTGAGGCAAGCAGGCTTGGATTTTTTGGGTACAGGGATAATAGTGGACTTCTTCAGGCAGGTGGGGATGACAGCCTGTTCTAAGGACAGGTTAAATATGTCAGTGAATACTGGGGCCAGTTGGTCGGCACAGACTTTTAGGACGCGGCCGGGGATGCCGTCTGGACCTGCTGCCTTCCTGATATTCACTTTTTTAAAGGTCCGCCTCACCTCATGCTCTGTTACCCTGAACACTGCGCCTCCATCAGCAGCCGACCCCCCCCCCCCCCCCCCCATTGCAGAGGCTTGTGAGCTGGTGTTGTTATTACCAGCATCAAACCTCGCATAGAAGGTATTGAGGTAATTTGCTAAGGAGATGTCACTGTTCAGTTTGAGGGAGGCGCCTTTGTAGTCTGTCATCGTTTTGAGCCCCTGCCACATAGCTCTAGAGTCAGCTTGTTCAAACTGGAGTTCAATTTTATCCCTGTAGCGTCGTTTGGCCTCTGACACTGTCCTCCTTACGTTGTATCGCGCCACCTTGTGGTCATTCATGTTGCCTGCCTCTAGGCCGTCGTTGTATGCTTTGGTGCGCTCTCTCAGAGCTTCACGGACGGATTTGTCTACCCAGGGTTTTTGATTTGGGTAAACTTTCATTTTGGTAGTGGGGATTGTTTCTTTCACCCTAGTACAAACATAGTCCAGCACTGTCCAGCTTAGACTCAAATGCATTTTTTTTTGTGTCAATTTGTGTGCTGATGTTAATTTTATACTAATTGCTGTGGTGCACTCTGGACTGCGGTTCATGTGTGAAGAGTGCTATATAAATAGTTAATATTTATTATTGTTATATTGTAGAAATGTGTGTAAAGTCTCGACGACATTGAAATTGACCTCAATTGTATTTGAGAATAAATAAAGGTTGATGATGATGATGATGATGATGACCTCCTGAGCCACTGTGTGTGTGTGTGTGTGTGTGTGTGTGTGTGTGTGTGTGTGTGTGTGTGTGTGTGTGTGTGTGTGTGTGTGTGTGTGTGTGTCGTGTGTGTGTGTGTGTGTGTGTGTGTGGTGTGTGTTTTACCACTTCATTCTGACCACAGCTGCTGCGCGGTGCGTTAGCTGTCCATGTTAGCTAATTAGACCATCAGGGACTCTGGACACTAATTGCCACTCAGTAATCTTTCAACGTCAGCCTCAGATTCACAACCTGTGAATATGACGCGCGCTCTCGTGCAGAAATGTCAAGTGAGTGAGAAGAATGGTGTAAAATTGATTATACTGTCAAAAATGTGCTGTATATCGCGTCAAGGTCCTTGACCTGGCATTCCACACGTCGAGAGGAACGCCTCCCTCCTGTCAATGGTCTCCAACTCTACACACACCCTCAAGACCCCTACGCTCTGCATCTCCGCATCAAACCCAAACCACCCACCCACCCCCTCCTAATGTACAGTCTCCTCCCCATCATATGTATACATTTTCTGTTAGGATCTCTGGGTAACAGTACTGTATCAACATCAGTTGATATATATGTCACAAATGTAACAGTACTATATACCTGTATGTCATGTATGTCCCTATGCCATAAATGTCATGATAATAATAATAACTTTATTTGTATAGCACTTTTCATACAGAGGTTGCAGTTCAAAGTGCTTCACAACAGTAAAAAATACAGGCATAAGCGAGCATAAAAAGATAGACGGGTAGAATCACAGTGTTTCACATTAGGATCTAGCATCCCAATAGGCTCTCCGCTTACAGTTTTCAGTAACACAAATAGTAAAAATAGTTTAAAATGATTCAGTTTAAAAATAGTCAAAAAATTATAAAATAGAACGGACATAAAAAATACAGGCATGAGCGAGCATAGCAAGATATGGCAAATCACAGTGTTTCACATTAGGATCTAGCATCCTAATAGGCTCTCTATTCAGTAATACTCCTGTAGTTCATGAACAAATAATCACAGTGTTTCACATTTGGATCTAGCAAATAATAAGAATAAAATGATTCAGTTTAAAAATAGTCATAAATAATCCTGTATGCATCGTTGTTTAGTGTGTATGTGTGTTTATTGTGTTGTGTGTGTGTGTGTGTGGTTGTACTTCAGCTACTACTACTCTACAACTACCACTCCAGGACACAGTTAACCTAGATCTACTCCAGGACACAGTTAACCTAGATCTACAACTACAACGCTACTCTACAACTACCACTCCAGGACACAGTTAACCTAGATCTACTACTACTACAGCTACTACTACTCTACAACTACTACTCCAGGACACAGTTAACCTAGATCTACTACTACTCTACAACTACTACTCCAGGACACAGTTAACCTAGATCTACAACTACAACGCTACAACTACTACTACTCTACTCCAGGACACAGTTAACCTAGATCTACTCTACAACTACCACTCCAGGACACAGTTAACCTAGATCTACTACTACTCTACCCCAGGACACAGTTAACCTAGATCTACCAGGACACAGTTAACCTAGATCTACAACTACAACGCTACTACAACTCGGTGTGTGTGTGTCTGTGTGTGACTGTGTGTGTGTGTGTGTGTGTGTGTATGTCGGTGTGTGTGTCTGTGTGTGTGTGTGTGTGTATGTGTGTATGTCGGTGTGTGTGTGTGTTTGTGTGTGATTGTGTGTGTGTGTGTGTGTGACTGTGTGTGTGTGACTGTGTGTGTGTGCGTCACAACCCGCAGTGTTTCACATTTGGATCTAGCAATAAATAAGAATAGTTTAAAATGATTCAGTTTAAAAATAGTCATCAGTAAGAAGTAAAAAGTGCAATAACCGACACATGAATTTGATAGGCAGTGTAAAAGAGTAGGCAGGGTAAGAATAAATACAAGTTGTGTCAGGATATCCCTGATGTTTCCTCTTGCCACTAGGTGGTAGCAGATATCTATCAGTGAAATGCCTGAGCAAAGAGATAGGTTTTAAGCTGTCTTTTAAAGATGTCTAGCGAGTTGGCTTCCCTGATGTTTTGGGGTAGTTTGTTCCATAGTTTTGGGGCATAGTTGATAAAGGCTGCATTACCGATCCTCTTTTGACTGCTTCTGGGAGCCTCTAGTAGTCCAGCAGCTGATGATCGCAGTGTTCTTGCTGGTGTGTAATTGTATGTAAGGAGAAGGACCTTAAAGTCAATTCTAAATGTTACAGGAAGCCAGTGTAAAGCGGCTAGGACTGGACTAATGTGCTCTCTCCTTTTGGTTCTAGTTAGCAGTCGGGCTGCAGAGTTTTGGATTAGCTGAAGCCTCTCTGTGGTTTTCTTAGGGAGACCTGTGAAAAGTGCATTACAGTAGTCTAACCGGCTAGATATGAATGCATGAATTAGCTTCTCAGCATCGTTCTGATTAATAAATGGTCGTACTTTTGCTATATTTCTGAGATGGAAGAACGATGTTTTCGTCACTTTGCTAATATGAGAATTGAAGTTCAGTTCTGAATCTATGATAACCCCAAGACTAGTGACCTCAGATTTGATCCAAGGGGTTAGTCCCCCCAGGTTCTTTATTAATGTTTCTTTTTTAGTTTTGGAGCCGATAATTAGAATTTCAGTTTTGTTCTCATTTAGTTTCAGGAAGTTCTTACTCATCCATTTATTTATTGACAGTAAGCAGTCTGTAATGGAGCTAATCGCTGTATCATTTGGTTCAGCAGATATGTACAGTTGTGTATCATCCGCATAGCTATGGAAATCTACATTATGTTCTCTGATGATATCACCCAGCGGTAACATGTAAAGGGAGAAGAGTAAAGGACCTAAGCAACTCCCTTGTGCAACTCCATAGTTGTTGTCGTATATATCAGACATGTGATCTCCTAGTTTAACATAGAATTTCCTCCCTCTGATGTATGTTTTAAACCAGCCCAGCACATGGTCTGAGAAACCGACATGGTTTTCAAGACGATCGATTAGAATATCGTGATCGATTGTATCAAATGCTGCACTGAGATCCAACAGGATAAGGATGGAGATCTTATTCTCGTCAGAGTTTAAATGATGTCATGTATGTTGTCGTGTATGTCATAAATGTCACTATGAATTGAAAATGGGGGACCCTGATGTAAACAAGACAAATGTCTTTCTCTGGTCTGCATCCCCGTTAACAATTGTGTGTATTGAGCCGTACTGTATTGTACCCATTCTGCAATCTGTTAAATAAAGTTTACATTTATTCATTAATTCACACCTCAGACTCCTATCAGAGCTCCTGGGGGGTCATCAAAGACAAGCAGGCTATTCTCGCTCCTCACTACACACAATGGTGGAACGAACTTCCCACCTCAGTCAGGACAAAACCTGCCCAATTTTCCACCACCGACTAAAAACACACTTCTTCAACAATTGAAATGAAATCAATGAAATGAAATCCATCATCTCAGAACGCACACGTGAGAAGCCATCATCTCAGAACGCACACGTGAGAATCCATCATCTCAGAACGCACACACGTGAGAAGCCATCATCTCAAACACACCGTAGCACCCACTCCCCACACTTTATATTTATTGATGAAGGATTGCACTACAACTCGTACACCTTACTGTAAATTGTACCTAAATTGTACCTCATCCTATTTCTGCCTTGCACTATATAGTATTGTACATTAGTACACTGCATAGTATTGTATATTATATGGTAACTCAGTTACGTCTATTCTGCATCGAACATTGTACATATGTCTATACTGAACACTGTGACCTCATTTTCTACTTCTAATTTACATGCTATACTATGTTATTTGATACTATCTTGTCTAGCACAGTCTCTGGAGCGTAACAGTAAGAAGCATTTTGTATGAAAGTATTCTGTACTTCTGTATGACAACTATTAAAGAAACTTGAACTTGAAACTTGAAACTCAGAACGCACACACGTGAGAAGCCATCATCTCAGAACGCACACGTGTGAGAAGCCATCATCTCAGAACGCACACGTGTGAGAAGCCATCATCTCAGAACGCACACGTGTGAGAATCCATCATCTCAGAACGCACACACGTGAGAAGCCATCATCTCAGAACGCACACGTGAGAATCCATCATCTCAGAACGCACACACGTGAGAAGCCATCATCTCAGAACGCACACGTGAGAATCCATCATCTCAGAACGCACATGTGAGAAGCCATCATCTCAGAACGCACACGTGAGAATCAATCATCTCAGAACGCACACACGTGAGAAGCCATCATCTCAGAACGCACACGCGTGAGAAGCCATCATCTCAGAACGCACACGTGAGTGTAATCACCGCTGCTATTCCAGGAGCGCACGTCACGAGCCTGTGGATTTCAATAGCAGACATGCGAACGCGTGCCTCCACCCCCCATGAGTGAGTAAGAGACACTGTTAGATCTGGGCGGTTCCTGACTCATCCGGGTTTAAAGGTCCGAATCTTTGTACTAAATCAGGAATCACGAGTTCTCCATAAACTCAAGTGAACCAGATCACTTTGGTGAGTGACTCAGACTAACCTGAGTCCATCAAATGAACCGGATTGACACCGTGAGGGAACATGACACACACCGCGGACGGCTTCGTACGACAGCCCACCGAGCGATTCCATCGGCCGAGAGCCGCGTGTCATTTTTGCTATAGTGTCGCGGCTTGCGATTGGCACAGGGTAGAATTAACTCTGGATCAAGACTTTAAAAGACTGACGATTTTCAACATTTAAATATGTATTTTACATGTTGTTAACACTTTGGGTGCCGGAAATGCTTAAACACGTCATTCCCGGCCATGCTCAAGTTGCCGAAGACGCTTTACAGCGTCTTTAATATCAATATTTCAAAAATCTGGGATCGGATTCATATTTCCCCTCCGCTGGCCTGAGATCCACCAGGAGGACCCACTGAGCTCTCTGGCGGTTCAGGAGCGCCATCTGGTGGCCGATCGGCGCAATCGCTTAACAGGAAGTGCCGTAGAGGTTGTGCTGGTCGGCCGTATTACTTCCGGGCACTCGCTATAGGTCCCGGGACTCGATCTCGACACACTACATAGCGATCGATTGCCAATAACTCGATAAACAACATGATTTGGACGTATATACCATTATACAAGCTGGAGATGGACCGGGTAAATCGACATCCCATAATGGTAAAATTTCTACTCTACGATGATCGCCCAACGGCGCGCGGAGACTGGGGTGAGTTTTAGCGTGTAAAATTACCGTCTTCGATACTAACTGCTATTATCAACATTTGACCCACATTAGATGATTGGTATAACGCTGCCCACGGAATTATAAACGCCCCCTCGCCCATCCGGTCAACATCAGATGACGTGTAGTAACTTCTAGAAGTACGTCTAGTTGGAATTTTTTATATCGCGCTGATTGCCATAAAACTGTATTGCATCATCAATATAATGTATTTGGGGCTATAGATCACGTTCTGGAGAAAGCTGCAGAAAGAGATGAAAACATACTTATACATTAGACCATACTTTACTATGAATATGTGAATGAAAAAGTTTAACGTTGCTACACAATGAACAATACATATAGGACTTTGAATGGGCCCTAATAATGGCAATGTAGCAATATAATTTAAAAAGTTATAGCCCTGCAAAGAAGGGGACTTTCTCTATAGACAAATAGAGCCGGCAACCTACGGTTGATAATGAATTTAACCCATGGCAGCCAAAGTGTTAATGTGTGATGATGTTATTCCCCATAGTAGCCATTTCATTGTAGTGAGACAAAAAACTATTTGTGACCTCTAGGTAGGATAATCACAGCTTAAGGGCTAAGGGCTCCAGACTGATTGCAAACAAATAATGAATGCTAATGTTTAGTATTCACGAGATGGCAGGTTTGTGTTTTTGTGCAGGACCCCCCCCCCCCTGTGTAGTGCAATGATGAGGTAGTGATGATTCGCTCTTCTGACCAATCAGTGTTTCAGGTCACTTTTTGGTACCCGTTCCACCCGCTTGGAACCTCGACAAAGCAGGTACTAGAAAAAGTACCTGGTACAGTACTACCATCTGCAAATTTCGGCAATGGAAAAGCAAGTAGAGTAGAGTTGAGTCGAGTAGGTACCATGCAGTGGAAAAACGCCATTAGTAGCACCAGCACAAAACATTTTGTGACCTCTAGGATAATCACAACTTCATGAAACACAACCACAAACTAGAGACCCAAGGGCTCCAGACATAAGTTCTTCCACTAGACACACTAACAAGAACCTTAATAGCACCAGTTCAAAGCACCCACTTACTCGACATTCAACACAACACGTCTTGTCATTTGTTTTCTCTTTCACCTCCTCTCTCTTTTATGTATTCTATTCAAATGAAACGACGGTGCTCTTCCCCCTTTTTACGCGCTTCATTGAAAATGGACCGACGGACCGCTCTGAATGCAATCAATAGAAATGTACGGGAAGTCTCCAAGTCGTCAGGGCGCTATTACATTTCATTTTTTTCTCAGTGTGCACTTTTGCAACACTATTGGCAGCTTGGCAGGGGGCCTGAATGAGATCGGCATGGAGCTTCCTTCACCGCTGAGCCAGACTGAAGATGATCACGTTTACTGGCCTCCTTTACCGCTGAGCCTAATTGATCGGCCAGCGATCGGTATCGGCCGATATTCACTAAAATAGCTGGATCGGGTATCCAAAAAAATATCTGCAATCTGTTATTAATAGGGATGCACCGATCCGACTTTTTCAGTCCCGATACCGATACCTGGGTTTGGGTATCGGCCAATACCGATCCGATACCCATTGTCCAATTTCCCCCCCCCCAAAAAGTTTAAATGAAATATATTTTGTTTTTAAGAATTGTAAAGGATCACAAGTGTGTTTTTGATTTGTTGTAAACAAAGACAGAAAATAAACTTAATTCATTCAATTAATAAACTGTATGCCTCACTGTGTGGAAGAGACTGGGATCATTCTTTTGTGCAAGGCAACATCAGGCTTGACTTAAAACATTACTTTCCTAACTTAGTGAAACTAAATGTAACAAATTAACACATAGATATAAATGTACTGAATGGTTATTTCTTATTTTATTTCTTATTTAAAAAATAATAATAAAATAAAATAAATCCGATTATTATTATTTTTTTTACCGATACCCGATCCAGCTATTTTACTTATATCGGCGGCCGATACCGATACCAATATCGGAGCATCCCTACATTTGTTGCACTTTTTTGTTCACGAAACTGCATCTAAAAGACGGAGACATAGGCATAGGCATATTTGTCAAAAAGGCATATTTGGCATATTTGTCAAAAAGTATGAATTAGTTTAATCACCTGTACATTGTATATTACCATTGCACTTTACTGTTACATTTGCACTCTGGTTGGATGCCAAACCTCTTTTCGTTGTACTGTACTTGTGCTGTATGATGACAATACATTTGAATCGAATTAGGGATGCCCCCGATTGATCGGCCAGCGATCGGTATCGGCCGATATTCACTAAAATAGCTGGATCGGGTATCAAAAAAAGAATTCTGAAAATCGGTTAATAAAATGTTAATGACGATATGTGCTATGACGATAAGCGGAAGATGAGATATAATTGATTGATTGATTGATTGATTGAAAATGTTATTAACAGAATGGGTACAATACAGTACGGCTCAATACACACAACGGTTAAGGGGATGCAGACCCAGAGAAAGACTTTCGTCTTGTTTACATCAGGGTCCCCCATTTTCAATTCATAATGAATTGTAAGTAAGGGTGCAATTAGCACCGTGCAATCCATTCTTTGTGGATCCCGCCCCCCTGGGTCTCCAACATGAATGAGGAGCCCGACATGGTTTCAGGAATGGATGAATGGTGGAGGCAAGTCGCAAGACCGTCGCATTTCGACAAGTTCTACCACAGTTATGTATCCCTTTGTCCCTGTGGCCTTCAATGGCCCGTTGCCACGGCTACATCCTCAGTGGAAAGGGTTAACACGTCCCAGACGATTATGACACCCAGCCGGTTAGAGGCGTCTCAGCCAACGAATGTGGGTCACAGTCGACTGTGAGGCTTTTCAACAGACACGGCGTCGGAGGAGTCGGACAGAAAGCCACCATTAACTAAAGGTGATCTGAAAATGTGTCACAGTTCAGGTGGTCGAGTGGAATTGTGGAATCTTGAGATTTGAAATGGTGAAAAGGCCGGAGACAGTGCTGGGGCAGATTAACGACGTCAATCACTGACGTTATTTTTTGGACAAAAATACAAACATTCTGGGACAGGGTTATTCAGATACTTGAGGACGTCTTAGGCTACAAGACTCCCAAAGATCCCTGGACTATGTACCAGCCAGGGATTGAGTCATGAGGACACGGTTGAATGGAAGGATGTATATCTCTTCAAAATCCTAACACTGGCAGGTAAAAAGGCCTCAGGACAGATATAGGACAGTGGATGAACATTGTAGAGGAAATACATACCATGGATAAACTGACTCGCTATCTAAGGACTAAAGCAGGGAGCTATGAAACATGCTGGGGAACATGGATGACAGACATGTTCACAGCAGCTCTGTAAAAAATGATGTGTGACCCCCCTTTATATTCAATTATTTTATTTTATGTCCTAAGTTTATTTGTTATATCTGTGGACAATAAATAAATACAATAAAATAAATAATAATAATAATAATTGGTAAAAGGTGTGACGTACTTGGGTACGTGGGTTGGTCATTACCATTATTACTGTATTGATGACACCATCTGAACATCAGGTTAGTATATGTAAATATGTTATGTTTTGGATGTGATGTGTGTGTGTGTGTTTGAATGATGGCTAATGCTGTCTCTTTTTCTCTATCAGGTGCCGCCCGTCCCTAAACTGAAGAGTGCTGATTGCCTAATGGGTAACAGCTGATGACAATCACCTCAAGAGGGACGGGTGGACAGATATACGAGACAGCACACACTCGTCCGGGCGCCTCTCTGTGTCAGTTACCAGTGACCAGGCTGTTGGAGGTTGCCATTGTTTACCACTGTTGTGTGGAATTATTATAACACTGCCCTTGATTTACCACTGTTTGTGTGGAATAATTGTTATAATACTGCCCTTTGTTTCCACTGTTGTGTGGGACTGATCTATCGTGTGATCTTGCTGTTCACACCACTTACCTGGTAGGCATTATATTTGTGTTGGTGTAGCTACCAGGTGAGTACATATATATATATTGTGGCCTTCCGCCTTTTTGCCACTTGTGTGGAATTAATATATATATATCTATGTATTGGGCCTTCTGCCTTTTTGCCACTGTTTGTGTGGAACTATATTGTGCTGGGCACATTGTGTACATTTGCTGGGGAATTCCCAGACTTGTCCTGTGACACTAGGTCACTAGGGCTTGTGTTGGCTCTTGTGCCTTACTCTATTATTATATTACTTGTTTGTTCTCCCCTTACCTTTCTCCCTGTTTGTTAATTGTTTGTGGGTTGTTTTTTCCCTTTGTTAAATACTCATATTACAGGTGGAGGTTTGAATTCCTGCCCCAGATAATAAATATAATTTACCTTTTGAAAGCGCGTTTGTGGTGTTTTACTATCTGCCGGGACCTTGCTTTAAAAGCATCTACTGAGGGGGTTGTTTTGTTCATGTGCAGCTTGCCTCAAGTTTCTATTATATGTGGTCATTAGACCTTAGTACATGACATGGGGGCTCATTTCCGGTCTTTCATGTCCTTGTGACATGGGGGCTCAATGCCGGTCTTCTGTGTACTTGTGACATGGGGGCTCTATGCTGGTCTTTTGTGTCCTTGTGACATGGGAGCTTGCTGGTTGCACAATTGGATAGTTCCTTGTTGGTACATGACATGGGCATGTGACATGTGGACTTGTCGATTGGAGCGTGTCAGGTAGTTTGCGTCTTTTCATTTGGTAAGTTGTATTATTATATATCCATATTTCCGTGCTGCACACTTGACTGTTGTAAACCATTGTTGTGAGTTATGCTCTTAACCATTCTATTTTTTTCCACATAGGTAAAGGGTGGATCACCTGCTTTGGTTAGGGGGAGGGGGGCACGCGTCGTCTATTCCGGTGGAGTGCGCAATGAAATCGGTAAGCGACTGAAGATATGTGTAGTCCTCATTCCGCTAGGGAAGTAGTTTAGACGGGGTAGTTAGTGTTACCCAGTGTGATCCTAGTTAGGTGTTTAGAACCGACATTTATTATTTTTATGAATGTTAGATGTGGACATTAAATCGAATTGGTCAGGTTGTCATACTGCATAATGTGGTTGTTGAGTGTTGCACAGGGACATTGTTGAGTACTATAGGTGAGTGGCTATTTTGTAGGGCTTATTGAAGTCTGATTGGTGGGGTAGTATTGTGTGTTGCTACGGGAGTGTACTTTCTTTCATAACTGTATTCTGTGGTAGAGGGTAGAGCTATGGAGGTTTGTGATCAGGATATTGGTGTGTCGGATCTTGATGGTGTTGACTCTGCACTAGGTTCGGAACATACCAGTGTTACTTCTGCTGGTGACTTGAGCGCACTGAGCGCTGAGCTGCGTTTAGCCTGTCTAGAAGAGAGGGCGGTTTTGCGCAGGGAGGATAGAGAAGAGAGAAAGGAGGAGAGAGACAGGCAGGACAGAGAGAGAAACAGAGAGAGAGACAGAGAAGAGAGAAAGGAGGAGAGAGAATGGGAAGAGAGAAGGGAGACAAGACAAGGAGACAAAGAGGAGAAGGCGGCTGATAGGGAATTTCAATTGGCGATGAGGAAACTAGAATTGGAGTGTGGTGAGGCTAGGCGTAGCGCCACTTCCTCTCCAGTACTTTCCAACTCCCAGGCACCCTTTGATATTAGCCAGCATATGTCCTTGGTTCCCCTTTTTCATGAGTCTGAAGTGGAGTTGTTTTTTACTGTGTTTGAACGCACCGCGCAGGCTCTGTGTTGGCCAGTGGGCATGTGGGCAATTATGTTGCAAGGCAGGCTCACAGGGAAGGCACAAAAAGCACATGCCGCGTTGTCGTTGGATGACAGCTTAAACTATGAGTGTGTGAAAAGCGCTGTCTTGCGTGTGTACGAACTGGTACCAGAAGCATACAGGCAGCATTTTCGAAACCGCTGTAAATCTCCTTCTCAAACCCATGTTGATTTCTCCCTGGAGGAGAGACTTAATTTTGATCGGTGGTGTTCTGCGTGTGAGGTAAAAGACTTTTCATCATTGAGTGAATTGGTACTTGTGGAGCAGTTCAAAGCCACCCTGCCAGTCGAAGCTGTGCTCTATTTACATGGGCAGGGGGTGTCAACACTCCGACAGGCTGCTATTTCGGCAGACGAGTTTGAATGGTCACGCAAACGTGTTTCTGTACGTCCTACTGTATGTGGTGGAGGTGGCTCATTCATGAGTGACTCAGCATTTCAGCCACGCTCACCGCCGTCTAAAAGACCGGTGGTGTGCAATTATTGTAAGAAAACTGGCCATATGGTAAAAGGATGTCATACGCTGAGGAAGCGACAGGAGAAAAAAGGGTCAGCTCAGAAACCAAAAGGTGTGGGGTTGATTAGTACAGTGTCATGTTCTGACCAGAATAGCTCTCTGGAAAGAGAAAGTGATGGCTGTTTTAAACCCTTTCTGTTTGATGGTTATGTGTCACTGTCGGGTGACATCTGTGACCAACGGAAGGTGAGAATACTCCGTGATACAGGTGGTTCTCAGTCATTCATCCTGGCTGATGTCTTACCACTAAATGAAAACTCTTACTGTCAGTCTAGTGCGTTGGTAAGAGGTATTGAAATGGGGTGTATGCGCGTGCCGTTGCATAAGGTGCATGTACAGTCAGATCTGATCACAGGTTTTTTCCTGTCGCCGTTCGCCCATGTTTCCCTGTGGAGGGCGTTGAGTTTATCATGGGGAACGATATTGCTGGGGAGAGTGTGATCCCTGTGTTGGAGGTTGAAAATGCTCCATTGACTGACTTGTGTTGTGATGAATTGATTAATAATCACCCCAATGTTTTTTCTGCTTGTGTTGTCACCAAGGCACAGGACAGGAAGCGAACTCAAGCTTTGACGTTGAGTGACGCTGAGGACAGGGGGCCATCTATTGGAAAGATGGAAGAGGTTGCTGTAAGTAGCGTTCAGGGGAAGCTGGTAATTCCCAAGTTTGCTGACGTTTCACTACCACTGACTCGTCAAGCATTGATCGCTGCTCAGCACAGTGATTCCTCCCTATCAAATTGTTTTGCGGCAGTGGCCAGTGCTACTGCTAGTAGGAAACAGACTTTTGTGATAGAGGAGGGGGTGTTGCACACCTAGACAGGGTGTAGCAGATTTGAGGTGTGGAGAAGACTGGAATACTGAGCGTCAAATGGTGTTGCCAATGAGATGTGGACATCACATGTAAATGTTGGCACATGACCATTTAGGTATTGCTAAAACTTGTGATAGTGGGGACGCCAAATCCATTCCGGACATGGGGGAACCTTTTGAACATGTATCTGTCATCTGCCTAAAACGAGAGCAGAAAATCAATACATGTTGACAATTATGTGTGGTTCCACCCGTTTCCCGGAGGCGATGCCTCTGAGGAAGATTACACAAAACAGTTTGGAATATTTCCAATGGTCCAAACTATATGCGAACATGTGATTCTCTAGAGTTCTACACACCATGGGGAATTTTATGTGTGGCTACATTTTATGTTCCTGTACTGAGAACACTACCAGTCTACCATATGCCAAATACTGTGTTGGTGCAGGTTGTGGTTGGGGTGGGGCTGTGCCATTTGTTCTGTTTGTTATTAGGGGTGCTGAACAGGAGTCAGAATTGTGTTTAGCCCTGCAGGTGTGTTTGCTTTGTCTCCCAGGGTAGGGGGCACTGTGCGTCCTTGTTGGCTAGGGGAGCCCTCGCTTCTGTCCGGGGGTAAACGAGGATATAGATAACCTTTACAATGATCACAGCACAGCAGTCATGTGTCCCTGCTTTGGCGCACAAAACGTTCTACTTTGTACTTTCATTATCCATTATGTTTTGTTCTATTCTATTCTATCCCAGTCATATTCTACTAGGATCCTGTGGAGGGGAGGGAAGAGTATCGAGCACTACTTATGTGGGAGGTACATTGTTGGTTTTGGGGTGTTGTGTTTCATTGCTGAGAGAAACCGTTTACAACTTGAATCGCAAGTTGCAGTACTGACAGCAATGTAAAGAGCTCTACCGGCCTGCGTGGACCAAATATATATTGTTGGCCACTTTAGATTCATCACACTACACTGTGGGGTATATGGTTAGAGTGGTGTTTCTTTGTTTATCCAGGTGAGCTTGGTTGTGTCTTATGGCACTTATGATTATGTGTGAGTTAGATGGTGAGATGGTTAGATCTCACCATGTTTTGAAAACAGTGTGCATACATTAGCCAGTATGTACTACTTACAGTTTTCACTGGGCAGAAATTAGACCATAATGGCCTAATAGACCCGCTGCATGTGGGTGACGTCACTGCACGTCTATTTTACATACATGCATTGTTGTGCATATTGTTGTACATGTGCATAATTCAATTGTTGTGTTGTCTGCTGTGTTTTCCAGAACAACCAT
Source organism: Notolepis coatsorum (assembly GCF_963971535.1). NCBI lineage: Eukaryota > Metazoa > Chordata > Actinopteri > Aulopiformes > Paralepididae > Notolepis > Notolepis coatsorum. The sequence goes on from NC_140169.1 coordinate 59,119,434, forward strand.
CCTGGAGCACGGTGTGCGTGTTGGGAGTGCGGTCTCCCTTAAAGCAATACGCATGTCAGTGTCCGGTGGCGATGGGGAAGGTAGTGAGAGGGGAGGCTCTGTGCACCCTGGACAAGGGGCTAGCTGAGCCTAGCCATGGTCCCTGGAGCTCTCCTTGCCTTCTGGCTCCCAATGCTAATGTGTCTCTCCGTTTTCTGTACTACAGGAGGGTGAACGTAATAACGGTGCCTGAATTGTTCCCGTTGTCCAGGATGGGGCCCGTCATGGCCTTCGGGATAAGGAATGCGCCGGCCACGTTCCGACGGCTGATGCGTCTGGTGTTGGGTGATGTGCCTAGGGGCATTGTGTGTGTGTTTTGGGTGAGGTCGTGGTCGACCGTGTGGGCCCAGAGCGGGGCCTATGTGGTGCTGATGTAACCCATTTGGTGGGTAATTTTGTGGAGGGGGATTTTTTGTAGTTGTTTCTGTTCTCCCTGGTATGTGGTACTAACCTCATGTTGGTAATAGGTAATAATGTTTTGCTAACCCTACAGGTTCGCTCTTATGGGGGGAGGTGTGACGTACTTGGGTACGTGGGTTGGTCATTACCATTATTACTGTATTGATGACACCATCTGAACATCAGGTTAGTATACAGTATGTAAATATGTTATGTTTTGGATGTGATGTGTGTGTGTGTGTTTGAATGATGGCTAATGCTGTCTCTTTTTCTCTATCAGGTGCCGCCCGTCCCTAAACTGAAGAGTGCTGATTGCCTAATGGGTAACAGCTGATGACAATCACCTCAAGAGGGACGGGTGGACAGATATACGAGACAGCACACACTCGTCCGGGCGCCTCTCTGTGTCAGTTACCAGTGACCAGGCTGTTGGAGGTTGCCATTGTTTACCACTGTTGTGTGGAATTATTATAACACTGCCCTTGATTTACCACTGTTTGTGTGGAATAATTGTTATAATACTGCCCTTTGTTTCCACTGTTGTGTGGGACTGATCTATCGTGTGATCTTGCTGTTCACACCACTTACCTGGTAGGCATTATATTTGTGTTGGTGTAGCTACCAGGTGAGTACATATATATATATTGTGGCCTTCCGCCTTTTTGCCACTTGTGTGGAATTAATATATATATATCTATGTATTGGGCCTTCTGCCTTTTTGCCACTGTTTGTGTGGAACTATATTGTGCTGGGCACATTGTGTACATTTGCTGGGGAATTCCCAGACTTGTCCTGTGACACTAGGTCACTAGGGCTTGTGTTGGCTCTTGTGCCTTACTCTATTATTATATTACTTGTTTGTTCTCCCCTTACCTTTCTCCCTGTTTGTTAATTGTTTGTGGGTTGTTTTTTCCCTTTGTTAAATACTCATATTACAGGTGGAGGTTTGAATTCCTGCCCCAGATAATAAATATAATTTACCTTTTGAAAGCGCGTTTGTGTTGTTTTACTATCTGCCGGGACCTTGCTTTAAAAGCATCTACTGAGGGGGTTGTTTTGTTCATGTGCAGCTTGCCTCAAGTTTCTATTATATGTGGTCATTAGACCTTAGTACATGACAAAGGCCTTATAGGATGTGGAGACGGTGAGTACTGTAGATACACTTCCTCACCAAATGTGAAAAATATGAATATCTTAGAGAAACGGATTTAAAAAAAAATTGAATTAATAACAAAAGGTTTTCTTACACTACCAGATACAGAAAAACGACCAGTCCTACTAGGGGAGGACTCAACAAGCTGTGAGCTAGCAGCAGTCTATGTTGCTGCCTGCCATAGACTGAGGGACAGTGAGTGACAGTCACCTGACACACGTTTATGCTGTAATATTTGATGTTTTTTTTTTATTTAATTTTTTTTGCATTTTTACAGCTTAATTTTTCATGGTCAGACATGACCGACAGAGGAGGAGAGGGTGAACGGGAGAAGAGGTGGGGAAGACATGTGACAAATTATCCCCCGGGAGCGGGAGGCGAACCCGGGACGGCCACGTAGGTGTGCGAAGCACTATGCGGTGCGCCACGAGGGCGCCCGATGTTTATGTTTTGATGATATTTTTATGTACGTTGACATTGATATCTGTTTTGTAATTCATGTTTAATGTTAATATTAATCATTTGCTTTGGCAACATGTACAAGTTACGTCATGCCAATAAAGCCATTTGAATTTAATTGAGTTGAGTAGACTAGATGAAGCTTAGCCTCCACCAGACTACTCTCTCTCTGGAATCCTCCGCATGGAAGTGATTAGTCTGGCGCGGCAGATGCCTCCTTCACCCCTCGACCGACGGCACGGTGGGGATGTTCATTACTCCACATCGATGTGGATCAAGCAGGCTTCTGCCGTGAGGCTCCACAATGAGGAGAGCCCTTCAAGAGAGGAGAGTGAGAGACCCGGTCAAAAGCAGCAGCGGGGGGAGAGAGAGAGAGGGAGAGAGGGAGAGAGGGAGAGGGAGAGAGGGAGAGAGAGAGAGAGGTATATATATGTACCATGTTTTATTCACCGCACCATCTCCTTTATTTCTTTGATCTTGTTCTGTTGATATTGTTGTTGTATTGTATAATGTTGTTTGCTGTTTATGTGTATACAGGCATGCGTTGTTCATGGGACGGGGTAGCACGGTGTGGGACCTCACTCGCTATTTGCATATCAATAGCTCCGGTCGTCAGGTGTGTTAAATACGTTCTCAGACACATTCACACCTAACCTTGTTGTGAAGACGTGTTACATTCCATTCGTAGAGGCAATTAGGCACTGTCTTTAGTCTGTGCCCAAGCGAGGGGACATTAAATGCGCATTCGCGGGAGCGCGCGCACGCGCCGGGAGCGCGCATGCACGTGGTGCGTGTCACCCCAGATGATTTCAATAACGCACCACTGTGTGTATATGAGAGAGAGAGAGGAAGAGAGAGAGAGAGAGAGAGAGGAAGAGAGGAAGAGAGAGGAAGAGAGGGGAAGAGAGAAAGAGAGAGGAAGAGAGGGGAGAGGAGAGAAAGAGAGGGGAGAGGAGAGAAAGAGGAGAGGAGAGACGATGAGAGAGAGGAGATGAGAGAGAGAGGAGATAGAGAAAGAAAGGATAGGAGAGAGGAGGGAGAGAGAGGAGAGGAGGGAGAGAGGAGGGAGAGAGAGGAGAGAGAAAGAAAGAGAAAGAGAGGATAGGAGAGAGATGGGGGAGGAGAGGGGAGAGAAAGAGAGGTGAGGAGAGAGAGGGGAAGAGAGGAGAGGAGAGAGAGAGAGAGAGGGGAGAGGAGAGAAATAGGAGAGGAGAGATGAGAGGAGAGGAGGTGGTGTCACTTTACTGGGTCCAGTGCTGTGGCTGTGGCCCGTCTGAGAGGACACGCAGACAGGGAACTTGATTTCAACAGAATGTTGACCTAAAATAAGAAATCAACAGGTGTGAACCACTTTCGGTTTTAAAAAAAACGTATCCTCTCGACCTCTCTTTCAATCTAACACGCCCGGCGTTCTCACACACACACACACACACACACACACACACACACACACATACACACATACACACATACACATACACATACACACATACACACACACACACACACACACACACACACACACACACACACACACACACACACACACACACACAGATAAGAGTCTCCCATGACTTCCATAGCGACCAATCACAGTGGTCCACATTTGAAAGCCTCATGAATTATGATACTAACTGGACTATCTCCTTTCAATAAACAGAGGGCCACGCCCACTCACAGAGTTGGCTGTGCTCAGAGAGGGTGCACTAAAACTATAGTTATAACTGAAGCTGAAAACATGTCCCACTTGACACTAACATTCCACAATAAGCATTTCTTCTTCTGACTGAATTAACATCAATGTAGCACACACACACACACACACACACAAACACACCCACACACACAAGGAACAAGATAGTCTCCCATGTCTGTCATTTATAAATGACGAGCTTTTCTGGGTACGTCAATTCAACACTGCACGTGCATTCTAAGGCTGAGACCACTTATCGATTTATAGATAATTATCGATAATTGTGTGAAATTGATACGTTTTTTTCATGTGAAGATTTTTTTTGTATATACTTTATACTATACTAAAATACTAGGTCTTGTGGCATGTTTTAGTTAAAATATCCCCATTTCATGTAAATTCAGTTGAATTGCAACTCTACACTGCATTCAATATGCAGCGCACTCCTCCATCACATCCAGAGACCAGCAACTGTAACATGAGAAGGATCACTGTGGTCGTTTTGAATGGGGAAATCTGTAACACTAAAGATGGCGGCAACGACAAAGAATTGCTGCAAAACAAACATAAATGAGTCGTTTTAAAAATAATAATAAAAAAGAATATCGATATTTATCGAAAAAAAAAAATCCGATTGATCGACTCTTCCAAATGGCATATTGTCTCAGCCTTAGTGCGTTCGTGCATTTTCCTCTCCAGATTCCTCCGTTTCACCGTACAGCTCTCCCCACACTGTGGACAAGCCTCACATGTACAGTATGGAGCTAAACTTCAATATAATCCCCCTGTAGGCAGACTGACAGGTTGTTGCCACGGTAACTCACAGAGCGATGGAGACATCATCTTCTTCCTACACAATGAGACGACACTGGCACGAGTTAATTGCGTGAAGAGAGAGACATCACGCTTATTCCTCCATGTGCTGCTTCCAGACCCCAAGGACAGGTGTGTGTGTGATTTGATCGATGTTCCCACAGCCCTATGTTCCCACAGCCCTATGTTCATACAGCCCTATGTTCCCACAGCCCTATGTTCCCTCAGCCCTATGATCCTACAGCCCTATGTTCCCACAGCCCTACTGTATGTTCCCACAGCCCTATGTTCCCACAGCCCTATGTTCCCACAGCCCTATGTTCCCACAGCCCTATGTTCCCACAGCCCTATGTTCATACAGCCCTATGTTCATACAGCCCTATGTTCTCACAGCCCTATGTTCCCTCAGCCCTATGTTCCCTCAGCCCTATGTTCATACAGCCCTATGTTCCCACAGCCCTATGTTCATACAGCCCTATGTTCATACAGCCCTATGTTCTCACAGCCCTATGTTCCCACAGCCCTATGTTCCCACAGCCCTATGTTCCCACAGCCCTATGTTTCGACTGCCCTATGTTCACACAGCCCTATGTTCACACAGCCCTATGTTCCTACAGCCCTATGTTCCTACAGCCCTATGTTCCCACAGCCCTATGTTCCCACAGCCCTATGTTCCCACAGCCCTATGTTCCCACAGCCCTATGTTCATACAGCCCTATGTTCCCACAGCAGCCCTATGTTCCTACAGCCCTATGTTCCCACAACCCTATGTTCCCACAGCCCTATGTTCCCACAGCCCTATGTTCCTACAGCCCTATGTTCCCACAGCCCTATGTTCCCACAGCCCTATGTTCCTACATCCCTACAGTATGTTTCCTCAGTTTCAAATGGCTGCTATTCATGGAGGCTTGTTCCCTGGAAACCGTGGAGGAAAGGTTTTACTCGTTCAGAACGTCCGGTTTCACCGGCACAAGGGGCGGAAAAATTATGGCGTTGCTGGCTTGGTGCATTAGGGAACGGCCATACGGTGCTGTAGGGGTGTAGGCCTGAGGGAACAAAGGGCCTAATATTTTTTTTTATCTACTTTTTCTGCCATCCCAATTTCGTATCGTCCAATTCTACCCTCCCCTGTCTCGAACGCTGTTAGGCCATGCCTCCCACAAGCCGGCTGCAATGTGGACGAAGCCATACATTGCACTTGTCCCCTCCGGTACTCGAGGTAGCAGCTGTCGCATCTTTTCACCTGCACAGCGCGATCTTTCAGCGTCGGGGGTCTGCTTTTGGAGGGCACGCCGCCCCCGTCACTTCCTGATTCTACTGCGCAGGCGTACCAACCGACCTGTAGGAGTCGCTGTCCACAATGTCCGATCCCCACCCATCAGCTTCCCACCCCCTAATAGTGCCAAATGTATTAGTATGAACGACCAGCCAAGCTGATAGCAATGCGGAGAGCTGGGCTCGAACCCAGCGTCTCCTGCATTGGTGGTGAGCGCCTTGCCCACTGCACCACCTAGCCGCCCACAAAGGGCCTAATCTTGATGGGAGGAACATTTCTTAGAAATGGGGGGACATACAGTAGGGCTGAGGGAACATAGGGCCTAATTTGGGTGAAAATCCTTGGGGTAACAACATAGGACTGAGGGAACATGCGTACGAGTTCCGGCTACGCACATGGTAACCTAATTATGTCAACTATACCCCCAATGGCCACAACAATAATATTGCACTGAGCAAGTGGTGAGCCGAGCAATTAAGTCTAGATTACATTCCCAATTAGATGCCTCATAAATAACAATACCTGGAGAGGGTATGTGTGTGCGACAGAAGCGTCGTTATGTGACGCAGACTCTATTGAATACGCGTGATGAAGCGGTGGTGTGGCAGTGAAGGGGTTAATGGCAAACAGTCTGCAGCAAGCTATGTGCTACATTACAGTGTGCCTCCCATATCTCCTGTGCCTGATGTCTGACTCTTAACCACCAAACCGTGCACGGACTACAACGTATGACGTATATCATGCCGGTTAGGGTACCTTGTGTATACTCTTTACTTTTACTCTTACTGATAGTATACATTCAGATAAAAATTCTGTATTGCCTATATTTATTGTAACGTATAATATAAGTGATAGGGCACACAGACCCTCATCTGCACCTTTGTTTACACCGTTTATTTTTCCCTCATATTTTTTGATTCAGATAAAATTTGATTGCCTATATAAGGCGGTCAGGTGGCATAGCGGAGATTGCGCTCGTCACCAATGCAAGAGGCTGCGGTCTCGACTCCCGGAGTCAGCATTGCTTGAGGCTTGGGCTGATCGCTATACTAACTCGTTTGGCTGGGTTAGGGGGAGGGAAGCCGTGGGTGGGAAACTGGCGTTGTGGACAGCGACGCCTACAGGTCAGGTCTGGGCGCCTGCTCAGCGAAAGGCAGGAAGTGGTGAAGGCAGCGTGACCTCCCACGCGTTACACTTCACCAATGAGAGTCCTCGCTGCCAGGTGAAAAAAGAGCCGCTGGCTGTCTCCACGTGTCGGAGGAAGAAGGTGGTGGACTTCAGGGTTCCCAGTTGTACAGACCAGTAGGGGGAACATGCGCACAACGACCAGGTAGGGGAGGGGGGGAATTGGCATAACGACTAAATTGGGACGGGGAGAAAAGCATAGAAAATCAGGCGGAGAAAAAGAGGATACAAAAATAAATAAAATTGTATTGCCTATATTTATGTCTTTCTACTATTACCCTGCCCATACCTGTGCCTCCCCTCCCCCCTCCCCCATGACTGCTATGACGCCCAAAGTTCCCCAAGTGGATCAACAAAGGAATATCTTATCTTATGTGAACTCCGTAGTGGTGGTAAATCCGGTTAATTTTATGGAATCGGTTTTAGTGCGAGTCACTCACTAAAGTGATCCGGTTCCGGTGAGGCCCTAACGGGAGGTCGCTGACCTGAATCTTTGAACGAGTTCCGTTTCAGAATCAGATGGAATATGAACTAAATTAAGAGAGTATAGCACAAAATATCAACTAAATTAAATAGAAGCACAATAGAATAATATAGTTATAAGTAAAAAAAAAATATATATATATATATATATATATATATATATATATATATATATATATATATATATATATATATATATATATATATATATATATATATATATATAATTAAATAGGCCAGGGCTGCACAACTGCAAAAATAAAAAGGTGGAATAAAATGAAATATCAACTAAATTAAATAGAAGCACAATAGAATAATATAGTTATAAGTAAAAAAAATATTATATATATATATATGATGATGATGATATATATAATTATATATATATATATATAATTAAATAGGCCAGGGCTGCACAACTGCAAAAATAAAAAGGTGGAATAAAATGAAATATCAACTAAATTAAATAGAAGCACAATATAAAAGTAAAAAGTGCAAGATGTGGTCAAGAATACACTAATTAGAATAAAAATAACAATATAGTGGGATGAGATATATAGCAGGGCTGTGTGTGTGTGTGTACTTAGCAGGCAGCACTGCAGCAGCCAGTCAGAGACAGACAGACAGACAGACAGACAGAGGACTCATAGGATCCGAGTTAATGAAGACCTCGGGACTCGTGATTCCTGGTAAAGATTCGGATCTTTAATCCCAGCACTAGAACTCAGTGTGCCCACTGTGGGACCAGACATGCAAGTGAGGAACAGGAGCTCTCCCGCCCCAAAGCACACTGATGTCAGACTTCTTTAGTGTAGATGAGTGCAACTGAAAATGTGAGTCCAACGTTCTTTCGTGCTTATGTTACACACATGTCCCACTTGACATTAACGTTCCACAATAAGCTTTTTTCTTCTGACTGAATTAACATCTCTCTCTCTGAACATTATCAGTGTTTATGTAACCTAGGATGCAAATGGATGGCCGCCAGTCTACCTGGGGTCCTCACAAGAAAATAAATAATACAACAGAATACAAATACAGAATGAAATTAGTAATACAATTAAAACAAGAAGAGGACAAAACAGAAAGGAAATTAAAAAAAAATCGATATTCAACATTGAAGATAGGGCGGTCAGGTGGCGTAGCGGAGATTGTGCTTGTCGCCAATGCAAGAGGCTGCGGTCTCGACTCCCGGAGAGTCAGCATTGCCTTGGCTCGGGCTGATCGCTATACTAACTCGCTTGGCTGAGTTAGGGGGAGGGGAGCCGTGGGTGGGTCCTGGGCGTTGTGGACAGCGACCCCTACAGTTTGGTCGGGGCGCCTGCTCAGCGAAGGTAGGATCTGGAGAGAGGTAGTGCGACCTTCCACACGTTACACTCTCCTGGTGAGAATCTGAGCGGCCAGGCTGGCTGCCGGCTGGCTGCACATGTGTCGGAGGAAAGCATGTGACAGTCTCCGGCCTCTCGGACCAACAGTAGGGGAAAGTGCGCAACAACCAGGAAGGGGGTTGGGAATTGGCATAACGACTAACAGTGGGATGGGAGAAAAATCGGAAAGAGAAGGAGGGGGAAGATTAAAAAAAAAAAATAATAATAAAAAAACATTGAAGATCAAATCTCTTAACTCTGGATATACCTGTACACCCCTGTATTACTGCTGAATGATGTCTTTGAACATGCAGTACCTCCACAGCTAAAGAGATTGGTTTTATCCGGTATCACAGTGGCTAAAAAGCTGATAGCATCACGATGGTTCTGTGGTTAGAAGTGGTGGAGAGAATAAAAGCTAGCATATAATGGTAATGTCTGGTTAGGAACAAGTTATAATGGTTGGATTATCCAATGGGGGGTCCGGGAGGGGGGGGGTACGAGCTGGAGCATATGTATGTAGGGGAATAGATAACAGGTATTAGGGGTATATCCTGTATAAGACATTTGACTAAATGGTAATTTCATTGGATATGCACTGTAATTAATGCTTGTATATCTTATCGTGTGTTGTCATGTTTGTTTATAAGATATAATGAATGGTTGTATTAATTCACATTCCCCACAAAAACTTGTATGCGTGTGTGTGTGTGTGTGTGCGTGTGTATGTGTCAATGCGGAATCTGCGTTTCTACGGTAACTGGGGGACACAAGGGCAGACTGGGTTTCCGGAGGCGTGGGCAGGGGGGGGGGGGGGGGTGTCAGAAGGCCGGGATGAATGTGAATGTTTTCAGGAGGACGGGGCGACGGGCGAGAGACGGATGAGGATGAGTGAAGTGCTTTGTCATAATCTTTGTCCTGACCTGAGGACACTCTGTGATAAAGAACGACCTGATGTGAGCAGGATGGGGTTTGAATGGAGATGCAGTCGGGGGGAAAAAGGTTTGTATCATGCGTTTATTTGTTTCCTGTATCTGTATGTGTGTGTGTGTGTGTGTGTGTATATGTGTGTGTGTGTCTGTGTGTGTGCGTGTGTGTGTATATGTGTGTGTGTGTCTGTGTGTGTGTGTCTGTGTGTGTGTATATGTGTGTGTGTATATGTGTGTGTGTCTGTGTGTGTGCGTATGTGTGTGTGTATGCGTATGCGTGTGTGTGTGTGTGCGTATGTATGTTTGTGTGTATATGTGTGTGCATGGCCGCCTAGTTATAGTTGAAAGTGGGGGTGCAATTTTTTTTTTATTCTTTTTTTTTTTTACATTTTTTTTTTATTTTAATTTTTTTGCAATTTTTTTACATTTAATGAACACCTGTATGTGCAATTTCCTGCAATATAGAGCCTTCAATCTTGACCAAAATAAATCTGCTCTTTTCACTATAAAACTCAGTTTATATTGCAGTATGATAGCTATAATAATAATAACTTCACTGCGAGGGCTCTTTTAGCTAACGCTAGCTAGGCACGTATGATAGCCAATTACTATTATAATAATAATAATAACTTTCCCATCCTCCCAAAGCCCCTCCAGCCCCGTTCACATCCGCAGCACCAACAACAACAACAACAACAACAACTAATTGACGCTATCAATAGCCCCAGTGAGCGCCGCGGCTGAATGAATGAAAACTTTATTTAACAGATTGCAGAATGGGTACAATACAGTACGGCTCAATACACACAATTGTTAAGGGGATGCAGACCAGAGAAAGACGTTTGTCTTGTTTACATCAGGGTCCCCTTTCGTGACTGTGCTGCACCGAGTGAATCCACAGTCACTTGCTCCTCAATGGGAAACCAACCTAGATTTACCATGAAGGACTGGTTCTGGCCGAACCGTTCGTTATACAAGTATCACAGAGACATTACAAAGGTGCTCACAGTTGCACGAGGGGTTCGCACAGAGATACGGGATGGTTTGAAAGCTCGGCGTTGCTAATAAATATTTTTAATATTTTTTTATAAACTGCTCAAAGCGGCATTATTTCCGTCGTTGGGTGATCACAGCGCCTGCGCACCATCCTGTATCTCTGGATTCACTCGGTGCAGCGCCGAGGCTCACCATACGAGAAATATTCAGTTTCAATCTGTTTGCGCATTTAGTATACAGTCACAGTGTTCGACTTACGTGATGATTTGCTCCATTTTGATGTAAACGCCGAAGAATAATCCTCACGAGTCACAATGTTATCCAATATCCAGCCTGAATTTTTCAAGGGTTTCGAAAAAGCCGCCTCCCCCAACATGTCGTATACGTCATGCCGACGAACCGTGGCCCGTGGGCACTGGATCAAACCATTAAAGTGGGGGGTCACACAATCTTTGGAAACTTAAAAACTTGCTATTAAGTGTCATTGCGTATTATTAATTTGATTGAAATTACGTAGTTATGGTTCGATAAGATTTATAAATTGGGGGGGGGGTATTTATATCATATGATATGATCAAAAAGTGAGGGAGCAAAGAGACAAGCTTGCTCCCCCCAAGTTCAATAGTCCTGGAGCACGTGCATCTTCTGCTCCGTTAAGTGGGCGCCTATGTGTGTGTGTGTATATGCGTGCGTGTGTCTGTGTGTGTGTGTGCGTATGTGTGTATATGTGTGTGTGTATATATGTGTGTGTATATGTGTGTGTGTCTGTGTGTATATGTGTGTGTGTGTGTGTGTGTGTGTGTGTATGTGTGTGTGTATATGTGTGTGTGTGTATATGTGTGTGTGTCTGTGTGTATGTGTGCGCGCGCGTGTGTGTGTGTGTGTGTGTGTGTGCGTGTGTGTGTGTGTGTGTGTGTGTGTGTGTGTGTACCTGAGAAGGCGTTGCTGTAGTAGCGGGACAGCGTCTGCATGATGTCCTTGCTGTGCTGCGTCCAGGGGGCGATCTTGCGGTACGTCTTGACCCTGTGGACCAGCTGGGAGCCTCCGTACTGCAGAGACAGGGTGTCGCCATGGTCCTCGTACAGCTCCTCAAACAGTCTGGAGGGGGGGGGGGGGGGGGGGCGCACACACACACAAACACATGTACGTACACACACACACACACACACATGTACGTACACACACACATACATACAGACACACACACACACAAACATGCACGCACAAACATGCACAAACATGCACACACACACACACAAACATGCACGTACACACACACACACAAACATGTACGTACACACACAGACACACACACGTACACACACACAAACATGTACGTACACACACACACACAAACATGTACGTACACACACACACACAAACATGTACGTACACACACAGACACACACACGTACACACACACACAAACATGTACGTACACACACACACACAAACATGTACGTACACACACACAAACATGCACGTACAGACACAGAAACATGCACGTACACGCACAGACACAGAAACATGCACAGACACAGAAACATGCACGTACACACACACACACACACAATCAACTGGTTCGTAATCACAGTGAAATGTGTCTCAAGTCAATTGTTCCTTTAAGTGTCATAACATGGGGGGGGGGGGGGGGGGGGGGGGTACAGGGGCATTTACATTAAAAATGTTTTTATCATTTAGCTGAACGCTTTTATCCTAAGTTCTGTACGTCGACAAGTCAGCAGGGTACGACTCTTACAGAGCTGAATAACGATGTTCATTCAACAGTGTTGAAACTTGGGCGCTGCAGTGTTGAGTGCATAGTAGTAGTAGAGACATTATTAGTATAGTAGGAAGTAATATAGACAAGGAGGATTATTTAGTGGAAAAGTGCATGATAGTAGAAGACGGTAAGATGTTTTTTTGTAAAAAAAATCCCCATTTCAGATATTGATCGAAGAAGTGCGTCTTTAGTCGACGGCGAAAGATAGGTCGGGTTTTTCGGCTGTCCTAACTGTGGTGGGAAGTTCCACCATTGAACCGATATGCTGCATTTAGTAGCGTGTAGGGCTGACCCCTATTAATCGATTAGTCGACTAATCGGTCGAAAGGAGCTGTAGTCGACCAACCTCTTAGTCGAATATATATAAAAAAAAAAAAAATCCAAAAGAAAAGAGGCCTAGAAGCGTGGCTAACGCTAATGGCACGCATACCAGAGGCTAACTGCCTACGAAAACAGGCACAGAGGCACTGAAAGAGGATTTCACCCATCTAATGAACACACTAGACTAGACAAATATCAAGATGTATCCATCAGTGGACCAATTGCATGCTTTTGCAGAGGACAAGAAGCCTTCAGTCGACTCCTTCAGACATTAAGCACCCCCCACAGCCCAAATGGAATGATAAAAAAATATTGATTTTTTTTTTTTTAAATATTATATATATATTTTTTTTTTTAGTCGACCAATAGTCGACTAACGGCAAATTTTGACCAATCCTAGTCGACCATCCAAATCTTTAGTCGGGGACAGCCCTAGTAGCGTGACGCAGTGAAGAGCGTGTTCCAGATAGTAGCCTCCGTGACGCAGCACCACCACCAGGCAGGCACCTGATGTCCCCCCCCCGTGCTGAACGCAGAGAGTCAGAAACAATGTCAGCACTATATGGTTTAGTCACGAGTGTGAAAGTCCATTTTTTCACAACACAACGCTTGTTGTTCCAAGAGGCATGTTTCCTTCATTTTTACTACAAAGAAGAAGGACCTCCAGAGCAAAGTCACCAGGCTGGCTCACACAACGCTTTGATGATGCCGGAAGGAGAAGAAGTCTGTAAAACACACACACACAAAACACTTCACAAGTCAGGGGTGCCCAACCTTTTTTGAACCAAGATCTACTTTTTAATTTACCACCTAGCCGAGAGCTACCAGCCAAAATTTGACCTTTTTATTTATTTATTTTTTATAATTTTTTTTTTTAATGTTGTCGGACTTGTACAGCACTTTGTTCAACTTTGACAGTGCTGTAAAGTTTAAACCTTTTAAAATCTTAGACAAACAAAACACTTTGCTTTCATGAAATATTGTAAGCCGTCATTTGAGGCTTTATAAAAGCAGCATAATGAACACAAATCTGTCAGTGCCGAGTCCGACCTCATCTTAAATAACAAACAGCAAAAAAAAATAAAAAATGTATACTAAAATTTTATTAATCGAGATCTACTTGAAATCAGCCCGCGATCTACCTGTCGATCGCAATCGACTGGTTGGGCACCCCTGCTCTAAGTAGTACCTCACCTGACGCAGTCGGTGTCGAACTGGAGTTTGGGTTTGTCGATCATCCCCAGGGCGTAGAGCTGGTAGGCCAGCGCACACTTCCCCACCATGAACTGGGCCGTGTTGGTGCGGTCCAGGCAATCCACGCAGTTGGTGCGTAACACTCCCGTCTGAACGGCCGTGGAAATGATTAGGTTATGCAATGGTATACATTTATATAATAGTGCAAGTACTACAGTACCAAGAGAACATTTACCAGCAAAACTCAAAGACATGTTGGTTCTAAGTAACACTGATAACTGAAAGCATGCGAGGCTGAGGCCACTTATTAGCGGCGTGAAATCGATAAGTGGCGTAACCTTTTTTTGCATGTGTCAATATTCTTTTTTTTTAATATATTTGACTAAAATACTAGGTCTTGTTGTGGCATGTTTTAGTTAAAACATCCCCATTTCATGTAAATTCTGTTGAATTGCAACTCTGTGCACTCAATATGCAGTGCACTCCTCCATCACATCCAGAGACCACCGACTGTAACATGAGAAGGATCACTGTGGTCGTTTTAAATTGTTTAAATAATAATAATAAAAGAATTTGATTCTTCCAAATGGCATATCGTCTCAGCCTTAGAAGCATGATAAGTCATCATCATCATTTATTTATTCGTACATGGAATTACCACACAGTACATATTAATATGATCCACCAAATAAGTCAATTCCATATGAATTGTTGAGGGAGGGGAGCCGATAGGGTATTATTACCATATGGCTTAATCTGCAGCCCGGACGCTTCTTCCTCACATCGGGTGGTCAAAGGTCGAGTGGTCCTCTCTGGCAGAGAGACGTGACTTGCATTGGCATCCGTTTCTGTATTAAGGCCATTATTGGTGATCTCCCTACATCACCTCACTGCTGGACTGGAGCTCTTGACCTTATCACACTCACGCTCTGGTGATTGGCTTTGACACTTAAGGTTCCCAGAGTTTGCACTGAATTAGGAAAATCGTCTTTTTTAGCTTTCTGTGCCCCAGAAACATGGAACGTTTTGCATTGCACTTTACAACTCAATTCATTAGTATCTTTTGGTCTGTTTACATTTTTAATAGCAAACCACTTCACCACAGTCTGCAGTTGTTTTAAATTATTTTAAATGTTTAATTGATTGAATTTCTATACTGTTTTCTTTTTTTTGTTTGTCATTTAGTTATTTAGCCGACGCTTTTATCCAAAGCGACTTACAAGTCGCTAATGACTAAATGTAAATGTAAATACATACAAATACAAATATTTATCATGTGTTGCATATCTCAACGTCATTGTCAATGAGAGCTTGCTCTCAACGATCCTTCCAGATTAAATAAAGATTGAATGAATGAATGAACATTTAAACGAGATACAGAGAGACGTTATCGCAACATCCGAAAATCCAATAAATTCTTAAGACCTATCAAAATCACATGCAAGACCTAAATTATTTTTTTTTAATCTACTTTTTCTCCCAATTTTTCTTTTTTTCTCCCGTCCCCAATTTCGTATTTGTCCAATTCTACCCTCCCATACCTCCCACAAGCCGGCTGCAATGTGAACAAAGCCTTGCATCACGTGTCCCCTCCGGTACTCGAGGAGGCAGCCATCAACTCTTCAACCTGGCCTTCAACCCCTAACTTTCTCACTTTATATGTATGTGTTGTGTCTGTCCACTATGTTTGTTGACTTGTTATCTCCCCCCCCCCCCCCCCCTTATGTAAAGCGACCTTGGGTCCTCTGAAAGGCGCTATATAAAACGAAGTATTATTATTATTATTATTATCTTTTCACCTGCACAGCGCGATCTCTCAGCGGCGAGGGTCTGCGTGGGAGGGACACGCCGCCCTCGTCGCTTCCTGATTCTACTGCGCAGGCGCACCAACCGACCTGTAGGAGTCGCTGTCCACAACGTCCGATCCCCACCCACCAGCTTCCCACCCCCTAATACTGCCAATTGTATTAGTATGAACGACCAGCCAAGCTGGTAGCAACGCCGAGAGCTGGGCTCGAACCCAGCATCTCCTGCGTTGGTGGCGAGCGCCTTGCCACTGCGCCACCTAGCCGCCCCCCAAGACCTAAAATTCTGATTATAAAATACTTTTTAAGACCCTGTGGGAACCCTGTACATGTTCCTCAGGTCAAATCCAAACTCCGAAAGACTGCGTTTAGATGTTGTGCTCCGGACTCGTGGAATAACCTACACAGCACTTCGAATATCGACACCCTGATAACATCGTGACATTAAAAGAAAATAAATGCTTTCAAAATCTTAACACTTTGAGTGCCAACGACGAGATTAGTCGTCTTAACTCGCCATGCGTTGAGTGCCAATGACGAGTTCTCGTTTTTTTCTCGTTATTTCTTTTAGCTCTTTAGTGGAATACACAAAACACTTTGTCATTATTCGGCAGATTTATGAATAGTTTTCAAATAAACGCTAGATTATCGATAGTATATGTGTACTTATGCACACTAGAGAAGCGGGCTGAAAAATCTATTATCTATGCCGTGCTTAGCGCTAATGTCACGCACACACACACACGTTGTGATCGCTGTGAAAAAAACATCCGATTAACCCAAAACTGGTAACATAGAGTCCAAGTCAAGTCAAGAGTTTTATTTGTCACGACATACAAGTATACAGTGAAATGCGGGGGATCTTGCCCGCAACGATTGTGCATAATACAATAATATAATATAATAATTACCTCACATCAGATGTTCTGCAAAAAGATTAATCCAATTCCTGTTCGCCATTCCAAATATCGATCGCGTTTATTGATCCAACGTTATACTCCGAAACAGATAATCAACGCTTCTTCCAGTCCCCTCAGTCAATGCAATAGTATCCATGCATTATCGCGGAATTTCTCTGAAATTACTAGAACTCTCCGAAACTATACTCGTATTCAAAATGGTATAAAATGGAAATGTACCAATGAAAAAACAATCCGTTTCGTACATGTTGACTGCAAGCAAGTCATTGATAAGCGAGGGGTGTTTTAGACCCATAGCCATAATTTAAGATAGTTTTTTTTTTTTATCCACTTTTTCTCCCATTTTTTCTATATTTTCTCCCATCCCAATTTCGTATCATCCAATTCAACCCTCCCCCGTCACGAACGCTGTTTTTTGCCTCCCACAAGCCGGCTGCAATGTGGACTAAGTCATACATAGCACAAGTCCCCTCCGGTACTTGAGGTAACAGCAGTCGCATCTTTTCACCTGCGCAGCTCGATCTCTCAGTGGCGAGGAGTAACGCGTGGGAGGCTCACGCTGCCCCCAACACTTCCTGATTCTACTGCGCAGGCGCACCAACCGACCTGTAGGAGTCGCTGTCCACAACGCCCGATCCCCACCAATCAGTTTCCCACCCCCTAATACGGCCAATGTGTATTAGTACGAACGACCAGCTAAACTGAAAGCAATGTGGAGCGCTGGGCTCGAACAGGCGAGCCCAGCGTCTCCGCATTCGTGGCGAGCGCCTTGCCCACTACGCCACGTAGCCGCCCAATTTAAGATATAGTTTAAGCGTTCGCAAATATCCCCCCGACCTCCCATTGACTAAAGCGCTGGCACGGAAGGGGTTATCTGGGCATAGGGGCGTGGCTCTCAATGTGTTAATGTCTTTGAATGTAAATACTTTAACCAGGAATAGTTTTAATCAATGTTAATATTTTTTGTCTTATTGTCCAACTTATCTTTGTCTTTGTCTGTTGTTATTATGTTTTATTATTGTCAATTGTAATCTCGGCACCATTGAAAATGAGGGCCCACCCTAAATGTAATGTAATGTAATGTAAGGTTATTTAATAAAGAATTTATATATAATAATAATAATAATAATAATAATAATAATAATAATAATAATAATAATAATAATAATAATAATAATAATAATAATAATAATAATAATAATAATAATAATAATAATAATAATAATAATAATCGTGTAGGGTTAAAACTGTCTCAGGACACCTACAATACAGTGAATCAAAACCCAAAATAAACATAGAAATCACCTCGGGTGTCGTGTGTGTGTGTGTGTGTGTGTGTGTGTGTGTGTGTGTGTGTGTGTGTGTGTGTGTGTGTGTGTGTGTGTGTGTGAGTCAATGCGGATTCTGCGTCTCTATGGTAACACGAGGGCAGACTGGGTTTCCGGAGGTGTGGGCGCGGGCGGGGGTCTGACTGAAGGCTGGGGTGAATATGGATGGCTTCAGGAGGAGAGGGGGCGATAGAAGCAACTGGAGAGACTCATCCACAGGAGGATGAGTGAAGTGCTTTGTCATAATCTTTGTCCTGACCAGAGGAAACTCACTGGGTAAAAGATGACCTGATGTGAGTAGGATGGGGTTTGAATGAGGATAACACAGTGGTAGAAGGGGTTGTGCACATTAATGTTATCTCTATGTATGTACTGTATGTATGTATGTGTGTGTGTGTGTGTGTGTGTGTGCGTTTGTGTGTGCTTGTGTGTGTGCGTGTGCTTGTGTGTGTACCTGAGAACCTTTAGAGGACGAGTATACGCTTTGTCAACTAACCTCATTTCAAACCTATATTTAAACTTGAAAGGAGACTAAGGTGTCCCTCATTTACAGTCACGTTGAGTGTACGTACTGTCATAGTCCCAGCACGAGCGTACTTCACTCCCCCTCCTTTTCCCCTCACGTTCACCACACACTCCTCTTCATCCCCCTCTTCTTCCACCACGCACTCCTCCTCATCCTCTCTTTCTCCATTCACCCCTCCATTCACCCTTATACGGCCAGCAGTACAGAAATCTTTTTTTTTGTATCCACTTTTTCTCCTTATTTTCATTCAATCATTTTTCTCCCATCCCAATTTCGTATCGCCAATTCTCCCCTTCAATTCTCCCCTCCACTGCCTTGAACGTTGCTAGACTATGCCTCCCACTGGTCGGCTGTAGTGAGGATTTGCAGGATTTGCCTTGCATCACGTGTCCCCTCTGGTACACGAGGAGGCAGCCTGTCACATCTTTTCACCAGACAGCGCGGACTCTCAGTGGCGAGGAGTAACGCGTGGGAGGCTAACGCTGCCCCCGATACTTCCTGTCTCTGCTGTACAGGCGTCACCCAACGGACCTGTAGGAGTCGCTGTCCACAACATCCAATCCCCACCCATCGACTTTCCACCCGCTACCTCTGCCAATTGAGATAGTATGACGACTGGCCCAAGCCGCAGGCAATGCTGACTCCGGGAGTCGAGACCGGAGTCTCTTGCACTGGTGACGAGCGCAATCTCCGCTACGCCACCCAGCCGCCCTACTCGGCAAGATTTCTTGAAATCAGTGAAAATATCTAGGGTTCTCTCTCCTGATTGGATAAAATGGGAACGGGATACCAGGAAATGTATTTTCAGTTTACTGCAGAGTGGAGGGACTGGGAGACCCATGTTACTGACCAGACACTATATCAGTGATGACTGTTTACTGCAGAGTGGAGGGACTGGGAGACCCATGTTACTGACCAGACACTATATATCAGTGATGGCTGTTTACTGCAGAGTGGAGGGACTGGGAGACCCATGTTACTGACCAGACACTATATATCAGTGATGGCTGTTTACTGCAGAGTGGAGGGACTGGGAGACCCATGTTAGTGACCAGACACTCTGTATCAGTGATGGCTGTTTACTGCAGAGTGGAGGGACTGGGAGACCCATGTTACTGACCAGACACTCTGTATCAGTGATGGCTGTTTACTGCAGAGTGGAGGGACTGAGAGACCCATGTTACTGACCAGACACTCTGTATCAGTGATGGCTGTTTACTGCAGAGCAGGAGGGACTGGGAGACCCATGTTACTGACCAGACACTCTATATCAGTGATGGCTGTTTACTGCAGAGCAGAGGGACTGGGAGACCCATGTTACTGACCAGACACTCTATATCAGATGGCTGTTGGAGTGTAGAGCTATTTAACACTTATTTTAACAACAAAAAAAACACTTACAGCACCTTTTAAGAGTTCATTGCCATATTAGTTTGAAATGGTCTGAATTTTCATTGTTTTCAGTTTTGCTTGGCATTTCCCTTTTTTTTTTTTAGATTATGTTTTTGGTAGATTTTTTTATTGGTTTATTATTGGACAAGTCCGGCAGAGAAGAAGGATGGGAGAAGATATGGGGGGGGGGGGGGGGGGACATGCGGCAAGGGTCGCCGGGTCCGGGAGTTCGAACTCCGCAGTGCGTTACGTGGTGCGCCACCCTTTGCTTGGCATTCCCAGGCTACCGGCGCCTCCATGACCGTCCACGCGGAACTTATTGATAATGAAGGACTTCTGGGCAGCTATGGTTGGTGGCAGTGAAAGGGTTCAGGTGGCAGAGCGTCTCACCTGCACGCGTCCGCTGGCTGTGATGTGTCCGCCTACATCTCCCCACCTGGGGGAGCCAAAGAGAGAGAGACATCAGCTGAACACACCGCACACTGCAAACGCTCTGAAAATTTCTCATTTGTATACCCCCCCCATTTATTGTATATTCGTATTGCCCTATTCATGTATAGTTTCCACTTTATGTATTCTCACTTATCTTATTGTTTCCAAGTATCATTTGATGTTTGTAAAGCGCATTGCCATGTAATTTTGTTAAAAATTGCATTGATGTGACTGTTGGCCTGTGTAGTAGCAGCTAATAAACAAGATGTTGCTGCTAATGTATATTCATTGATTCACTCGTATACAAAGATCCATTTGAATTGAAAATGTTTGCTTTTCGCATCAAATATTGATATGCGATTAAAATGCGACAAATTTCGATGAATTAACTATAAAGTCTCGAATTAATTCCCAATTCCCAGAGTCCCACCACAAAAAAAACTAAAACATTTCCGGTCCCGACACAAGTAGCTATGGTAGCATGTGCACTCTTGTAATCAGTCACAGAACACTTAAGATTATGTAATTTCTTTTGACTGAACGCAGTACGATACTCCGGGTCATGCTATGTGGTGGTTTATTGGTGTTGGTCTGATGATCTACGGAACGTCCTGCTTCCTCTGACCACAGCAGAACCAGAGCCAATAATAGCTCCCACAGATCACTCCATCTCACATGTCACCTCATTATTAATGCAGCGATTACATCTCTCTCACTGTCAATAAATACTGAGGCATAAACTTTAGGTATTGACTGATCCATTACTTTCACTGAGCAGTGTAGACTAATTTACAGACCATTTGTTTGAGGTCACTGGTCAAACATTATTAGTATTTTTTTTAAATAATCTTTATTCGCTTTTTCCTGGTCGTGCAGGACCGACAGAGGAGAGAGGGGGAAACAGGAGGAGAAGAGGGGAAGACATGCGGCATGTGGTCACGGGGCGTGGGAAACGAACCCGGGACGACCGCTTCGCGATGTGTGGTGTGCTACTGGAGCGCCCCCCACTGGTCAAACATTATTGAGAAAGAACTGACATTGTTTTCATTAGAGCCCTAATCTTCTTTGAAGAATACAGAGATCAAGTCACTTCGCTTCGACATACAGCATTACACGAGGCCCTTGACATACAGCATGTTACACCTGGCCCTTGACATACAGTGTTACACCTGGCCCTTGACATACAGTGTTACACCTGGCCCTTGACATACAGTGTTACACCTGGCCCTTGACATACAGTGTTACACCTGGCCCTTGACATACAGTGTTACACCTGGCCCTTGACATACAGTGTTACACCTGGCCCTTGACATACAGTGTTACACCTGGCCCTTGACATACAGTGTTACACCTGGCCCTTGACATACAGTGTTACACATGGCCCTTGACATACAGTGTTACACATGGCCCTTGACATACAGTGTTACACCTGGCCCTTGACATACAGTGTTACACATGGCCCTTGACATACAGTGTTACACATGGCCCTTGACATACAGTGTTACACATGGCCCTTGACATACAGTGTTACACCTGGCCCTTGACATACAGTGTTACACCTGGCCCTTGACATACAGTGTTACACCTGGCCCTTGACATACAGTGTTACATGGCCCTTGACATACAGTGTTACACCTGGCCCTTGACATACAGTGTTACACCTGGCCCTTGACATACAGTGTTACACCTGGCCCTTGACATACAGTGTTACACCAGGCCCTTGACATACAGTGTTACACCTGGCCCTTGACATAGTGTTACACCTGGCCCTTGACATACAGTGTTACACATGGCCCTTGACATACAGTGTTACACCTGGCCCTTGACATACAGTGTTACACCTGGCCCTTGACATACAGTGTTACACCTGGCCCTTGACATACAGTGTTACACATGGCCCTTGACATACAGTGTTACACATGGCCCTTGACATACAGTGTTACACATGGCCCTTGACATACAGTGTTACACCTGGCCCTTGACATACAGTGTTACACCTGACCCTTGACATACAGTGTTACACCTGGCCCTTGACATAGTGTTACACCTGGCCCTTGACATACAGTGTTACACCTGGCCCTTGACATACAGTGTTACACCTGGCCCTTGACATACAGTGTTACACATGACCCTTGACATACAGTGTTACACCTGGCCCTTGACATACAGTGTTACACCTGGCCCTTGACATACAGTGTTACACCTGGCCCTTGACATACAGTGTTACACCTGGCCCTTGACATACAGTGTTACATGGCCCTTGACATACAGTGTTACACATGGCCCTTGACATACAGTGTTACACCTGGCCCTTGACATACAGTGTTACATGGCCCTTGACATACAGTGTTACATGGCCCTTGACATACAGTGTTACACATGGCCATTGACATACAGTGTTACACCTGACCCTTGACATACAGTGTTACATGGCCCTTGACATACAGTGTTACACCTGGCCCTTGACATAGTGTTACACGTGGCCCTTGACATACAGTGTTACACCTGGCCCTTGACATACAGTGTTACACGTGGCCCTTGACATACAGTGTTACACATGACCCTTGACATACAGTGTTACACCTGGCCCTTGACATACAGTGTTACACCTGACCCTTGACATACAGTGTTACACCTGGCCCTTGACATACAGTGTTACATGGCCCTTGACATACAGTGTTACACATGGCCCTTGACATACAGTGTTACACCTGGCCCTTGACATACAGTGTTACATGGCCCTTGACATAGTGTTACACCTGGCCCTTGACATACAGTGTTACACATGGCCCTTGACATACAGTGTTACACATGGCCCTTGACATACATTGTTACATGGCCCTTGACATACAGTGTTACACCTGGCCCTTGACATACAGTGTTACACATGACCCTTGACATACAGTGTTACATGGCCCTTGACATACAGTGTTACACCTGGCCCTTGACATACAGTGTTACACCTGGCCCTTGACATACAGTGTTACATGGCCCTTGACATACAGTGTTACAACTGGCCCTTGACATACAGTGTTACACCTGGCCCTTGACATACAGTGTTACACCTGGCCCTTGACATACAGTGTTACACCTGGCCCTTGACATAGTGTTACACCTGGCCCTTGACATACAGTGTTACATGGCCCTTGACATACAGTGTTACACCTGGCCCTTGACATACAGTGTTACACCTGGCCCTTGACATACAGTGTTACACCTGGCCCTTGACATACAGTGTTACATGGCCCTTGACATACAGTGTTACACCTGGCCCTTGACATACAGTGTTACACATGGCCCTTGACATACAGTGTTACACCTGGCCCTTGACATACAGTGTTACACCTGGCCCTTGACATACAGTGTTACATGGCCCTTGACATACAGTGTTACACCTGGCCCTTGACATACAGTGTTACACATGGCCCTTGACATACAGTGTTACACCTGGCCCTTGACATACAGTGTTACATGGCCCTTGACATACAGTGTTACACCTGGCCCTTGACATAGAGTGTTACACCTGGCCCTTGACATACAGTGTTACACCTGGCCCTTGACATACAGTGTTACACCTGGCCCTTGACATACAGTGTTACACCTGGCCCTTGACATACAGTGTTACATGGCCCTTGACATAGTGTTACACCTGGCCCTTGACATACAGTGTTACACCTGGCCCTTGACATACAGTGTTACACCTGGCCCTTGACATAGTGTTACATGGCCCTTGACATACAGTGTTACACCTGGCCCTTGACATACAGTGTTACACATGGCCCTTGACATACAGTGTTACACCTGGCCCTTGACATACAGTGTTACACCTGGCCCTTGACATACAGTGTTACATGGCCCTTGACATACAGTGTTACACCTGGCCCTTGACATACAGTGTTACACATGGCCCTTGACATACAGTGTTACACCTGGCCCTTGACATACAGTGTTACACCTGGCCCTTGACATACCGTGTTACACCTGGCCCTTGACATACAGTGTTACACCTGGCCCTTGACATACAGTGTTACACCTGGCCCTTGACATAGTGTTACACCTGGCCCTTGACATACAGTGTTACACCTGGCCCTTGACATACAGTGTTACACCTGGCCCTTGACATACAGTGTTACATGGCCCTTGACATACAGTGTTACACCTGGCCCTTGACATACAGTGTTACACCTGGCCCTTGACATACAGTGTTACACCTGGCCCTTGACATACAGTGTTACACCTGGCCCTTGACATACAGTGTTACATGGCCCTTGACATACAGTGTTACACCTGACCCTTGACATACAGTGTTACACCTGGCCCTTGACATACAGTGTTACACCTGGCCCTTGACATACAGTGTTACATGGCCCTTGACATACAGTGTTACACCTGGCCCTTGACATAGTGTTACACATGGCCCTTGACATACAGTGTTACACCTGGCCCTTGACATACAGTGTTACACCTGGCCCTTGACATACAGTGTTACACCTGGCCCTTGACATACAGTGTTACACCTGGCCCTTGACATACAGTGTTACATGGCCCTTGACATACAGTGTTACACCTGGCCCTTGACATACAGTGTTACACATGGCCCTTGACATACAGTGTTACACCTGGCCCTTGACATACAGTGTTACACCTGGCCCTTGACATACAGTGTTACATGGCCCTTGACATACAGTGTTACACCTGGCCCTTGACATAGTGTTACACATGGCCCTTGACATACAGTGTTACACCTGGCCCTTGACATACAGTGTTACACCTGGCCCTTGACATACAGTGTTACATGGCCCTTGACATACAGTGTTACACCTGGCCCTTGACATACAGTGTTACACGTGGCCCTTGACATACAGTGTTACACCTGGCCCTTGACATACAGTGTTACACCTGGCCCTTGACATACAGTGTTACACGTGGCCCTTGACATACAGTGTTACACCTGGCCCTTGACATACAGTGTTACACATGGCCCTTGACATACAGTGTTACATGGCCCTTGACATACAGTGTTACACCTGGCCCTTGACATACAGTGTTACACCTGGCCCTTGACATACAGTGTTACACCTGGCCCTTGACATACAGCGTTACATGGCCCTTGACATACAGTGTTACACCTGGCCCTTGACATACAGTGTTACACCTGGCCCTTGACATACAGTGTTACATGGCACTTGACATACAGTGTTACACCTGGCCCTTGACATACAGTGTTACATGGCCCTTGACATACAGTGTTACACGAGGCCCTTGACATACAGTGTTACACATGGCCCTTGACATACAGTGTTACACCTGGCCCTTGACATACAGTGTTACACCTGGCCCTTGACACACAGTGTTACATGGCCCTTGACATACAGTGTTACACCTGGCCCTTGACATACAGTGTTACACATGGCCCTTGACATACAGTGTTACACCTGGCCCTTGACATACAGTGTTACACCTGGCCCTTGACATACAGTGTTACACCTGGCCCTTGACATACAGTGTTACACGTGGCCCTTGACATACAGTGTTACACCTGGCCCTTGACATACAGTGTTACACATGGCCCTTGACATACAGTGTTACACCTGGCCCTTGACATACAGTGTTACACCTGGCCCTTGACATACAGTGTTACACCTGGCCCTTGACATACAGTGTTACACCTGGCCCTTGACATACAGTGTTACACATGGCCCTTGACATACAGTGTTACACCTGGCCCTTGACATAGTGTTACACCTGGCCCTTGACATACAGCGCTACACCTGGCCCTTGACATACAGCGTTACACCTGGCCCTTGACATACAGTGTTACACATGGCCCTTGACATACAGTGTTACACATGGCCCTTGACATACAGTGTTACACCTGGCCCTTGACATACAGTGTTACACCTGGCCCTTGACATACAGTGTTACACCTGGCCCTTGACATACAGTGTTACACATGACCCTTGACATACAGTGTTACACATGGCCCTTGACATACAGCATGTTACACATGGCCCTTGACATACAGTGTTACACCTGGCCCTTGACATAGTGTTACACATGGCCCTTGACATACAGCATGTTACACGTGGCCCTTGACATACAGTGTTACACCTGGCCCTTGACATACAGTGTTACACATGGCCCTTGACATACAGCGTTACATGGCCCTTGACATACAGTGTTACACCTGGCCCTTGACATACAGTGTTACACCTGGCCCTTGACATACAGTGTTACACCTGGCCCTTGACATACAGTGTTACACCTGGCCCTTGACATACAGTGTTACATGGCCCTTGACATACAGTGTTACACCTGGCCCTTGACATACAGTGTTACACCTGGTCCTTGACATACAGTGTTACACCTGGTCCTTGACATACAGTGTTACACCTGGCCCTGGCCCTTGACATACAGTGTTACACCTGGCCCTTGACATACAGATATTAGTATTGTGAAAGAGAAGAGAGAGAGCCAGAGAGAGCAAGAGAGAGAGAGAGAGAGAGAGAGAGAGAGAGAGAGAGAGAGAGAGAGAGAGAGAGAGAGAGAGAGAGAGAGAGAGAGAGAGAGAGAAGAAAGAGAGAGAGGGGTGAAAGAGAGAGAGTGGGGGAGAAAGAGAAAGAGGGGTGAAAGAGAGGGGGAGAGAGAGAGAGAGGGGTGAAATGGATATAGTGAGAGGGAGATAGAGAGGGAGAAAGAGAGAGAGAGAGAGAGAGAGAGAGAGAGAGAGAGAGAGAGAGAGAGAGATAGAGAGAGACTTGCTTTCAGATTTTAGTATTGAAGAAATTCTCCAATACAGCTACCCTGTTTTAATTTGGTATCTGTCCAATACCGTACCTTATACCATGGCCTGGATGAATTCTCGAATCTGATTGGTTGGTAGGTGTCCATTAAAAATTGATAATGGACACCTACTACGTAATTCCAACCGAATTGTCTGATCACTGCTCTAAATGTAATGGAAAATGTATAAACATAGTGTGGACTCGGACTACATAATGTCCTGCAAGCTATAGTAATGTTATGCTAGCAGGCATTATGGTCGCTAGCATTGCCTAAGGTTTGCACACAGTGAATAATATATATAAGAATAATATAGATCATCATATTATGATTTAACAGGATGTTTAACACAAAGCACAGGTAGCTATTCGGCCGCCTGCGTTTATTTTTTTAAAGAATTTTTAGCATTTTTACAGCTTTTACTGGTCACGCAGGACCGACAGAGGAGAGGGCGAACGGGAGGAGATGTGGGGAAGACATGCGACAAATAGGTGCGCAAGGTACTATGGTATGCGCCACGAGGGCGCCCCCCATCTGTGTTTTTAAGTCTAAATCGTGGGGGAAAATGTATCTTTTCACAATCAAATATATATGCTGTATATCCGGCAGCGTGGCTACATGAGTAGAGCTCCGGACTCATGATCTGAAGATCACCGGTTCGAGCCCTGGTCAAAGCTGTTGTCGTTAAGTGGTGTTGTTGTCCAGCAGGGGGCACTCTGTCCTCTGGACTAGTCAGTGACAATGCCCCTGTTACGGTGATAGGGACACTGTACAGCTGCGAGTGCCGTCCTTCGGATGAGACGCTAAACCGAGGTCCTGACTGAATTTCGGTCGTTAAAGAAGCCAGGACGCCTATCGTAAAGAGTAGGGGTTCCCAGACGTTCCTGGTCAAATTCCCAATCAGGTCTCTGACATCAAGGCCACCTAATCATCCCTCCCCCTTAATTGGCTGATATAAATCCCCGTCTCCTGAGCCATTCAGCCATTGTGTAGTGTGATGTGTGCCTGGTGCCAGTGTATGGCAGCCATTGAGCCTGCATAGCCCAAGGTTGTGCAAATAGCCCATAGCCCAAGAGGTGCAAATCCAGAGCCTGCAGAATAATGAAAGACCCTCACCACCCCAACAACAGCCTGTTCAAGCTGCTGCGGTCAGGCAAACGCCTGCGAACACCAGCAACTAGGACAGAGAGACTTCGGCTCAGCTTCTTCCCCCAGGCCATCAGAGTCTTGAACACTGAACTCTCCACACACAAGCACACATGAGCACACACACACTGTATACGCTCACACACTAGCAGTCACTTTAACATGAACACACACACACACACATATGCTGCACACACGCTCACACTATGGTCACTTTACACAATGAAAGGGCACTTAAAAAAAAAAAAAAAAAAAGAACGGGAGTGGTTCTTGCATAGTAAACAGATGGATAGCAAGCTAGCATAAGGACACATAGTATAACTGTAGATTGTATAGTATAGCATTGTATAGTAGTGTACATAAGACCCAGTGCCTCATCCGTAGCTAACAGTGTATTGCACTATCGCAGGACCTTAGCATGTCTTACCATGCTTTTGAAAAACTCATGTACATAATACCCATGTCTTTACTCTTATGACTTGTATTATTGCACAAATGTCGCATTCTCATCCCTTGGATTCTTATTATTGTATTATTGTACTATGCACAATCGTTGCGGGCAAGACCCCCCCCCCCCCCCCCGCATTTCACTGTATATGTGTATGCCGTGACAAATAAAACTCTTGACATGACTTGACTACCAGTGGTGGTGAAGGAGGCAATTCCCACCCTACATTGTGGGGAGCGAAATTTTTAGTGTCTAGAAAAGCGCTATATAAATGTAATGATCATTCATTCATTCATTCATTCATTATATACTACTGGTGGTCGTATTGGAAAGCAGCCTAAATCATGCTCTCTGAGCCCTGCAGAAATGCTTTTACTTTCTGGTATTGAAAGCCACTGTCGTCTCTGAAGAACAAGGCTATACAGTACATACTGTGTCACCGTCCGAGTCATGGTCTCACACTGGACTGATATGTTGTTAGAATCACCTCGTTGATGGAACAGCTTTCTTTCCTATCGATGCCCTCTCATGAACTCATAGTTGGATAGAACTTGAACCTGTGAAATCTATCTCAGCACTCAAGTCAGAGCATAACAGTGGAGGTTTCTCTATGACAACACGTGAAACACAAATTCACTCATAATTCATAATTATTATTAATTTACATATATATATATATATATATATATATATATATATATATAAAAAAAACTATATATATATATTTTTTTTGAAATTATTATTATTATTATTTTTTTATTATAAATGTTTTCATCTGTAAAAAAAATGCCAGTGAATTTTTTTTTCTTTTAAAAAATGGCCAAAATTGACAGCTCTGAGCAGGCCTGCACTGCAGTATTGCCTGCAGTAATTATTCGTGAAGAAAACTTCACAGGTGTGACCCATTGTTAAATAAATAATAAATAACAGCTAATCAAAATAGGCTATTAACTTCATCTAAGCACGGTCTGTGCAGTTAAACTCTTGCCATTGAATGGAGGGTTGATTGATTGACAGCCCTTGACATCCAATACACGGAGGTTGAATATGATTGGCAGCCTTGCAAATCCAATCAGAGATTGCTGCATTGCAAAGTCAAAACGGGTCCAGCTGCATGTCCGGAGGATAGGTTTAGCTCGGGCCAATCTCAAGTTTCTCAAGTTTCTTTATTAGTTGTCATACAGAAGTACAGAATACTTTTATATAAAATGTAACATAAAGAAGCATTTTGTATAAAAGTATTCTGTACTTCTGTATGACAACTAATAAAGAAACTTGAGAAACTTGAGATTGGCCCGAGCTAAACCTATCCTCCGGACATGCAGCTGGGCCCGTTTTGACTATATGAAAGTTGAGACTATGAGAAAGTTGTTGTTTAGTAGTTAGTAAGATGTACAGCTATAACAAGTCAAGTCAGGCTAAATTAAACTTTGCGCCAACATTAGGACCGAAGTATAAACCAGCAACTGAGCAACATGAAGAAGTGGACTTATGCATCTGGATCAGAAAAAACGTTGTGGATGAAAAGGTAAGTAGGCTACAGTGCTTGTATCCTAACAGTAGCTAGCCAGCTTAGCCTACATCACAATGATAATCACCAAGCTAACTTACTGTACACTCTGTAGGGCTGGGCAATTAATCAAAACAGAATCGCGATATCGATTCATAGACCTATGCAATCTCATTTCTAAGTTATGACTATTTTCTTTTATTCATTTTCTTTTTTTTTAAACTTTTTAAATTATTTTATCTGGGTTGAACATGATTTGTGGAACTCCCTCTGGTGTTGTGGTCGTGGTATTCACTGACCTTTGGGAAGTATTTCGACATGCACATGGGTATCTTAGTGGTGTAGTGTATCTTGTAGACCAGGCCCATTGCAAGTTGCTGTACTCTGTCGTCTACTCTAAGCCATCCTAGGTTGTCAAAGTGGACAGGAGTGAGGTGGGTTTTAGGAGTAAGGTCAAGCAGTAGTCTGACCAGTTTGTTTTGTGATGTTTGTAATCTTGTTTTTAGTGCCTTTGAGGTGCTTTGGTACTGTTACGAAGGATCAGATTAAACCGAATATATATATTTACTACTTGATATATATTGCATAATATTTGTATATCGTCTGATGTCCCTTGTGTATTCTTTGTACATATACACGGAATATCCCTTTTACCTAGTACAGACCATAATATTTCGTTCTCTTATTGGATAGCGATCCACTGGGCACCACTGCCATACCCCCAGGGTCTGGTTCAAAGTCACCGCCGGGGCTTGTCTCAACATGCCCGGTTCTGCGCAAGAATACGAGACAGGAATAAGGCTGGTACTAGATTGTTCACCCAACGTATAAATACGGCGCAGGTGAATACAGCAGTTAGTTACCCAAAGTTAGTTAACCTAGAAACGTGTTACCCTCAAAACGTAAAGCCTTCATCACGAGTCAACGACCAAGTGAAGTGAGCAACCGTGCGTCTAAATAGAGCACTTATAACCGCGTGCGAATAGGACAGTAAAGGTGTCAGAGCTTAGTGGAATAACGTCAAGTTCGACCTAGTTAATGTGAAGTACCGCGCACCGGAGAATCTACACCGGTGAATGCAGAGCGCTTTTCCGGCTGGATTATTATTATTATTGCTTGGGTCCTGTGGCTATTGGAGCGGAGAAGAATCGTCTACACCCCACTACTGTGTGGGATTTACCCGTGACGTGAGGAACATCACTCGAGCCCGTCTCTTGGAGAGGCTGGCCGGCTTTCACCTATGC
Organism: Notolepis coatsorum; assembly: GCF_963971535.1. Lineage (NCBI taxonomy): Eukaryota > Metazoa > Chordata > Actinopteri > Aulopiformes > Paralepididae > Notolepis > Notolepis coatsorum. The sequence goes on from NC_140169.1 coordinate 59,151,058, forward strand.
TGCACGCATACTGGGATTACAGCTGCTGCTTTCGTCCAGATCAAGGGAGTAATATACCGCCTCCCATAGCAGGAGCTTATTGAGTCCCCGTTGATCCAGACTTTGCATTCGAACATTTCCTCCCCCTGCTGGCTTACAACCGGTGGGAACCCTACTAGTATCTCCCGCTATCTTACCAGAGTACCATAGATATAATTCCTAAGATTCAGGTTGTATTATTATCTCCTGCGTAATATGAGAATGGACATACGTTATTGATTTGCCTACGCACATTCCTTTGCCTTATAAGCGCATCCAAAGTAAAGTATATTATGTACTATCATTGCTGCTAATAAATACTTAAACCCAGTTTTGTGTGGAACCGAGTCATTGTGGGAAGTGTTCATCATAAGATACCTGTGTACTGTATGGCCAGTAGTAATGTACATAAGACAGTAGTGGTTTAATGATACCATACTTATTAATACAGTCAGGGAATTGTACCCCTCAGTTACAATTGGTCCTTCGAGCCGGAGGGTAACTAGTACCAGCCCAAGACGACACGCACGGGGAGACTCGCCCAGGAGGCCTCTCCCCCAACGCTCACCGATGTGCCAGCCATCCATGGCATCGTACCTTGGCACACCGACGTTCCCGGACTTCACACACGAGAACAGAGCACAGTACACAGAGCTACGAATGTGCTTAGAGACAATGATGTCCGATGTACCGGATGAAACGTACAAGTATGCTATCCTACTCAAGCACCTGAAGGTGCCCAGAGCGCACAATATAGCGCTGGCATATTCCAACTCTACTACCCCATACACCGTGGCTCTAGTAGCCCTCGACCAACGTTATGGACGCATATGGGACTACGTGATACAGGAGATAAGAGACATTGACCGTTTCCCCCCAGCCAGAGACAACAGAGCACTAGATGACCTCTCTATCAAGGTACAGTCCCTGGTAGGGATGCTGGGGTCCCAAAAGGAAAAAGGGATACACAAACTGTACGCTAACTCTAATGTAGAGAGGATATTAGAGAAGCTCCCTCCCGCCCGACAAGAGCGTTTTCGGCGGCAGAGAGACCACCGTGACCCCAACGGCCCAGAGGCATCCCTCCTAGACTTGTCTGAGTTCCTCGCCAGGGAGGTCAGCAGCTTACGACTGGACACGTTCGTATGGAGTGGACCAAGCCCAAGACTAGGACCTCGGGGATCAAACGATAACCGCCGGTCGGTGACCGTTATGCACCAAGCCGAATCAGTACCGCAGCACAAGAACCACAACACCCCCTCGACGAAAGAGGAGTGGAAGATTGAATGCCAGTACTGTGAAGGGGAACATCGGCTGTATCAATGCGACAAGTTCAAGACGCTGACCACGGATGAGGTGAGTCAGTGGATCAAGGACCACCGCCGCTGCTTCCGCTGCGCGCGCAGCCACATGGCAGCTGAGTGCCGCTTGAAGAAAAAGTGTAGCAGGTGCGGCGGCGCCCACTTGGAGGTCCTGCATGACATCAACAGGCGTCCGCCAGGACAACAAAGTGGGCCCGTCACGGTAATGTACCAGGCCGAGGCGGTGGCACCAGTACCAAAGATCCACCAGACCGCTCCCTACTGTCCCGACTGCTACAGCAGACACTGGGAGTCACGGTGCTACTCGGACGACCGCGAGTCGGCACCACCCCAGGCGATCCAAAGCAACCGACCAACAGGAGTGCTCCACATTGACCAGCATAGCGGGACCCCCCGAGTGCTCATCAAAGTGGTCAGAGTGCTCCTGAGCTACGAGGACAAGGTCCTGGACACTTACGCCGTCCTGGACGATGGGTCTGAAAACTCTCCTCCTCGCTTCCGCCGCAGCCCAGTTGGGCCTGCGGGGTGCCAAAGGTACCATGACAATACGCACCATCAGAAGGGACCAGAAGACCATAAAAGGTGAGAAGGTCTCCTTCAAGATAGCAGCGGTGGACCAGCCCGAGAAGCAGTATAGTATAACCAACGTCTTCACCAGCCACGACATAGGCCTATCACAGTACACCTACCCCATCCCACAGCTGATGGCTAAGTATGTGCACCTACGTCAACTACCTATACCGCTTATCGACGGCGCCACACCGACCCTGCTCATCGGCTCCGACCACGCGGACCTCATTCTCCCGATTGAGGCGGCCCACATCGGACCCAAAGGATTCCCAGTCGCGGTTCAGACCCGACTGGGGTGGACGCTCCAGGGCCCCCTCTACGGACTTGACAGTCAACCCACGTCTACACGCTGCCTACACACAAAGGCGAGCGACACCGGCCACTCCCCCGTACAGCCCGTTGAGAGGCTATTGACATTAAGCGAGAGGCCTGTGAGAGAACCGTGGGCACAAGAGGGAGTTCGGAACTCCACCCCCCTCAGCTGCGCTCCAGACGTAGCTGACCTCGAACCCAGCACCCCAAGCGACTCCTTGATGGGGCGGCCGGAACCGGCCCCTCCTCAGACGGGGTACAGAGCAAACAAGAGAAACAGACGGAGGAGGAGGAGGCACAGCCAAGCACAGATCAAAGCAGTCTCAGGCCCGCTTCCTCCTAAGCCCCCCTTCATCCCGTCCAGTCGTCATGATCATAGACCAGTCACTACCCCGAGCTGCGTGGCCGGCCGGCCGCGTAAGCAAAGTGATCACTGGTGCCGACGGAAAGGTCAGAGCGGCAGAAGTGCTCGGCCAGAGGCGGACATACAACCGACCCGTGGCGAGGCTGATAGAGTTGCCAAGGCTCCCCGACTCGCTTAATGACGACCATGACCCACTGACTTTGTGAACTGCCTACCCTCACAACAGACATTGAGTAGTGGACAGTGCGGTTAATCTGTCTCTGCTTATCTAATTAGGTGGGACTAATTAGGAGGCGGCTGTTACGAAGGATCAGATTAAACCGAATATATATATTTACTACTTGATATATATTGCATAATATTTGTATATCGTCTGATGTCCCTTGTGTATTCTTTGTACATATACACGGAATATCCCTTTTACCTAGTACAGACCATAATATTTCGTTCTCTTATTGGATAGCGATCCACTGGGCGCCACTGCCATACCCCCAGGGTCTGGTTCAAAGTCACCGCCGGGGCTTGTCTCAACATGCCCGGTTCTGCGCAAGAATACGAGACAGGAATAAGGCTGGTACTAGATTGTTCACCCAACGTATAAATACGGCGCAGGTGAATACAGCAGTTAGTTACCCAAAGTTAGTTAACCTAGAAACGTGTTACCCTCAAAACGTAAAGCCTTCATCACGAGTCAACGACCAAGTGAAGTGAGCAACCGTGCGTCTAAATAGAGCACTTATAACCGCGTGCGAATAGGACAGTAAAGGTGTCAGAGCTTAGTGGAATAACGTCAAGTTCGACCTAGTTAATGTGAAGTACCGCGCACCGGAGAATCTACACCGGTGAATGCAGAGCCCTTTTCCGGCTGGATTATTATTATTATTGCTTGGGTCCTGTGGCTATTGGAGCGGAGAAGAATCGTCTACACCCCACTACTGTGTGGGATTTACCCGTGACGTGAGGAACATCACTCGAGCCCGTCTCTTGGAGAGGCTGGCCGGCTTTCACCTATGCTGCACGCATACTGGGATTACAGCTGCTGCTTTCGTCCAGATCAAGGGAGTAATATACCGCCTCCCATAGCAGGAGCTTATTGAGTCCCCGTTGATCCAGACTTTGCATTCGAACATTTCCTCCCCCTGCTGGCTTACAACCGGTGGGAACCCTACTAGTATCTCCCGCTATCTTACCAGAGTACCATAGATATAATTCCTAAGATTCAGGTTGTATTATTATCTCCTGCGTAATATGAGAATGGACATACGTTATTGATTTGCCTACGCACATTCCTTTGCCTTATAAGCGCATCCAAAGTAAAGTATATTATGTACTATCATTGCTGCTAATAAATACTTAAACCCAGTTTTGTGTGGAACCGAGTCATTGTGGGAAGTGTTCATCATAAGATACATGTGTACTGTATGGCCAGTAGTAATGTACATAAGACAGTAGTGGTTTAATGATACCATACTTATTAATACAGTCAGGGAATTGTACCCCTCAGTTACAGGTACCATGAGGTGCAAGCATAGTCGTAGTACCCTTGAATGAGTGCTCCTGTTAGAGTCTTCAAGGTATTCTTGTTTACCAGAGAGGAGATCCGGTACAGGAATCTAGTTCGTTGGTTGACTTAGTTTTATTACATTGGATCCCATTTTGTCACAGGAAAGATTTGCCTATATAGGATGGAACCCAGGTAGGTAATTTCATCTTTCCTTTTAAGATAAGATAAGATATTCCTTTATTGATCCCCTTGGGGAAATTCAGGCATCATAGCAGCATGGGGGAAGGGGGGGTACAGGTAGTGAAAACAACACAAGCAGTGTAAACAAATAGGTCAATATAATTTACTATCTAACTAACTGAAATATACATTATTCATTATTCACAGTATCACAGTATCCACATAAGGTGCAGTATGCATAAGGTAGTGTTATTGTCCTACTTGGGTTCCTATTAGTTCTAGGTCGATGTCTGGCAGCAGTCGCTGCCCACTGTTGTGGAGCCTGATGGCCACTGGTATGAAGGACTGTCCGAGGCGGTTAGTTGAGTGTCGGGGGGGTATGAGTCTGTGGCTTCCTTGTCACCTTCACCTAATATGTTTTGATCTGGTCAGGTGCGCTGTCACCTAAAATGTTTTGATCTGATCAGGTGCGCTGTCAACTAATATGTTTTGATCTGGTCAGGTGCGCTGTCACCTAATATGATTTCATCTGGTCAGGTGCGCTGTCACCTAATATGATTTCATCTGGTCAGGTGCGCTGTCACCTAATATGATTTCATCTGGTCAGGTGCGCTGTCACCTAATATGTTTTCATCTGGTCAGGTCCGCTGTCACCTAATGCTAATATGTTTTCATCTGTGTCCACTGACCACTGACACACAGTGGGGGATGTTTTAAAAATATTATTTAATATATAATATAATAATTTGTGCTTCACCTAAAAATTTGGTCAGCAGCCTCCACTGGAGCATAATCATTTCTGAGAACCATGAGGGAGAGTCCTGTTGAGACACACCAGTCTCTCTCTCTACCTGAACCCAACTCCATTCAACACCAGTCTCTCTCTACCTGAACCCAACTCCATTCAACACCAGTCTCTCTCTACCTGAACCCAACTCCATTCAACACCAGTCTCTCTCTACCTGAACCCAACTCCATTCAACACCAGTCTCTCTCTCTACCTGAACCCAACTCCATTCAACACCAGTCTCTCTCTCTACCTGAACCCAACTCCATTCAACACCAGTCTCTCTCTCTACCTGAACCCAACTCCATTCAACACCAGTCTCTCTCTACCTGAACCCAACTCCATTCAACACCAGTCTCTCTCTACCTGAACCCAACTCCATTCAACACCAGTCTCTCTCTCTACCTGAACCCAACTCCATTCAACACCAGTCTCTCTCTCTACCTGAACCCAACTCCATTCAACACCAGTCTCTCTCTACCTGAACCCAACTCCATTCAACACCAGTCTCTCTCTACCTGAACCCAACTCCATTCAACACCAGTCTCTCTCTCTACCTGAACCCAACTCCATTCAACACCAGTCTCTCTCTCTACCTGAACCCAACTCCATTCAACACCAGTCTCTCTCTACCTGAACCCAACTCCATTCAACACCAGTCTCTCTCTACCTGAACCCAACTCCATTCAACACCAGTCTCTCTCTGCCTGAACCCAACTCCATTCAACACCAGTCTCTCTCTACCTGAACCCAACAGTGTGCCGCCCCAGGATTATTGTCTACAATACTTTACTTTCTTAGGAATAAATCACCAAGGATCCTACTTTGTTTTATGCAATAAGTACAGTACAATGGAATTCTTACTGTCCGTTTGCTCCACAGCATAAAGGAATAAAAAGCAACAATTAACAGAATAAAATAGTCCTATTTTAGCCTGGTATTGACCCAATATCCTATCTAATTTATCCTGGATCGACCCCATTATCCTACCTATTGTAACCTGGTATCGACCCAATATCCTACCGCGTTTTAGACTGGTATCCACCCAATATTATATAATATTATCTGATACCAATATTGCCGCAGAAATATTGTGGTGAAAGTTTCACCAAATGGAACTCGAACAGCCTCCTCCTCCTCCCTTCATTTGATGTTTCCCAGCAGCGGCTGAAACCCCTCTTCGTCATCCCTCGTCTTCCTCCTCGTTCAACACTCCACTCAAAACACGAGCTTCAACACGAGAGGAAGCAGGGAATCATTAAAAGCGCACTGCGGAGGAAGAAAGAGAGGAGGACAAATAGATAATGAAACACAGTGGTTAAAAGACAGATAGGAGTGTGAGAGAGAGGGGTGAAAGAGAGAAAGAAAGAAGAGAGAGAGAGAGAGAGAGAGAGAGAGAGAGAGAGAGAGAGAGAGAGAGAGAGAGAGAGAGAGAGAGAGAGAGAGAGAGAGAGAGAGAGAGAGAGAGAGAGAGAGAGAGAGAGAGAGAGAGAGAGAGAGAGAGAGAGAGAGATGGGCGACAAAAAAGACAGAACTCCAATGTAGAAAAATCCTGAACTGAATCTATTTAAATGCTTTTCCAATGTGACTGGTAAAAGTGAGTTACTCTTATAATATAGCAGGCAAAAAAAAGCGCACTATATATGTCCAACTCGTTCTGTGTGCGACCTCCGAGCTCCCGGTCATAAGCTCTGCATTAGTCACTTTCATGTTCCAGTCTAATTGTATTATGCGTCACGTGTAATCCTGTGGCTCTTTCATGTCCGTCTCAATACATCTCCCGAATCCCCATGTCCCTTTAAAAAATTTTTTTTTTTAATAACTTTCGGTATAATTATCTTGTATGTACTTTAACATCTTCTCCTAGCATACGTCCTTTTAATGCTTTCATCTTCTTGTATTGTGTGTGTCATATGTATATCAGTCTAATGTGTCTTGAATCTTGAACCGGTATGACTGTGTATGAACGAATAATGGACTCTGTGAAGCGCTCTGGGTGTCATGAAGAGCGCTATATAAATCCAAGCCATTATCATTATTATCTTCATGTCCTTTTTTTATTTTTTTTATAACTTTTGGTATAATTATCTCGTATGTACTTTACCATTGAAATCTGATTCCTTTTTCTTTCAGAATCTCTTCTATTTGAATGTAGCTCCGACGCTTTACCGCCACCTCTGTCGCATAATCATGGTCGAAGGTTACTTTCTGTCCCTCCACCTCCATCTTCGTCTGCCAGGCTGCTCTGAGGATGTTTTCCTTGACTTCGAATTCCAAGAAATTAACTATAACTGCTCTCTGTGGTTTGTCCATCCGTGGCTTCGGCGCCAGCGTCCTGTGTGATCTTTGAATCCCTGTCTTGTCGAGTTCGGTCATCTTCAATTCTCTTCGAATTAGGCTGTCTACATATTTGATCATAGATTCTCCTTCCATCCCTTCTTTCAGTCCCCATATTCGTGTGTTGTTTCTCCTCGACCTCCCCTCCAAGTCCATTAACTTTTCTCTCAATATGTTCTGTTGTTCGAGCGTCTCCTTTAGAATATCTATCTGTAGTCCATTCCTCGGTTTCAGCCGTCCTTCCTTCCAACATCTTTGTCTTTCTCTTGTTCCTGCAGTTTTCCATCCATTGCCTCGAGATCCTTATCCTTTTTTTACGCTCTTTCTCGTGTTCATCCTTCCTTTTCTCTTATATCCTTGAATTGTCACTTTTTCTTTTGTTTTAGTTAGTTTTACTTCCTTTTTTCGATGTTTTTTGACCGGGAGCTCTGACACTTGTCAACTACCCACACATCTCAAAACCGGAAGTCAAGTCCTGTTTTTCACTCTTAAATCACTCTTACAGCCTCCTGACACTCTCACTCCACAAATGCATTCTGTTTCTCAATGCAATTAGTTTATGGACTTTTTCAATGCTAAAATCGCAAATATACATCAGCAACTGGCTTCCTCAACCAATGTCACCTACAGTTCACCGTGTTCCTTTTCCCGATGCTCCCGTTCTCTATTTTCTCTCTAGCTTTCTACTCCCATCGGTTAGAGACATATCAGACCTCATCCGAAAAGCTAAATCCTCTACATGTCAGTTAGACCCCCTTCCGACCCACCTAGTTCAAGCCTGCCTACCATCCTTGTCTTCTCAAATAACTGCCATCATACACTCCTCCCTTGTCTTGTTCCATCTGCCCTCAAAACAGCCGCTATTACTCCCATATTAATTAAAGAAACCTGGTGCAGACCCCAATATTCTGAATAATTTCTGGCCAAAAAACTGGAAAAAACGGTGGCAGCACAATCTGTTTGAGCAATTTCAATCTGGTTTTTCGATCTCTCCATAGCACTGGAACTGCCCTAGTCAAAATCACAAATGACTTACTAGTAGGGGTGTAACGATGCATCGATTAATCGAAATGCATCAATTCTAATGTGACGATTCAACTGCATCGATTTGAATATGTTAGAATAGATTATAATCTAAATGAATCGAAATAAAAAATAATTTATATATATATATATATATATATATTTTAAAAAAATATGTTTTTTTTTTGTGTGTATTGTTTTTATTGACCTATAGTCCATTCGTGCTGAGTGAATCAGTTCTCCCAGCCACATTTGTGTATTTTTTTTTTTTGGGGAATTAACTGATTAACTGATTCTTCTAGACCAGCGGTTCTCAAACTACGGGTCGCGCATTGGCAAACATTTTTATCAGATAGAGTTTTCCACCTGGCTATATGTTTTTTTTTTTTATCTTTCTTCCCCTCCCTTTTCCCGATTTTTCTCCCATCCCACCCTTCCTGGTTGTTGCGTACTTTCCCCTACTGTTGGTCCGGGAGACCGGTGACTGTCACATGCTTTCCTCCGACGCATGTGCAGCCTGGGGCAGGCCAACCTGGCCGCGCAGGTTCTCACCGGGGAGAGTGTAGCGTGTGGGAGGCCACACTATCTCTCCTCAGTTCCAACCCTCGCGGAGCAGGCGCCCCGACCGAACTGTAGGGGTCGCTGTCCACAACGCCCAGGACCCACCCTTCAGCTTTCCCACCCCCTGATACAGCCAATTGTATCAGTGTGAGAGGCCAGCCAAGCTGATAGCAACGCCGGGAGCTGGATTCGAACAGGCGAATCCTAGTGTCTCCCGGTGTTGGTGACGAACGTAATCTCCGTGCGCCACCTGCCCCCCCACCTGGCTATATGTTATGATGTAAATATTATTTATGTGTGTGTACTAGTCCTTTGTCCCGTTTACTTGTAATGTTATATGTTATGATGTAAGTATTATGTATGTGTGTGTACTAGTCTTTTGTCCTGTATGTCATGATGTAAGTATTATGCGAGTGCGTCTGACGTACACATGTTGACACTCGACGGATTGTGTGTCCGTGTGCGTGTGACGGCGCATAGAGGAGTGCGTTGGACGTGCGTGTACGTGTGTAAGTGTGAATAAAAGCGATTGTGATTCTGAGAGAGAGCGTGCGTGCAGGAGTGCATTGAAAGAGGGAGGCTGTGCTTGTGCGTATTAATGAGACGGGGGGGGGGAGCGGGCGTTGGCTAAAGACATAATGCGGGGTAATAAATATTGGCATTAGCCGGGGCTTTTCGGTTATGTAACCTAATGGTGATGCTTCACGGCGAGTGACCGGGACGAGACGACAACAACCGGAGCGGCCGCTCGCTATGGCTCGCAGGAAGCCATCAACTCTACCGGGTAGCGGCGGAGAAACGCAGGGGGCGAGACGACTCTCGGCAGATACGGCTCCCATTAAGAATTCATATTCATATTGAGCGTCGTCAATAAAGGTGCGTTTCTGGATGTTTCAGAGCGCCTTGGCGGGAACAAAGGAAGGGGTATTAATAACCCTCTAAAGCCCACATAGACAACGGTTAACCTGGACATAGGGTTATATCTTTGCCAATTCTGAGCTTATCCTTTGAGTCAGTATCCAGTGTTGTACCTTTTACGATTCAGGGGAACCTACACGTTAATTCTGGTGCAGTGTAGAGTCACCATCATACATTACCTTTGTGTGAGGATACGATATTCGACATTAAGAAAAAAATCCCAGTGAAAAGACCTTGTGTTTTGTTGAATAACTCCATAGTTTACCAGGGAATTATAGTTTTTTTCAACATGGATATTCTATATTCTATTGGTGCAAATACACCATTTCCTCAGTGAGTGACATGAGCCATTAGTGAGTGAGACGTTTATTTGGATATTGTTCTGGGTGTTTTATTTTTTTTGCAGACAATGTGAAAATATATAAATGTTGCCTTCACGTTTGGTGAAATGTTGCCTTCACCTTTTCTGTGGGCTCCCAATCAATGTCCCTCTTGGCATCATATTCAAATAGCATAATTACACACGTGATCATCATAAACCCTCAACAGGGCAGAGAACAGCACTATACTGAGTACTAGAGAGCCTGACTGGAAGGATAGAGGAGGAGAAAGCAGCTAACGCTGTAGGAGTCAAACTAAAATAGGCCCAGCTACAATTAGGCACAGCTGCACTGAATCGGGTGCAATCAAGCCCACACACCTGCCCTAGTAAGGGGCAATTAACCACCGAGTCCAGTGATTGACGGCTGTCCACCACAGGTGGGCGCGACACTGGGCTTCAGAGGGTCATGGTGCAACAGAGACGGTGGTGGTGTGGGCTGCTCACGTGTTCAAGTCTTGTTTCATTTGTCACATATAAGGCACATGTACGTTACAGTGAAATGCTTGGTTCTGTATGAGCCTCCTGAGATTGTGCTTCATACAGTAAAAAAAAAGTTAAAGAATAAAGACCAAACACTATACAATATATAAAGCTAAAATGTATAAAATGCAAACAACAAAATGCAGAAATGAGGTCGAAGAGGTAGTGGACATTTGTACGAATAAATAGATAAATGGTGTAAGGTTGAAAGCGTTTAAAGGAAAACTCCAACATTTTGGGAAATGAGCTTATTTAACATCTTCCCTGGAGTTAGACAAGAAGATACATACACCTTTTTTGTCTCTGTGCGTGCATTTAGCTTTGGGAACAGTCGCTCTGTTAGCGTAGCTTAGCTTCATCACTGGAAGTGGGGGAGGACAGGAGCCTGACGTTCCCTACAGGGTCTTACAGTCACCAAATACACTCCAAATACAACTCCAAAACGTTCCTGTAAACATGTTGTGACCTGTGTATTCACCACGTGGAGAAATACAAAATAATTGAATTAGACAATTACGTTTTATAAGCAAATATACTCTGAACAATTTTTTGCCTAACCACTCGAGTCTCTGGGCGAGTGGTTTCAACGTGAAGCCGAAGTTTATGGATACCATGACTTAAAATCCTCTTACCTTGACGATTAAAAGCCTCCCCAATTTAGAAAACAGTAATCCAATGGCTGGTATTGATAATATAATACTAACTACTGCATGCTCGGAGCTAACCGGAGCTAACACAGAACAGGATGGTAAAGCAAATATAATGACTTCCTTTCTGGGGTTTTCAAAATAAAAGTGCGACGTTTATAGCAGCGGAAAACGTTTATTTTGTACATTATCTAACGTTAACACGAACCTAAACTAACTTTATGTTAGTTGTAACGTTAGTTTAGGTTCGTGTTAACGTTAGATAATGTACAAAATAATGTATCCATAAACTTCAATCGGTTCGGATCCTTTGAAGGAATGAGAATATCAACAAACATGGCTTCACGTTGAAACCACTGACTGCGCCCAGAGACTCGAGTGGTTAGGCAAAAAAAAATTCAGAGTATATTTGCTTATAAAACGTAATTGTCTAATTCAATTATTTTGTATTTCTCCACGTGGTGAATACACAGGTCACAACATGTTTACAGGAACGTTTGAGTTTTATTTGGAGTGTATTTGGTGACTGTAAGACCCTGTAGGGAACGTCAGGCTCCTGTCCTCCCCCACTTCCAGTGATGAAGCTAAGCTACGCTAACGGAGCGACTGTTCCCAAAGCTAAATGCACGCACAGAGACAAAAAAGGTATGTATCTTCTTGTCTAACTCCAGGGAAGATGTTAAATAAGCTAATTTCCCAAAATGTTGGAGTTTTCCTTTAAAGTGAATGTTTACTTTAAGGTGGATGTTTAAAGTGAGTGTGTGCATGTGGACGTTGTGTGCAATGAATGTAGAACGCTGTGATCCGTCTTTCTGTGAGGGACAGCTGTCAATCACTGGCCTCTGCAGTTAATTGCCATGCGGCATGGCAGGTGTGTGGGCTTGATTGCCACCTGATTGGTGTCAGGTGTGCAGTGCCTTTAAGTAGGTTTGGTTGACTGTGTTCGGATTAGGGGTGGGCAATATGACAATATTATATAACGATCAGTGATGCCAGTAACGCGTTACTAAGTAACGCGTTATTGTAATCTGATTACTTTTCCCCGAAAATAGTAATCTAACGCGTTAATCTTTAAAAGCCAGTAATCTGATTGCAGTTACTTGTCCAAGTGGCTGTGCGTTACTATTTCGTTACCATCTCATCATAAATTCATAATGCAGGCGGAATGCAGTATTTTATTTCGTTTTCGACAGTCAAAAATACATTTTGAGCTGTTTTTCTTATTTGGGAGTGACGTCGTGTGGCAGTGAAAGGGTTACACAAGAATGTGTCCCGCGGCGTGACTGGACCCTCTGTCTGTGAGTGACTCTGCTTTGGTCCAATCACATTCCCCATCCACAGTCTGCGAATCAGAGGCAGAGTAGGGCGGGTCTTCACAGCACGTCATGTGACATATGCGCCAATCGTGTGACAGCAGGGCTCCGACGTTACAGCCTCGTCTGCACGGAGAATTCCACCCCAAAACGCTTGTCTAAACGCAAAATTAAAAGTGAAACCGCAAGACGACTTTTGCGGTTTCTGTTCAGACTTCCATCCCAAAACGCTCGTCTAAACGTAGCCTCAGTCACTACTTCACGTTTGTGTCAGCTAAGCCGGGTGAAAAAAACATTCATATGCGGAGGAAACAAAATACTGTCTACCGCTAAAAACAGCACATCCAATTGCATTGAAAGCATCTGGAATCACAACACTAGCCGACGCTTCGACTAGGTACAGGAGGACTCGGAGGTCCACCAGCCAAACAGCAAAAGAGAGAGATTGTTTCTTTCCCTTTTGATTAATGTATATTTGATGGTGGCAGAGCAAAAGCTCTTATTTGCCAGATTTACAGTTAATTTACATGTTAAAGAGAGACTGATTGTATGTTTATAGAGAGACATTTATAAAAACAATTTAATAGTTACAGTTGATATAATTGAATAGTTCAGCCTGCATTTGTTAGATGTGATACACTGGTTTTGTAAAACCACTGGCTGGCTGCTCTAATGCTGTGAGCATCATAGACTGTTGCTTTACCATACTTGATGGTACAGAAGCTGAAGCACTAGTTTAACAATTTACGTTATGTGCAGAGAAACAAGTTAAAAACAATTTATGCACTTTCAATAAAGCGTTAAAAAAAAACTGTTGGGGGAACGACGACGACTTCGTAACCTAGTTACTTTCAAAGTAACTAAGTTACTCTGATAATCAAGTAATCAGTAAAGTAACTTAGATTACTTTTTAAAGGAGTAATCAGTAATCAGTAATCAGATTACTTTTACAAGTAATCTGTGGCATCACTGATGATATACACTTTTTAAACATATCGTGGACATCGTGATGTTTTGCCCAAAACCTCACGTCAGTTTCTAAGCCGCCGCGGCTGAGATGAGACTTACTTTAAAGCGCAGCACTTTCCTCTCTCCCTCACAGACACACACACTCGCCCAATTTACGTCACGTACACGCACGCATGCACACACGCCCAGAGAGGTGGTAACTAAGGCCCCGTTTAGACGGAAACGCTAGCAGGTGAATCCGCAAAAATATTTTTTCGGATGTGCCTTTCGTTTATACGGAAACAGCGTTTTTACGGGGTGAAACCGCAAAAAAGTGAGACTACCTTCCAGGGTGGAATTCCTAGAAACGATAAACCTTTGCGCTCTCATCTAAACTGTCAAACCGCATAAAACGATGACGAAAGGGTTGTCAAGGCTCTCGTCGCGTGTACTGCTTACATCACAGACATGCGTCAGTAGCCTAGAAGCGTAAACAAAGCATGTCTGATTCTATCCATGGCGATCACCTGAAGGCTACATTGGCAGTACTTTTAAATACACAAGAATCTGTCCCGCGGCGTGACTGGACCAAATGTCTGTGAGTGACTCTGCTTTGGTCCAATCACATTCCCCACCCACAGTCTGCGAATCAGAGGCAGAGTAGGGCGGGTCTTCACAGCACGTCATGTGACATATGCGCCAATCGTGTGACAGCGGGGCTCAGTCGTCTGGAGTCGTTACAGCCTCGTCTGCACGGAGAATTCCATCCCAAAACGATAGTCTAAACGCAAAATTAAAAGTGAAACCGTAAGACGACTTTTGCGGTTTCTGTTCAGACTCTCTCCGTCTAAACGTAGCCTAAGTTAGCTGTTAACTAAGCTAAACTAACTAACTAACGTTAGCCGCTAACCCTGGAAATGCTCACAGGGGAGTGATCCACGACACCAGTTCCATTAGTGGGTGGGGGGGTAGGAGGGGGGGGGTTATATTGTCGAGGTTTGACAACAGAGGTTTATATAATCATCATATTGGCATGACTGTATCCATCAAAGGGTTAAATCAAGCATTTTTAAGTTGCTTTATAGGAAATGTCAAAATATCGCAATATATATCGTATATCATTTAGAGGCCATATCGCCCAGCCCTAGTTCCCAAGTGTCCCAAGCTCATGCTTCTAGGGTTTTCTCTGTTTCTCTCTCTAGTGCTATTGTTTTTCTTGTTGTTTTCAACTGCTAGGCAGTGGTGGTTATTTGGGGATTTTTACCCAGTTATTTTATATACTTCTGGTGAAGAAATAACCCGCTCTGGTGTAGCAGTGGTTCTCGACCTCGAAACAGAGCCTGTTCATGACCCCCCCCCCCCCTACACAGTCAAGCATAATGAAAACAATAGTTTTTATTTCCCCATTTCAGGACATTTAACTTGATTACCGATTGGAGGAGGATATTCATGTGACCATTTCTAGCATTTCCATTGGCTATAGGCTAAAAGCTTAGTGACAGATATAGATAGGAAGGATTTACTAGCCTGGAGAAAAAGACAGATCTAGATATTTCAAGATTCTTGGCCTCACTTCCAGTAACACACTGCCAGTCATCCTGTGGACGACGGAGGAATACACGGAGAGGAGGGAATCTCCCAATTCTGATACAATTTAAAGTTAGTTTTTATCATAAATGTTGCAAAACATGTCTAGTGTCGAGTGTGTTACGGCTGCGATAAACACAGCGACAAGAGGTCCTGGGAACTCACTTCTCGTCGGGTCTCAAGGTGTGACAGTAGAACAGTAGTAACTCACTTCTCGCCAGGTCTCACGGTGTGACAGTAGAAGTAACTCACTTCTCGTCGGGTCTCAAGGTGTGACAGTAGAACAGTAGTAGTAACTCACTTCTCGTCGGGTCTCAAGGTGTGACAGTAGAACAGTAGTAACTCACTTCTCGTCCGGTCTCAAGGTGTGACAGTAGAACAGTAGTAACTCACTTCTCGTCCGGTCTCAAGGTGTGACAGTAGAAGTAACTCACTTCTCGTCCGGTCTCAAGGTGTGACAGTAGAACAGTAGTAACTCACTTCTCGTCCGGTCTCAAGGTGTGACAGTAGAACAGTAGTAACTCACTTCTCGTCGGGTCTCAAGTTGTGACAGTAGAACAGTAGTAACTCACTTCTCGTCAGGTCTCAAGGTGTGACAGTAGAACAGTAGTAGTAACTCACTTCTCGTCAGGTCTCAAGGTGTGACAGTAGAACAGTAGTAGTAACTCACTTCTCGTCAGGTCTCAAGGTGTGACAGTAGAACAGTAGTAGTAACTCACTTCTCGTCAGGTCTCAAGGTGTGACAGTAGAACAGTAGTAACTCACTTCTCGTCAGGTCTCAAGGTGTGACAGTAGAACAGTAGTAGTAACTCACTTCTCGTCAGGTCTCAAGGTGTGACAGTAGAACAGTAGTAACTCACTTCTCGTCAGGTCTCAAGGTGTGACA